>NC_141140.1:55786587-56146587 GCF_053477565.2 Lygodium microphyllum
GCTAATTGCAATCATAGCTTCTTGCAAAAGAAAGATGGAATATTTGGCACTTCATCTACACCTGCAATGTGGAAATGCTTAAGCAACTTTGAGATTTCATTGGCATATTCAGCTGAGTTTGTTACTTTCCATACATGAAATGAGATACAAATTAATTTTCTTCATATGTAGCTCTTGATTGTCAAGTTTAAGTAAAGTCAAAAGTCCCTAAATCCTTGGGTCAAGGACTTCTTGGCCTCAACTACATCATGAAGTTTGGTTGGGATGCAATCCCTTAGCTAATTGTACCTTCAAGCAATTAGAAGCAACAATTTCCAAGTTAGTGTTCCTAATGAGCTTGCAATTGGTGAAGTAAAGGGTTTTGAATAGTAGGTCACAAGTGGACAGTAGTAAACGTCTCCATAAGGCTTGTAGAATTGAGACCTAAGAGAGGGTAGAAACCTCTAGCCAAAAACCACCCCATATAGTACATGAGTAGGGAGAGACTTTCCATTCACAAAAAGAATGCTTTAAAACATTTTGTTGGTGGAATTTTCTTAAGTAGTGCATTACAAAAAGTAAGATGGATTTTAGGTGGAAAAGGAGAGGGCAAATCTTTTCACATAATTGTAAGCATCCATGTGGTTGAGAAACATGCACTTGCACCAATTGAATATAAGTTTCTTAAAGTGAAGCATCACAATTAGGTACTTCACAACCTAATCTGTGCATATCTTACCATGAACACCTTGGTAAGCTAGCAGAATTGTACCACAATGAACCACCATGAGTGTTCTATGCAATGGTTTTTAGTCAAATGATTATTGAGTTTGTAGCATCCAAGCGCATTGTATGCTTACTTTGTGCCATGCATCCAAGCACCAACATAACACCTTGAGTACTTATACATCTATAAGTGGAACTATATTTTGATTACTTGAAATCTTGATGCTTAACTGAAAACTTGCTAACAAGACCAAATTTCTGTAGATCATTTACTAAAACACTAGAAACTTAAAGACAAACAATTGAGAGCATTGACTAACTCAATTGACTCTTAGAGATCATTGAAGTCCCCTAGCTTTAAGCTAGAGGAAAATACCTAACTTTCCAAATGAATTTTCAATGCTAATCTATTTAGAGAACCACTTACTTGATCAAGCATAAGCCTTAAAGCCTTAACACCACCGGTAGCCAGCAACATCCCAGCCTTGACTTTTAATCTAAACCATACTATGTTGGAAGAGAGTTATAACACAAGAAGATCTTGGCAATATCAAAGAGAGTCAACTTGAATAACAACTAAGCCTGAAAGAAAACCTAATCTCTAGCTTTGTGGATCAGAAGACCCTCAATGGATAGAGTCAATTGACAGATACCCCAGACTAAGGAGAACTCACACTAATAAGCACAAAAAGATTGAAAGAAGGTAAACTTAACTTGACATACTTAAGAGGAGGACATGATAAGGGAGAAAAAGAATCAGGACAAAGGCTTAATACTACAGTTGAAGAGCTAAACTCACAAGCAAGAAACCTAGAGAAAAAAAGACTTACAAAAACTAGATCTTGTGAATAGGATCAAATGAACCATTAAGTCAATAAGGCTAAGAGGTAGAATTCTGTATTATACTTGACCTCTACATGGTTAGGACACACTAAACTAGAAAGTCTCTTCACCAAAATACTAATTCTTAGGTCAAACTCGAATTCCTATCATTTGCATTCAAATCAACAACCTCATAAATTTAGAGCAACAAGAGCATCTCAAAATGGAGGATGAAAGAACCAACCACTTCCATGAAGTTACACAAGCTCAATACAATGAGTTCTAGAGAGCCCTGATGATAGAACTAAGGGAAAGTCCATTGAATGAGTTTCTTGGGAAATTGGAAACTACTATGATAATAGCTCAAAACTTTGTAGAAGGAATGATAAAATTCACCCAAGAATAACACAAGACTAAAACCAAGAAACATAATGAATGGATGGAGAAAGAAAGATCACACACACACACACACACACACACACACACACACACACACACACACACACACACACACACACACACACACACACACACACACACACACACACACACACACACACACACACACACACACACACACACACACACACACACACACACACACACACACACACACACACACACACACACACACACACACACACACACACACACACACACACACACACACACACACACACACACACACACACACACACACACACACACACACACACACACACACACACACACACACACACACACACACACACACACACACACACACACACACACACACACACACACACACACACACACACACACACACACACACACACACACACACACACACACACACACACACACACACACACACACACACACACACACACACACACACACACACACACACACACACACACACACACACACACACACACACACACACACACACACACACACACACACACACACACACACACACACACACACACACACACACACACACACACACACACACACACACACACACACACACACACACACACACACACACACACACACACACACACACACACACACACACACACACACACACACACACACACACACACACACACACACACACACACACACACACACACACACACACACACACACACACACACACACACACACACACACACACAGAGCTCAAGAATTTGAGGAACTTCCATGACCACCTTACCTTATATATGGCACAACACTTCTCAATGGCTTAGTTCAAATGCCAATTACTAAGGAGAAAGAAGAGATTTTGATAATAGAAAAATAATTTGATGAGTACCAAGTGGGAGATGAGGAGTATAGCTTTGTAAAACGATTTGAATAAGTGTGTGATGCTAATAATCCTCATGCTAGTGACAAGAATGCACAAACTTTTGGGCTTTGCCTAGGAGAAAAGGGTAGAACATGTTTCAAGAGCTTGGACATTGTGGGAAAAAAGTCACTTTGATACATTCAAAGACCTATTCGTCAAGAGATTCTCAAAAGTTAACTAGGTCGATACCCTCATTGTCTAGTTAAGGAATGGGAGTCAAATGGAGAATGAGGCCATATGGGACTACATGGTTAGCATGTATCGTCTCCAAAAGAGAATCACAAGCCCTAAAAGAACTAACCCCAAAGACATAATTATTTTCCTTATTAATGGAATGAAGGATGAAGTGCTTTACAAAGCACTAGTTATGACCAATGTGATTTCTCAAGGGGCCACCTCATAAAACACAGGTGTACCACGTGCAATCAACAAAGTGTTATTTTATTTAGTAAAATTATACGTTTATATTAACAAAGGGGATTTTTTAAACTGCAATTTGAAAAAAATCTATAAGTTTCTTAAAGGGAAAGGGGTCATTTTATTAGCTTACAACACATAAGGAAATGGTATTTTCTAATACCCTTTGATATAGAGGGTCTACATAGAGTGACCCCCTTGAGGGTGATTTAAGTCATATTGACGTCTATGTATGTCTATAAGTCTTGTGAGTATCCAAATGGTTCCAAATTCATGAAAAGCTAGTAATGAAAGTAGGTAATTACTGATTGTTACTCTTTCCTTCTCCTCATGGTGTTGAGGATTTGGCAAACATGGTGGCATCCAATCTAATCATGTTGATGACATGGCACTCATGGTGATATGAGTCACTCATGGTGGTGGTCACTCATGGTGGATACTTAGCAGTGCCTTGTGTTTGTACTCAAGGTGAACACTAAGTGATAGAATACTAAATGCACCCTCCAATGATACTCAAAGCAAAGGGATCATAAACTCAAGGTAAACTACTCATCCCAAATATGGTGGAGGTGGTTCCAAAGTCAGTCGTGGTGAGCACTCATAGTGGTCCTAACTTTAGTCATGGTGATATTGGAGAGACATAAAAAGTGAAAAGTACTCAACAGCACAATAATAGATGAAATGGAGGAGGTCTACAAATCCTCCACATATTGGCTAACCACTCAAAGGGATGCACAAGTGCAATTTCACCTAAAACTATGCAATCATGGTCATAGTTGATGCTGCAATCATGGTTTTTGCTACACTCATAAGGGTGGAAATTCACTCCTAGTGATGGAAAAATCACTCAATGTGACGTGGTTGGGCACCGCATTGTAGATAGTGGACACAAAATCTAAGCACTCAAGTGTAAAAATTCAAGATGAGTTTGATGTCTTTATTTGTGGTCATGGTGGTGTCTGCAACACCGATGGAAATAACAATCCCACTCAAGGTGGTACCCTTTTAATGTGTAATGGCTAGCCTATCCCCCTAAATGATGCAAGGTAGGTCTTCACACTCAACATCATGCACCAAGACAAATGTTCCCCTCTATTAATGACATCATGGTGGTGCTAGGGTGCATACATGGTGGTGAGAAACATAGTCAAGATGATGATAAGTATGTTCCCTATTATTCCATTGCAAGTTGTGACTAAGTTCTTATTTTCCTAATGGTGCAGTTGTTGTAGTACACAAAGAGTACACAAATGTGGTTGGGATGATTAGTAGGAGTCCTTGTATTTGTGATTTGCACAATTTCTAATGCCTCCAAGTGATATGCATTGATCATATAAATGATTTACTTTTTGTTTTCACATTCTAAGACATGAAATAAAGTGATTGTAGGCTTCAAAAATAGCAATCTTTGTGCTTGCATGATGTAGTCATGCTATTCATGTATGGTCTCCTACTTGTAGAATTTACAGTGCATAGTACCTCCAAAGGATAACAAAGAAAAATAGCTAGAATCATACTATATGCACCAATGAAGATAAGCTGTTTCCTACCACTTTTGAATACTTAAGAAATATAAAATTGCAATAAATTGAAATACAATATCATTATGCTTCCATTTAAGTTCCACAAGCACATATGACAATAAGCTCAACAATCTGTGTTATCAAGTTAAACATTTGATTCATTCCATGAACTCTTTGCTCTACACAAGATTGATAATGATTCTTTTTATGATATTTTGAAATTATTTGAGAAGAAGAAGAATCCTAACTTACTCTCTTTATATATTTAATATCTACTCTTTCTAGTTCCTAGTAACCTTGTTATAGGGGAGATTTCGAGGTCATTTTTTGGCCTTGTAAATTGAGAAGAGAGAAAGTGCATTGCAATTTATTAAAAATATTATTGGAAATAAAATTTCAATCTTGGGGAATATTTTTCCTTTTGTACCTTGGTACTTTCAGTGTCTATCATTCATCAATGACCAACTTCAAAGGTATCACATACACTTGCCACCTTCACTACCTAGCTACCACTTTGAAAGTTCCCTTTAGGCTTCAATGACTCTCTCAAAATATTCCCTCTTCATTTTCAATGTTTTATTTGGAGGACTATAAACCACATCCATATTGTAAGTATGGATCACTTATTGGTAACTTGATATTGATCTGGGTGATAAGTATGAACCTATTTGCAAAAGAAATAAGGTGTCTGATAACACACGGAGTGCATTGGAAGCAATGAGATAAGAGGGTAGGAAGAATATCGATTTATGGATTGATGGCAAGTGGTATCTAATGGATTCTACAACAAGAAGCACCCTTCCATTCTCTTTGTGTTCCTCATTTGCTAAGGTTTGTTGGATATGGTTGTCAAGAGCTTTTAGCTTATACTTAGAACCTAGCAAGTCATTCAAGCATTTTGAAGCTGGAGAACCAATGTCTATGCTAAAAAATAGATGCAATGAGGAAACAATTAAAGGAGAGACAAGGAAAAATAAGACGTCTCAAAACCCAACTACATGCAACTAGATGGAAGGAAATGACACTCAAGTTGCATGAAAGGCAAAGAAGTGTAAATATTATCAAGACACTCAAACTTGGAAGTCAAGGTTGTAGGAGAAGAATGGCATGGTGTCTTTAAGTCCATCTACCATTATATGGGCTAATTTTCCACCTTTCATTACTATACCATTGTTGTTAGCATTGATCGCCTCTTTTAGCCACCATTTTATGAATGCTACTTTTGGGCCGCCAATCAAGACTGTCCTGTTGTGACACATGCTAAGGACAAAAGATAGCTTGCCATTACTATTAGAGAGGTTGAAGAGGTAGATGAGATGATTCCTTTGATGAACAAGAGGAGAGAGCAAAGACTACTCTGCAGAGTTGTGATTGAGCCTACCTAATTATTGGCCAATATAATTAATTCACTAAACATTTATGAGGATTATAGTCTCATTGCCTTAGCACATGTTAGTGACGTTGACTCGGTGTGGGCAATGGATGAGATAAATTTGCATCTTTTGGCTGATTTTGGTTGAAGATGCAAAGTTTTCTATGACCAAGTAGATCCTCAAAAGCATTGAAAAGGAGGCCTATGCTTATGAGAGGTGGTAATTGCCTATTGAAGAAGAAAGAGCTGCAATGAATGAAAGACTCAGCCTAGCCAATATGGAAAAGTATGAGCATCAATTGTATAAGAATATGGAAGTGGCACAACCCATTGTGGATGGCATTTTACTTGAAAGTGATGAGAATCAATTGGTATTTAGTTTATGCTCACCTTGTTCTTAGTCAATGATAGTTCTTGGTTCTTTTTTCCGAAGATGTGTTTTTGCAACCAGGTCCTACTATATAATGATGACTTTCTTACTTGATCACAAGGTTGAAGGTCTTTGGCTATTAGTAGCTTCAAGTCAACATCGCAAAACAAAAGGGGCCCTTTCACAACATATTTGAAAATTGGATCATACAAAGGTACATACGTGCAAATACTATGTCCTACAATGTACTATAGAGAAATATTGTATTGATTTGAATAAATATATAGTCATCATTATATATTATAATTTTTCACAAGATTTTTCTCTAGACAATGTAACACTATCCGTTATTGCACTAAAGGTGCTAACTAGGTTTTGTGGAAGCCATGCCCTTCCAATGAGTATAGAGAAAATACTTTTTATTAAAAAGTGATTTGCATTGCAAGTGATTGGCATTGGGTACGGATGATGCCAATTTTTAAGGGCCCCTTACCTCATATCATATGTTGCTCATGCCATTCTAGCAAGGGTCAAGGACATGCACAATTTGCATCCTTATTCAAAAAGATAATTTTTGCAGTGAGTGAAAGACAGGGTTCTTGTGGAGTCACTGCCTCCAATAGTGCCAGAACCACTTATATAGTTGGTAATCTCATTGGATGAGGATGGTAAAGATGATAAAATGTAGGCAAAGAAGATGAAACCATCCTCTTCCAACCCATTTAACTAAAATTTAAAAGCTTTTATTTTTCACTCTTTGAGCCCCATCTCTGACCTTGCCTCTCTGTAGAGTCCATCATTGCAAAAGCTTTTCGTTTGCATATGAGTTAGTGTACACTTCTTGTCTCTTTTGTTTCAATATTTGTAATGCAAGAGCTATAATTGAGTTCTGGTATATTCTCTTTGCTTCTTATGACCTCATTTTGTACCAAACTAATTTGTAAATCCACTAGAAAACTTTGAGTAGGTTGTTTGCCTTTTGTGTACAACCATTGTGTTGTCTATGTTTAAAGTGCGTGGTTGTTACTTGGTAATAAAACTTCTTCATTCTTTGGTGGATCAAATTGACTAACTGCTATACACAAACTAAAGACTGTGACTATAAATAATATGCCATTCATAAGAGAAGAGATGGAATAAGCTAAGAGCTAAATAGTAAGTTCAAGTCATAGAAACCAAATATGAAGGTCCTTACTATATAGTGTGTGAGATTATCTCCTCTCCAAGCATTTTTCATGGAGGTTTTTCATTTGTAAAGGGCCTTATTGAAGGCCTGGAGATCCTCCTTTAGGTGTTTTATCATAATACATGAATATTGTATCCAATGCCTCCCATACTTTTGCCTTCCCGCTCCTTGCTCTTCCATCATCCTCATTTTGATTGCATTATGTAGCACTTTCCATTGGTTATAATGAATGCAAGAAGAACCTTTCATGGAGTTTCTTTTTCTATACTTGCCATGGAAGCCCAAAAACCTTCTGCCCCTAACTCCACCTATTAAGGGTTTCCTACTATTCCTATTTTTGGACCTCTAAATATTTTCATTGATTACTACATTGCCTTCGTGAAGACCAATGCCCAATAGAACCTTCTCAATAGCCCTAATAACATTATCCCTGGCCTTTTCGGGTTGCAATTTTCATGCTAATCCAATGTAAATATGCACAATTTTCTCACCTATTCTATACAAAATAGACAATGTGTGCATGTGCACATTTGTTTAAGGGATATCTAGATTGGCTTGAAAGTTTGGATCTTTGGTATGTCTATCATGCGTCTTATTCGAACTAGTAGCAATGAACTTATTAGCCATAGCCATGTAGTAAATGCAAGGACCCTTAGTACTAGTATCTCTTGATAGATTATACATGCACTTTAGTTTCTTTAAATCTATAACCATGTTCCATTCCACTTTATATTGTACAAATCCTTCAATCTTTAGTTCATCCCCCTCTGGTTGTTAAGCACTTATTACCTTAGGTATAGAAGTTCATTGAAACACCCAATGCAAATCCTTCAATCTTTAGTTCATCCCCCTCTGGTTGTTGAGCACTTATTACCTCAGGTATAGAAGTTCATTGAAACACCCAATGCAACACATCAAAATCTTCCATATTGACCTAAAATGCTCCCAACCACCAATATCTTGCTCTGATTGCACACTAAAGTGCATTGAGCCCTCCATGCCTATCACCCTATATAGAGGTTTCCTAGTATAATACCCATAGTTAGATGGGACAAGATGGGATTTTTTTAAGGCATGGGAGGAGTCTAGCCTACCAATTGGAGTACCCCCATACCATCTGCTACCATGGCCCCAAAGTGGCTTACACACAATAAGATGATTCGTCTCCATGGGTTGAGGATGACAAGGGAGAAATTGAGGAGGCAAAGTAGGATATTACTACCCCCAACTAAATAATGTTTCTTTTGTATGCAAGAAGGTCACTAGAGATCAGAGTGTCTTGAAGACTAGTATTATGATGCCTAGAAGCAGTAGAGTCACGATCAAACTTCATCGTCAGCTATAAGTACAGTGGAAATCAAAGAGCTACCTAAGCCAAGGGTCAATATGGTCAACTAGTTAGGTAGAAAGCTAAAATGAACAAAAAAGAAGCCCACATGGATATCATAGGCCAAAGAGGAGAAAGTCCACCACTAAGTGGTTGTGTGGATGGTAAAGGAGCTAGCATTTCTGAGAGATCCACAATCAGGTGTCGCAATAAAATTTACTAGCTAAGCATATTGTCTAACGATTTAAACATAGCCATTCCCTTAAAGGATATAAAAAATATTTATTATTTTATATCTAGAGCCTATACTTAAAACAAAGCTTAAAAAGTCTCATCTCTGGGCTACTCTCTTTGTTAGTTCAATTGCTAAAATAACCTAATTGTCATCACTGTATAGGCCAAGAAGTTTGATGTTTGAAAACCCATATATGTTGCAATTTATTTGATTTATATCCAGTTGTTAAGGACTGATTGTGACTCTCTTAGCCAACCTCTTGAGAAATGGATTTGATTCATCGACTGAAATTGATAAGATGAATTTACTGATAACTTGTAACAAGCCGCCTATCAGCTGTCCAGGCACGTTTTTAGTGGTCCATCAAGAGATTAATCTAAGCGACGCTGCCTGGCACTCCCATGGAATGTTACAAGGTTTGTCACCTTCTCAAGTCTGCCTCGCAATGGAATGTTTACGACCGAACCCACTAGGATTGACGTGAAACTTGGGTTTCTAGTTGTTAAGGTCTCCTGACGGCATTCTAGCATTGGTCCTAGACATCCTACTTTACATAGAGATACCCAAGCTGAAGCTTACTCATGCCGCACTTGGTTCAAAGAGAATGGGAAATGAGAGGGCAGCATTGCTCAACCTCTGTTCCTGTAGGGCATAGTCCCATTCCGGCCCCCTAAAACTACATGAATCAAGGTTCTATCCTAGCAATTTCTCAAGGTCAAATGTCCCTAAAACCCTGTGAGAAGCCTCCCAATTTTCTGGGACCGCCCTTCTGTAGGACGGCCACACCCACTTCCCTCAATAGGCATTCTTTAGTTATCTAATTAGTTCCTATCACATTTATGTGTGGCATTTAAAATCAACTTCATTAATTAAGCCTTTTAGGGAACATGCTTCTCGTTTGCGTAATTTATGGCACATGCACGAATACAAAGCAAGTAATCCTTTAACAAACAAGTTCAAAAAAATTCCTTAACTTATCTTCGCGTTAATATTTGTCTCCTGCACATACAGGAGAAATTATGTATCCCTTCTATCCAACAGAAGTACCCAGTCCAAATCACGTGGCACCATAATTTCCATCAATTATCTAGAATAGGATCTTCCAACGCCACAGATGTTGGGCCCATGGTAGTCTTCAACTCCATTCTGAACTAGGCAAGGGGTGTCCAGAGCTCCACCTAACCCCAAGCGACCTAGGAGTGAGACACAACTTCTATGGTTGGCCTTTTCACCACTCGACCTTTGGCCCGTGAATTGAGCAATGCCCTCTCTCGGGTTGAGCAAGGCGTGACCTTGGAGATGATCCACCCGTGCAAAATATCATTTCCTTAATTAATCTAGTTAAGAATTAAGCACAATCAAGGCAATCAGCCTAATGCCATTTTCCAAGAAAACATTCCTTTACCTCCATGGCAACTTGTCATCACAGACCCCTGCCATGAATTTACCATCAACCACAAGCACTTGGGATAATCATCCAGCCACAAATCAACAAATAGTTGAATGTAAAAGCATTTAGGGTGTTGTTCGATCAACCAACAAAAACAATGGTCTTCTTTCCCAAACATTGTAAGAATAGTCACGATAACCTTTCCATCGCATATGTGCTCTCCCCCTTGGGATCAAGGAGAAATTCTATGAAAAATTTACTTAACACTTCGGCTAAGACTCATGCCAAGGTCTCATACATTTATGTAAGAATGTAAATTCTATTGAACACTTACAATGATTGGAAACTTGACCTTTTTCCCAACAAGTTTAGAAGTATTGGTCTTCACTTGGTCCCAAGGTTTCCCAATCCCTTGAGTTCTTCACTTGCCTTTGAGGCCTGGAGATGTTTGTATCTAGCCCAACTCTGAATAGGATTGATAAACATAGTAGTTATTAGACGGATCTCAAGGCATCTTAGTTTTTAATCCTTATGATCATTGATTGTACTAGCTAAGCTCAACATCAAGATTCCCAGTCTATCAAACATGAGCTATTAGAGAGATCTTGGTCAAAGGTCTAGAGTTTTGAAAATGATCGTCTTCTAGACTAAGTTACTTGCCATGCAATCCTTTAGGCATGAAAGTTACAACATATACCTTCAAAGCAACGAGAATGCACCTACTATTGTGAGGACGAGAAGTTGACAATGCTTGAAGCCATATATGTTGTTTATGAACTCATCACATAACATCTAAATACAGTTAACTTCTCTTGATACACACATTTGGGGAATTCAATCCTTCGAATACTTGCAATGCAGTTTATCATTTTCAATGTCCTATTCTCGTGTGGCATACTACGGGTCTAATGCATCTCAAGAAGGAATCAAAGCAAGCATCTATTAATTTGGAAATACATTACTTATGACTCGTATCACAGTTGGATTGGCAATGATGCCCTCGCCCGAGGCGTTGTTGCTCATTGTGGGGTTGCCATCCACACGCAACATTTTTTGCTTAGGGTCCATTCTCAATCTTTGTCTCCCTTAGATGCAAATCGCACAAGACTTGCACATTTTGTACTCGATTAGTGGGGGCCAATTGGGGAGCAAAATGAGTTTGAAATTGAAGGATAATCTTGCAGAGACGAGGTACGGGTTCGCGGGCAACGGGGAAAGAAGGAACGCATGTGGACACCCTCTAAGGAGGGGAAGGGGAGAAGAACCTTCTTAGAAGGTTCTTTCTCTCTGTCACACACACACTCTCTCTCTCACCCTCTCTCTCCCTCTTTCTCTCTATCACACACACACACACACACACACACACTCTCTCTCTCTCTCTCTCTCTCTCTCTCTCTCTCTCTCTCTCTCTCTCTCTCTCTCTCTCTCTCTCTCTCTCTCTCTCTCTCTCTCTCTCTCTCTCTCTCTCTCTCTCTCTCTCTCTCTCTCTCTCTCTCTCTCTCTCTCTCTCTCTCTCTCTCTCTCTCTCTCTCTCTCTCTCTCTCTCTCTCTCTCTCTCTCTCGGCAGCAAAGGGGGGGGGAGAGAAGTGGTATATCCTTACTTATTTTCAATGGGGGGGTGTGTTATAGGGAGGGTGGTGGGTATTTCTCCATCTTCTACTTCATTGTCATTTGCCCCTTCTTTCTTGTCATCATCGCCTCCTTCCTCCCCTCGCAATCATCATCATCCTCATCCACGTTGAGTGTTTACTACAGCTTTGCCATCCACGTCGCATATTTCATCTCCCCCCTAGTCCGCCAGCTGGCGGTGTCGACAGGGGGAGAGAGAGTAAAAATTTTTCAAATTCTTTTAATTATTGAAAGGGGGGGGATTCCTACATGGAGTGCAGGTGGGGTATTACACAACTCTTATCGATATTTCACTTTATTATACTAGATTCAAGACTCAAAGGTGCGCAAGGGATAGCAAGACCATCAACAATACCACAACGACTATAGCTAATTTTAGGTTTGAAATCAATACCTTCTAGAGTGGAAGTGACCATTAGAGTGAAGACCATGCATTACCTACTAGAATGGAAGGAAACCTACCTACTTCAATAGTTGAGGCCTTGTCCTCTTCATAGGCAGTTCCAACCAAACAATATACATAGATTGTATGGGGCCCACTCTCCCCCATTATTATCCTTCCCTTAGGGGACTTACTCAATCTAGTTCTAGCATTCAAGGATCACTTGCTACGGATGATTCAACCAAATTAGCATGTGCTACTAGAAGCCAAATTTGCAATCCTGATCTCATCCACACTTGAGAAGGAAGTTTGGAAGGTGCACTAAGAGCTAGTTCCATCATGACCCTTGTTTGATCTTACCATTCTATTCATATCCCTACAATTCCGAATCAGGTTATAAACAAGGTTTTGCTACTCAGTGACTTTGAAGTCAACATCATCACTATGGCTACTTGCAGGGATTTTTGGTTGATGAACTTAGAGCTAGTCCTCTTCTTAGTTCAAATGGCTAACCAATAGAGAGTGTAGACACTTGGCATCATCCGATTAGTTCTCATGGAGGTAGTTGGTGTGCCATTTTTTTTATTTCCTTGGTAGTAGTACTCAACATGGACCATCTAGGTGAAGATTACCACCTATTGCTCAAATGGCCCTAGTTAGATTGCAAGCACAACTTAGTCACAATTGGGATTATCACCAACTAGGTAACAATTCATCAAGGTCACAATAAAATCAAATTTTTTTAAAAAAGAATTTGGCCTCCATCACTAGCCTATAGACCAATAGTTGCAAAAATGGTCAACATGGATGGAATGGATAATGAAGAAAAAATTGCATTCTTAGCAGCTAATGGCCATTTAGAACCATTTTTTCTATTAGATGTTTTGTAGATCAGTTAGACGTTCTTAGATATGCATTTACCACTTCACCATGCCTAGGAGCCAGTCCCAACATAGGACAAGAATCCCAATGATGATACAAAAATATAGGATATGAACTTTGAAGAAAAAGTAGCTCAAGCTATGGCTATAGCTCAATCAAAATTTTTGGATGTGCTCAGATAAGAGAGAGATTTTGAAGCACAAATGTAAAAGGTCACCAGGTCATAGAGGATGCCCTCACTATAGTCTACCTTAGTCCAAAAGAAACAAAGCCAGTGAAGATTAGTACTCACTTGTAGTCTAACTTTCGAGAATATCTTGTCATCCTCTTGACAAAATTCAAAGATATATTTGTTTAATATTTTCCTAAAATGAAGGGATTGGATCTTGGCTTTTATCATCATTGGATTCCCCTCAAATTGGATGATGTATTAGTTTGCATGTAGAGGTATTGTATGAATCTACACATGGAAAAGTTATTAAAAGAAGAGTTGGATCGACTCCTCCAAGTTGACTTCATTGCTTTAGTGGACCAAGTAGAGTGGATTTTTCCCATTGTTATTGACCCTAAGAAAAACAAGAACTTAAGGACCTATGTAGATTGCAGGAAGTTGAATGCTACCACCATTCTGGATCCCCTCCTCATTCCTTACCTTGTTAACATTTTAGATGAGGTTGTTGATCATGAGATGTATTCCTTCTTAAATGGATTCAATAGTTACAACTAGGTCTCGCTTGCTCAAAAGGATAAAGAAAAAACTACTTTTATCATGTTATGGGGTGTATTTGCGTAATGTACCCACCTTGATTACACGAGTGTCATTTTAGTAGTTGTCCGAAGTTTCCGCCGCCATCTGTACTCTAACCAGAATGATCAGATTTTGTCCAGCTAGTTAACCCTACCATGGGGAAGTGTCCTGCCATTACCCATGGAGAACCGACTTGAAGGTTCTTGATTGACGTAACAGTCATCTATCACCAACTAACTCACATCCGAAGGTGCCCTTTGAGAGGCTTTTTGTCTAGAATGAGCGACTGCCATTACCCTTGGTTCATGGAGTACAATGCTTTTTTCCAGTAGCAAACTAAGGATTCATGAAATCCCTCATAGTACTCTGGCACATCCGTCGTACCTTTCTCTATAGTTCGGGTTGTGAGACCAAACCCTAGGTAAGTCAGCGAATCAGCCCTTCTTAGAGTTTCTTCCTAGCGTTTGTTTTTGGGGAAACATCTTGGCTAACCAATACCACCCTGCCATAGGACTGGATTCGTCGGGAATCCATCCACCCGCTTCCCTCTATAAAAGTTCTTAGTTATCTAATTACCTACCACATTACGTGAAACATATAAAAAAACTTCATTAATTAAAAAGAATCCTTTTATGCACAGTGGTTCGTTTGTGTAATTTACTCACAAACATACATTCAAAATAAAACAAATTCATTGATTATGTTACATAATGTATGTTCTCCCACCCACACAAGAGAGAAATTACAATTTCACGTGCTGTCTCATTCGGCACATCTGCACATCACCAATATCAAATCCACCTATAACTAGTATTTTTAGATGTCCCAAGTAGAACTCGGGCCATACAGGGGGACCAAGTAGTTCCTAGGTGTGTAAAGGATTTACTACCCAGAGCCCCCCCTAGCACCTTAACGACCTCCTACTTAATATGATCCTTGTTGGGAGACCTCTCACCATCGGAGTTGGTGATCGCGGTGGTAAAAACCATCCCCTTTTGGTATGGGGATTCAGCACCTATCCTTGGGAGAAGTATAGGGCTCCTCAATTTATATTTGTTCCAATACTTAATTCAATCAGGATCTAATCTAGAAAATCACAAACAAGATTGATGTCTTTCAAGCAATTATAACTTCAAATACACATACAACTTTCAAGTGATGATTAATCTCATAGCAATTGACACTTGAATTTCACATAATGAACTCTTACCTTTGGAATTTAACTAACGGTATCTAGATTTCAGGGTCTCTAACTTCCCATTTTAAGGTTTATTCTTGTAACCAAGTTTCTTGGCCTTCAGTCAGTTTCTTTAACTTAGAGATATTTTTGGTCTTAAAATCTTCTATCAAAGCTTCTAGATTAAACTATATCCTTGAATAATTTCTTCGGGGTTCATTCTTAATAAATCCTTCTTGAAAAATTCCTCATGATTTGTCTTGAGTTCTAGAATTTCGTAGTTTCCCTAACAGTTTATAGATGTTCTAATAATTTACCAAGTGAATATTCTAAGATCACGGTATTTCTTAAGAGACTTATCTTATTTATATTGAATTCGAATAGAAAATTTTAGAAAAAAAAACATGTGGTATCGAATATAGTAAAGGATTGTTATCCGTGCCCATGACTCCGTTAGTGACTCTCGTGCTCACAACTCCAACTGTTGTATCCATGTTAGTAGGGTCATTCGCAATTTTTGCTTTTGAATTTTTTTTCTTTAGGGCCATGATGGAAATATGATTCATAGAAGAAGAAGAACACGACAGTAATACCAGTTGGCAAGGGTGTAAGACTCTCGATGATGATGATGGTTATTGTAGGATTCAATGATGTAGACCTTGCAAATGGTTCTTCTTGCCTCATGGAGAGCAATACTTCTCTCTCTCTAGTAGACAGAATAGGGACAAGAGTAGTGGTATGACTTCTATCCGGATTGATAGAATAGGATAAATTTCTTCAGTGTCTTCTCTTCTCGGATTAGAGTAGAAGAGGATAAGAGAGAGCTTCTATGTATCCCCTTCCTTGGGTTGAATGGAATGAGGCCTCTTCATCTCGCAAAATAGAGCCTCCTCCTTCTCGATCAATGTCTCGTCCTCGTCAAGATTGCTCTTGTCCCCCTTTCTTGGTCACCCCCAAGTCCTCAATTTATAGTTTTGTAGGGGGGTAAAAGAGAGGACACTTGCTTTTTAGTGTTTTTCGATGACATCATTGATGACAAAGAGAGAATGCTTTCTTTTAGCGCTTCTGATGACATCGTTGATGATATTAGTGAGGGAGCTCCATTTTTCTAGCGCGAATATAAAAATTTATGAATACATGGGTGAGCACCGCGTGGCACGTCATCGGGCGGTCATCACTCCAAGGCTTATGACTAAGGTGGCGACCAAGGCATAGACCTTGGCATACTTGGCAACTAGCTATGAAGGCTTCGTTGGTGCCGTTGGCTAAACTGCCAAGTGAGTATCCACTAGGCTAGTTCTTTTTTGTTGTTCTGTACTACAAACATAGTCTTAATAAGCTAGCCTTGGGAGGGTCTCCCAAGTATTTCTTCCATGAACTGGAATATAATACTTCATTAATAATAATAATTATCTTCATAATGAGAATCAGTTTCATAATTAGAGCTGGTTTTTTTAATGTGCAACATAAATCAATTGTCTTTGGAATGTATACGCAAATTAAAATAAACTAAGTAATGGGGACATTACATTCATCCCTCCTTAGAGAAATTGAGATATCCTCATCTCGAGAGAAACCGGGGGTATTCTTTCATAAGGGTTACCTCATTGACCCAAGTGGCATCCTCTTCAGATAATCCTTCCACTTGATGAGATATTCTCTAAGGGTCCTATTCCTAAGGATTCTTTCTTTTACATCCAAGATTCTTTCTTTCACATCCAGGATTCTATCAGGTTGAAGTTCAAATAAACATTGGCTCGTCCTTACAACTTGTTGATCATCAAGAACATGATCAGGATTAGGTACAGAGGGCTTCAAGAGATTTACATGGAATACATAATGAACTTTTAGGGTTTCAAGAAGTTGTAGCTTATAAGCATTAGATCCAAGAGCCTTTATGACTTTGTAAGTTCCACAGTATCTTGGGCTTAGCTTCTTGAATTTTCCCAAGGATAAAGAACTCCTTTTTGGCTGTACAAGGATAAAAACCTTCTCCCCTTATTGGACGATTTTCTCTTTTCTCCCTAAGTTAGCATAGTCTTTTTGCCAATCCTTGGCAGCTTGTATATCTTCTTTGATGGTTTTGACTTGTTCGTCCATCTCTTCAAGCATCTTCTTAGAAGCTTCAACCTTCAAGGTAGGGTCGGAGAAGTTTAGCAGAGTTAGGCATTCTTGCCCATATAGAGCTTGAAATGGGGTCATCTGAATGCTCTAATGATAGGATCCATTGTAAGTAAATTCCACCAAAGGTAGATATTGTATCCACCGTCTGGGTTCTTTGCAACAATATGCCCTATGTATGTCTTCAATGACTTGATTTATGTTGACAATTCAACCTTGTCTGTGTGACCGATAGAGTCTTAATTGTGTCCAACTCTATTAGCAAGTGTGGGACATTAAATAAGTTGGTGACTTTCGACTTATTCTATACTTGGTGTGAATCATCTTACAGACCTTAGTGTGTTGTATTCACTTCAGAAAACTGAGTTAGTGATATAATGAAAAAAAGAGATGAGAGCACACTGCTCCTCTCTATTGGTTTAAAATCTCTCTCTCTCTAAAGGGGAGCTACAGAGCTCTACCCCGAGACCTATGGACCGCTTATTGATCAAGTGTTTCAATCCAAGCGGCCATGGCTACCTCTCACATAGCCGACGTACAATGCCTATCTTACGGGTATAGTGAGCTTACCTTGATGCTCGATCGAGTTCCCTCCTCTCTCTTACACTCCCGTAGCTCCACGATCCTTGCGGCAAGCTCAAGCAAGCTCAAGCCCTCTCCGTCAAGCTCCATCCTCCATAGCTGTGCAAGAAAATAGAAGAGAAGAGAAGAAGAGAAGATGAAGAGAGAAGATGGGGAGCTTCTTCTCCACGATCCCTCACTCTCACACACACATTCCCTCACTCCCTCAATCCCTCACTCAAGCACAAGCAAGAAGGCAAGAAACAAGAGAAGAAGAAGAAGAAGAAGCTTTGGCCACACACAAGAATGATCTTCTCATTCACTTTTGAACTTTATATACATGCCCTACTTTTTGGGCGATCATCCCCACTTTTTACATGGTCGGCCATTAGCCTCTGGCCATTAGCATAGGCCCTCTTTTTCTATTTCCCACTGTTTTAACTTATCCCATTCCCAAGTAGTGCATACAATTTGCATAAGAGTGAGCATGGCACTCTTTTACAAGGATTCGGGAGCGCTTTCACAATTAATGGTATGCTTTTACTCTTTTCTTTTCTTGAGGCGACATTGAGGCCTTCTGGAGAGGTCGTCATTCAAAATTTTTAGGGTCTAACTTTCATTTTCCTGCTCCTATGCTCCATTTTCCCGCTCCTCTGTGCTACGATAAACATTACCCTCCTCCTAGCTGAGTGCCAGTCCCATGGTGCTGTGGTGGGGAGTAGTGGGCTAGTTGGGGTTGTTGCTAAGTGGAGCTGGTGGGTAGATGACCACAATCAAAAGGTGTTGTTGTGAATGAGAGGTGATGGAGTTTGATTAACGATGACTAGGAGAGATTTCGGTGTGCTTTAGACCTCATGAAGATGCTCAGCATTTCTCACACAGTTGTAGCTCCCATTCTGCAACGGCTGATAAAGGTTTTACATGGGCATTTCTAATCCTTTTCATTGCTAGTCGGCTATTGAGAACCATGTAGCCGTACATCCCATGTTGATCCGAAAGCACTTAATCAATAAGCAATTCACAGGTCTAGGGGTCTGAACATACATTTGGAGAATATGAGGTTCCAAAATCTATGCCAATGGTGGGTCCATCACTAAGTTTTCCTTCTGCTTGATTTGGTTCAGTCATGATAGCCATCAACAGGCAGATGGTCGGCTACATCAAGCATGTTGGTCCATCCAACCATCAGAGTATGCAAAAGCTCTAGAAGATGCTGTAGTGGTGTCTTGTCTGACTCAGGGAAAAATTCCTAGTCATTAGCGAATGTCGTGGATGATCTTCTTTAGCCGGGTAGCCATTCACTAAGTCACGATCATAGCCTGTAAGAGAAAGTTGTGCACTCCCTAAGGGGTGTGTCTATCTCAAGGTGTGGTGTAAGTGCATGTGTAGTGGAACTGGGAGATGGGTCTAACCTTGGGTAAGCCCTTGGTAATGTCCCACACTTGAGGACCCAGTTCGTGTGTTGTTGGAGGTGCAGTGCAAAACTTAGGGTGACAGGTCTGGAAGTCCTGCCCTTGATGTGCCCTAAGCATGAAGTGGGGGAGGGGCTAGGTCTAAACCCTAGGTGTAGTGAGTGAAGTGAGCCCTCGTGCTTTTTTCTCTCTCTTTTTCTTTTTCTTCTCTTTTTTTTTTGCATACAAGGAAGATGTCATGGCTAATGCCTATCACCTTCAGCTGGATTATGAGGCGGTCGCAAGCATTGGGATAGGAATGCATGACTTTGTAGATATTCTTTAATACTGGCCCGGGCCTTCAGAGGTGTGGATGACAAGAAAGGATGATTGCACCTCGTGAAGTGGGTATCACTCATATCCTTTAAGATTTCTAAGCAAAAGGAGGGAATCAGGGTTGCCCTCATCATTAGTCTAGTCATGGCTCTACTATCTATCCCTAGGTTGATATCAAAAAAGAGTGGAGGGAGGTGGGCTTCCTCGGCTGTGGGCCTCTGCATTAGTAGGAACTTGATAAGCCTAAGATAATTACATGTCATTAAGAAGGCTGGATCTGAGCAAGAAGAAAAATCTATGAGGAAGCGGTTGATAGATGGGAGGAGATCCTCTAACCTAAAGACTAGGCATTCCTTGGGGCTCCAGGCATTAACATTATATATCTTAGGAAAGCCAAAATCCCCATGAATATTTCAATCATAGTCAACTCCATGCCTATGGGGGTAGGGCATGTAGATGGGGTCATTGCGTTCTTCAGGGAGTGAGCTGCAGAAGGCGGTCCAGGCATCAAAATTGGTATCGCAAATCCTCCTCCCCACTTCGGCTGTGCCTCGTAGTCTTGGAATATTTTGGGAACCTTGTTTACCTTGTCTTGCCAATAGTCTTCAGGCGCTTGCCTCCATCTAGTTATTATGAGGCTTCTTTCCTCTATGCACCTGTTTGCAAGATCATTAGCCAGATCCTTGATCTTGGCTAGAATACCTAGAGGCAAAGCACGGTCCAAAGAGCATGGATAAGCAAATGAAAGTTCAAACGGCCTCGTCTGGAACTCCTATTGATGCCATATGACCAAATCTTGAGGCCAATCAATAGGATGGGGATCCCCTCGTAGTGGCACAGGCTCTTCAAGGAATTGTCTTGGCAGTGATCGTGCTCTGCATTGGGCTTCCTCTACTAGTTCTTGTCTTCTTCTTCTGGCTACCAGAATGCGCTCAGGTATATGGGCATCTTCAGGCTCTTCAGGCGGGAGGTCTGGTAGAGGCAGACTGGGCATTTTTTCTTGCTCTTCTTCAGCATCCTACTCAAAGTCTAGACCCTCTTCGACATTCTACTCGACAACTGATGGAACCGCTTGTGGTGGTGGTGGTGGCCGCTCATGCTCTTCAAACCCAAGTTCCTTAAGCTCAATAGTGGAGAGGCCAGCACAGCGTAGATAGTGAAATTGCTGCTCTTTTGTGATTCCTGTGCCTGTTGGAAGCTCCCGTTCTTGAAGGCCATACTTTAGTGCTCGGGTGGTCAATTCTAGCTTCCTTCTTACCTTCTCCACTAAATCATTGCCCTCCGCCTGGGTGACGTGTGGTACTGTCTTGAGGAAGGCTTGCCTTTGTGTGTTGGCACATACATCAACAGCTTCTGCCCTGGACTCCACAAGCACTCTTTTGCACTCAGCTACCACCAAGCATTCTGTTAAATCCCTAACTCTTTCAAATTTGTTTCTTTTCCACTCACTGGCTCTCTTGTCCATCTTCTTTCTTCCCTCCTCCAGCTCACTTGCCAAGGTTGTCACAACCTGCTACTGCTCATTCATTAAGAAGCAGAGTTGGTTCCTTTCCCTAGATTTTCAAGCCAGCTATTCTTCAGCAATTTCTTTTGCCTAATTTGCAATGCTGAATCTTTTTTCTGCCTCAGCAAATAGCTCCTACTTTTCTTGCACAAGCTGCTCATGACTTTGGATCTCTGAGAAGTGCAATCTTCTTTGGGTGAAGGCCATGGCCATGAGGGCCTCTATGTCTCCCTTGGTAATCTCCAATGCATCTTGCAGTCATTGTGCCTCATTCTGCAGCCTTTGTGCTTCTGCTGCGAGAACTCCCGGCCTTTCCTGTTCTAGGAACTCTATTTCCCTCTCCAATATATCTTGTTCTTCAAGTTCATACCATAGCCAAAAAGCTATGGCATCTTCTTATTGCTCACTTGGCTCGCCCTCCCGAGCTTCTATCTGTCTGTACCTTTCCAGTTCGACAGTTCTCTATTGCAAGTCAGCATACTACTGCACTAGTAACTTCAAGCTTTGCTATTCTGCCACCAGGTTTTGCACTTCATCTTCCAACCTTTGTCTTAGGCGGCTCTCATTGTCCTGGGCTTCCTTGGTCTTTGCTTCTAGCTGATCTTGTAGAGTTTTCACTTCTCTTCTTTGGTCGGCTCCTTGCTTTGAAACTTCTTGCCTTAAGGCTACCAAAGTTTCATTTTCTTTCTCTAACTCCACCAGGGCTATCTTCTTTTTTTCTTTTTCCTTGTCCAATTGTGCTAGAAGCTTAGCCACATAAGCATCATAGTCGGCACCAGATGGCATGGGAGTAGGGGCTGTAGTGGTTGATGCCTCTAGCTTCTGTCGTTTTGGATCTTGCCTAGACTCGGCATCTACGGTAGCAGGCCTTTTTGCTCTAGCTTCTTGTACAATTTCAGCCACTTTACTGACAAGTAGCTGCATCATGTTCATCAATTGGGCCATGTCTAGAGAGGGCATGGGTTGCGGGGTGGTTGTGGTTGCGGTGTCGATTTGTACTGGCACAAAGAAGGAAGGCAAGGGGTGTAGCAGGGACTTGCCCTTGCCTACGACTACTGGGGATGTTTCCACACTGCCATTCTAGCTTCATGGTGGGGACTCAAAGGATTGATCTCTCCTCCCCCATGGGTTTCTTCGATAGATCTATGAGTGGCCTCTGCCAACTCAGTAGGTTCTTTCATTCTTAGTTCTTCGGCTTTCTCCTCTACCCTTCCTTGCCTCTCTTCTTCTGCCCTCTTTGATTCTTCTCTAATTTTTTGGACTTCTTCCTCTTCTTTTTTCCTTCATTCCTCCTCCACCCTTCTTGACTCTCTTTGAGCCCTCTTCATCTCAGCTTGCTCTTCTCTGCTCAGTCTTTCTTTCTTGTCCTTCTAGCTCTTCTTACTCTTCTTTTGCTCCCGTGGTTTAACCCCTTGAGTAGATGGTACCTTCGGCTCTCCTTTGTTGCTTATTGTCCTTTCACTCAAGCCGTCTTCCTCGCGGTGAGGTGAGCTTTGATGCACAGCTTGCTCTTCATCTACACCAGCATCCTTGGTAGCCTAATGGATGATTGCCGTCAGGACATCACCATATCTGATTGTGGAGGCTTTCAAGGCAGGTTTTTTCCTTGCGGATTGTGCAGTAGAAGCAGGAGACTCCCCACCAGCTGGTGCTGCAGCTAAAGCCAAGAGCACGGCTGAACTCTTGATAGTTTTCTGCGCAAAACCGTTCAAATCCACCTCCTCTGGAACTCCTGCATCGATGCTCTCTAGTAATGGTACCACAATTCTATTCATTAAAGCATTGTATCTTTGTCCTGAGAAAAAGGTGTGGACCATTTTAGCTTGCATCTTTGTTGCAAGGTCTGGAATATCAGCCAAACTGATTCCATCCACTATGTGCATGTCATCTTTGTCCCATCATGGTATATACATCTCTTCTTGGCCGCCTCTCCTTCTTGGACACAAGCCCCAGGGCTTTCTTGATGACAGCTGCATTAAGGGGCACTTGCACCCTTCTTTCCTGATCACCAGTCCTTATTGTGACCGTGCCACAGCTCCTACCTTCATCAAAGCTCCTTAAAAAGTCAGCACACAGGCTGTAATCTACAGCCTATCCAACGTTTTCCACATACTTTTGGAGATTGCATTTATCCACCAACTCCTTCACTGCCGGCTCTTCCAGGATGACATTGTCTAAATTCAGGGCATGTTTGAACATGAACTGGCTAAATCCACGTGTCTCAACACTAATCCCATACTTTGTCAACTCCTCTTCAGTGAATGGAAGTTTACCCCCCTTTTCTTGTCCTGCCATGGTAGGTGCGTGTCATTACACCATGCCAATATTAGCATTATGAATTGACTTATCACTAACAAAAACCCAAGAAACAATGTGTGTGACAATTTTCAGTGCTGCTTCAGAGGTATAAAACTTGGAAATAATTCAAAAGCAACATCTATTTTCTCCTTGCATTCTTTCCTATTTAAATTCAGTTGATCATTTTCATCCATCACTACACCTTGCTACATCACTTGGCTCTCACTTTGCTCCCCCCCCCCCCCCCCCCCCCCCGCCCCCCTCCTTAAGTTTTAAAGGAATCCTTCCTAGGATTAGCAAGGGAAGAAGGAGGACTCACATGGACTTTGTGGGGCGAGTTACTTGGCCAACAGCCAAGTATAGAGGTTAGGGTATAAATTCAAGTTGGGCATGACAATCAAGTTCACATGGTCGTATGGAAGCTTGGGTGATATAGGTCAAGACATCATGAAAGATGTCCTCGGAGTTGAGGCAGCTAGCAACGTGCAGTTCCTCTTTCGTAAGGAATTGGTCAATGCAAGGGTGGGCTAACACATGGTCATCTAAGTGTATGTTGCATGTAATGGCCAAAACCCTAAACGAAAGAGGTGCCACATAAGTAGGGTCGTGTTCAATTGTTTTGATTGCCCTTTTTTGTTGGGCATTGGTCATGATGCGGTAGCCTTTTTTCTCCCATTAGAGTCGCAAGGCATACCACAGTTGTAAGAACGAAGAATCAAAGCTGGCAAGCTGCATGAGCTCCTCCAGTTCTTGTTCAGGTGTAGAGCGAGCAGGCTTGCAGTATGAGGTAATTAGTCTTCTCAGAATGGCTTGCTCCTTTGAGATTTCTCCATTAGCGTTAATTCAGCGGCAATTTTGGGAAATTTGACGGTCATAAATTCGTATTCTTCCCAAGTGCATGGCAATGCACGAACATCAAAAGCAAGGGATTCATCGAGAAGTCCTAGGTCAAGCCTCTTATAGCTCCTAGTGAATGTGGTGAAGGTGTTATCTAACACCTTGATGTATGTCACTATGTTATCTCTCGAGGTCTCAGCAAGATCCTTGGCCACTGAAAGGAAATATTGTCTTTCATACGAAGGCCTAAGACTTGTTGGTAGTGATGATACAATTAGGCTGGACAGTGGTGACTCCATTGATGGCGTCACAGATGGAACTTTGCACTCAAAAGCACTTTGAGATGCTGTAGGGGGCTCCAGTGGCATAGGAGGTGTGCTGCATTCTATCTGAGTTGGCATGGGGGTGCTCAACTCCTTTGACTTGGATAATTCTAGGGCATCTAGCTTTGGACGATAAATGTGTTGGGATTCATTAATCACAACCGTGCTGGTCTAGCTTGCTTTGTAGCCTAGGCTCCATATGTGCAAGCCTCTCTAACTGGAGTGAGGTTATTTAGATTTGAGCCTCTTGAATGCCCACTCTTAGGCACCCATATCTAGGGGTTTCCCTCATAGTATCCTTGTGCTTGCAAGAGATCTTTGGGGATCCATCGCAGCATGGTTGTGCACCTACATTGATAGTGTCTGAGCTGCCTATGATGACTGATAGTTTTTGTGTTTAGAACCACATTTCTGCGATTTACAAGGAGGTGGCCCTTGTCGTTTTGGCACCCATATAAGCTGGACTCCTTGGCCTTGTGAATGGCCTTGGTGGGCTTGGTTCTAGCAGTTTGACTGTGGGGTGAGATATCACAGCCCTTCTCCCTAGGCTTCGTCATAGGAGTGGTCATAGGGGTCACTATCGGTGGCTTTGCAATTGTAGAAGGATCAAGATAACCCTTGCTGAAAGTAGTCACTATGCGCACATTGCCTATAGCAAGATGGATGCGATCTAGGTTATAGTCCACGTTGCAGTTCGTCTGCTTTTTAAAAGTGCGACCTAGTAGTGACTTATTACTGGCCCCTTTAGTGTTTGGCAACACATAAAAGAAGACTGGTATACTTTCAGACTCGATAGAGACAACCACTTTGCATTTTCCTAAGAGTGAGTAAGTGTTGCCCCCAAATGGGCTGAGTTTAGCATTTTTGGGCTATAATTTAGGTTGACCAATGCGTCTCTAATGATCATGCATCAAGATATTATAGTCGGCACCTTCGTCGATCAAGGCATCAAAAGAATACGTCCGTTCTGTAGTGACCGTGATTCGTAGGTAGGCGGGTGCCACTGCTTCTTCATCTTGATCTGTCAGTTCGGAAATAGTGGCCAAGTAGACGTTGACAGGGGCTTCAAGCATAGGTGGCTCGTGCAACGGATGGGAAGGAGGATAGTACTTTTTTATGCAACTGCATTGAAAAAGCTTATTCCTTCACCTTCGAGCGTCTCCAATTCAACATTTTCTGTTCTACTAATTGTACGTACTCAGAAAGGTCCTAGTCCTTGAAATTTCATTTTCTGTTTGTATGTACTCAGAACGAGGTCCCCCTGATCAAAGTTGCACTGTTTGACATGCTTATCAAACCACATCTTTCTTTGTGCCTTCTCACAAATCAGAGCGTGGTTGGCTGAGTCTCCGTGAGACACTCTAACTCCACTAAGCGGTTGGTCCAAGCGTCTCTTCCCTCCCAACGCTCCTAGGCTACTATCCTTAAGCTAGGGACAAAGAACTCTAAGGGTAGAATGGCCTCCGTTCCATAAGTCAGCCTAAAGGGTGTCTGTCCTACAGCCGTCCTATGAGCTGTACGATAGGCCCACAAGGCTGCCATTAATTTGTTATCCCAATCACTTCGTGATGTTGATACCACCTGCGTAAGCACGTTGACTAGGATTTTATTCGTGGATTTTTCTTGGCCATTTGCTTGAGGGTAGTAGGGCAATGACCTTCTATGAATGATTAGGAAGGTCGAGAGTAGGTGGGATATCACTTCATTAATGAAGTGCGTGCTCTGATCACTTACTAGTTCAATTGGACAACCAAAACGTAAAAGAACCTGCTCCCACAAGAACTTCACAGTGGTTCTAGCGTCATTCTTCCTAGTGGCTCTTGCCTCTGCCCACTTCACCAAGTAATCAGTTGCCACAATGATGTAGCAGGCCTCAGAGTACTGTGCCGCAGGACTGATAGGTCTAATGAAGTCAATGCCCCATTTTTCGGAGGGCTGTTGTGCTATTACAGGGGTTAAATCCATCTTATCCTTGCACAGAAGCACCTTAGTCCTCTGGCACTCATCATAGTGTTTTAAAAATTTAGTAGCATCACGGAATAGGATGGGCCACCATAGTTGGGATTGTAGCACCTTACGGGTTGTTGTATCCCCACTAAAGTGTCCTCTAGCTATTCCACCATGCATTTCTCTCAATACATTGTGCATCTCGTGCTCACACACACATCTACGCAACAAACTGTCTTGTCCTAGCCTATAGAGTTGGCCGGCGATCAGTTGGTATGGCTAGATCTTTAAGATAAGTCTCCTTAGCCTGGCTTTCTCAATAGGTCTCTTAGGTAGACCATTCTTGGACTACATCATCGGCCCAATATAGCATCAAATCGGCTCTAAACAAGTCTCTTTCACTAGACAGGCCAAAGAGATGAGCGTCCGGTAGGTCGTCAGGTATGCCTTGTCCAGCAGCTTCTCCTGTGGGTATGCAGGACATGTGATCAGCCATGTAGTGCTGCTTTCCCTTAAGTACAACCACAGAGAAATTGAATTCCAATAAGAGAAGTAACCATCTAGCTATGCGACCTGTAGTGCATGGCTTATTCACGAGATAAAGCAAGGCTTGATGGGGTCAATGAAAAAGACGAAGGGGGTGGCCAACAGATAATGCCTAGATTTCTTTATAGCAAACACCATGGGTAACCCTTCCCTTTCTGTAGTGGAATAGTTCATCTCCATTTCAATGAGCTGCCTACTGGCAAAACTCACAGGGTAATCTAGGTTATGCTCACTAGGCTAGCATAGAATAGCTCCAATAGCAAACTTAGAGGCATCTATGTGTACATGAAACATTATGCTCCAGTCTAGGGCTCGTAAGATTAGTGTAGTGGTGAGAGCCTCCTTCAACTCTTCATATTCACGCTAGCATTCCTTAGTCCACTCGAATACGATCAGTAGCTTGTACAATGGTCTAGCAATCAGTGCGTAATTCAGTACAAAGTGTCGATAGTATCCCATACGGCCTAAGAAACACTGAATGCCCTTGTAGTTAATGGGTGGTGGTAGGTTGACAATGACCCTGACTTTTGAGAAGTCAATGGCAATGTCGTTCCTTGACACTACGTGCCCTAGGATACATCTGTGCTTCACCTAGAAGTGGCACTTTAAGGGGTTCAATGAGAGGTTGTATAACTGACACCGTTCAAAGACAGCTCTCAACTTTTCTAAGTGTTCGGCCCAACTAGAGTATATGTATAAGTTGTCTATGAACACCTTTAGCTCGCATCTAAGCATATCCTTGAAGATGGTGCACATTAATCGTTGAAAGGTTGCAGGCGCATTCATTAGCCCAAAGGGCATAACGATGTAGGCAAATACACCCCACTCTGTGGCAAAGGCATTCTTGTGCATATCATCATCAAGGTGCACTTGCACTTGATTATAGCCAAAGAAGCCATCCAGGAAGCTGTAGAATTCTTTGCCTGCTACCTTCTCCAGCATGTGCTTGGTATACGGTAAGGGGTAGCTGTCCCTCTTTGTAGAGGCATTAACTTTCTTGTAATTCATGCAGACTCTAATTTTACCATTCTTTTTCATACCGATCGCTATAGGTGATACCCAATTCGCATGCTCAATCTCATATATAAATCCCTCCTTCAGGAGCTTATCGATTTTCTCCTTCACTGCATAGCCATGTTTGGGATTCATAGGGTAAGGTCGTTGCTTTGTTGGCACCGCATCTGGAACCATTGGGATATTATGGGTCACAACCCTAGGATTGACTCCTTTAAGTTCCTCCAAGGACCAGGCAAACACGTCGACATACTCTCATAGGAGAGCAACAAGTTTAGCCTCCTCCTCCTTGGTCAAGTCGTTAGCAATGAACACAGGTCGAGGCTTCTCGCCTTCTCTGCCAAGTTGACTTCCTTGACCTTTGCGGGTCCCTCAATTGGCTCACTTGTTTGCCCTTGTCTCTTTGCTCCTAGCAGAATCACCACTCTATCACCCTTCTGAGACTTTGTGAAGCGTTTGGGGAGATCCTGCGGCTTCTTTTGCCTCTCTACTTCTGAGTCCTTAGTTCACTTCATGGACTCCTTCTTTAGCCGTTTGCACCTTAGGTGGACTGGCAAGTCCTCTTTGGTGCATCTGACCTTAGAGAGTCGGGGTATTTTGGGATCACTCTCCGTACTGACTTCTAACTCCGAGTTAAGCTCACATCCCTCACTTGAGGAAGGAGTTTCGCTAGGGGGTTGTAATTCAGTAGGTGTATCCGTCTTAAGCACTCGAACTACCAATGGTTGTGCCACTCCTACCTACTCATAATCCATGGCTCCTATGTGCTCCAACCAGGATCTATCGCACTCCATCCACATGACTCCTCTTTCATTCCAGCCTGCCCTTTCCCTTCTAGGCCTAGAGTCTGCCTTGATCTATTCGATCATTCTCCCTTCAATGTCATATTCTATCATGTCTAACTCTTCTTCACTCTTGTCTCCAGTAGAGTGGCAGTCCTCGTACTCCTCATCATCAGAGTCTTGCCCTCTGACTGCTTGTCATCCCCCATGCTTTCCTCTCCAATCTCCTTTTCGTCAGTGACTAAAGCCCAATTGTACAATAGGTTCAAATCGTGAATTTTGGTCCATTTCCACTCAGGCTTAGCCAAAAGATCACTTAGGGGTTTTAGATTGTCAGCCATGTTGCCCTTCAATTTATCAGTCAGGTACTCTATGATTTCCTGAAGCTCGAGCTTGTTGGTAGGGATATTGAATGAGACCAGTTTCCTTGGGTTACGTGAGCTTCCTGCCATCATGCAAAGTGGCACGATGGGCTCCCTTGCTGGCATGCTTGGGGATTTAGGAGCTTGCCTATATAGCTATTCCTCATCTGAGAACGGTAGGTCAATGGTTGCCAAGACGTGCATCCAATCCCGCTCATCCTCAGGGCAAGGGATGTACTTGGTCAATGACCCATAGGGTTTGCTTGCCTGTGCATCACCTTTTAGCATGGTTGAGATAGCATCAAGGTTGGCTGGGATAGTCTTCCATGTATCCACCTCAACCCTTACTGCTTCTATTCTATTCCCCAAGAAGATGAGGTTGTTACCCCAGTCTTCAATAACTCGAGCATTCCTCATCCAGGGTCGGCCTAGCAGTATGTCGTAGTCCACTCCCTTCATGGCAATGAAGTTCACAGAAAATTGCACCGCTGCGACCTTCATTGGCCAGTTCTTTAGGACCCCGAATGGTCTGACCTTCATTCTGTTGGCCAATGTGACATTCAACCTAGCTGTTTCCACGGGTTGGTTTCCCCAGGCCTGTAGAACTGCGTGGCTCAAGACACTGACACTGGCGCCCGTGTCTAAGATTCTTTTTCATGTTACATCCCCCAAGGCTAAGATAGGTAAGACTGCATGCATCTCAGTGCCTTCCCAAAAAGCATTGATGTGCAGTGACCTTGGAACTAAGTGTAGTGTTAGGCTTGGAATCTGCGTGACTGCGTCCTGCTCTTGCAAGTTAGCGGTAATGTGCTCCTCTTTTCCCTCCACCCAGTGCTTTAATTCTTGCCATAAGGAAGGGTGCTACCAAAGCAGATCTCCTAGGCTCAAGGTTATTGGTATGGTTACTAAAGTGGTGAGGAGGTTGTTGGGTGGTTGCCTTCCTCCTTGGTCAGCATTCTTTGGCCATATGTCTTGGTTAGCTTGCTAACATGCTTCTTCCTAGTCTTGCCTCTGTGGCATCTCATGTGGTGTGGGTGCATTCCCCGATTGAGGTTGCGACGGTGAAACGAGTATACTCAAACTAGAGAGATCTTCAATTTGGTCTTCCAATATGGGCTCTATGTCCTTAAGGTATTCATGGGCATCCTTGACCCACTCATTGACTTTGGCTATAGCCTCGAGTTGCCTTTTGGGGTGGGGGTATTCCCCTACCTTGGCACTCCCTAGTTCTGCTGTCTTAGGAGCTAAGGTCTCTGCCTCTGCATCAGTGACCCTCTTTCCTATCACTAGCGTTGTAGCTTCCTCAGTCTTAAGGGTAATCTTTGTGTCTGTTCTCTTTCTCCTTCTCCTCCGGATTTTCTTTCCCAAGGAGGCTGCATCTAGGTTACTTGGCCCAAGAAATTTTGTTTGTGCTCGCGTCATGACATGTAGTGGGATGGGTGTATCCTCACTGTCAAAGGTCTCCACACTGAACAGCCCCAAGGGTACTGAGGGCACGCTGGAAAAACTAGTTGATGGCTTCTGTCCAAGACAATCAGGGAATAGGTGTGTGATTCCACACTCGGTGCATCGAAGGTCAGCTTTGTCCTTGTTTGCTTGTTCCCTTTCCGGGCAGCGTGATGAAATATGGCCTGGATGACCGCAAGTCTAGCATGAGATTGGATCTTGGCATGGTCCTCCAAAGCCTCTGCCTCTTCCTCTACCTAGCGCCATCACCGGTACTGGTCGGTAGTCCATCAAGGCTGGATTGCCTTCCTCATCGTAGAATATGTATGGGTTCATGTAGGTCTCCTCTTCATTAGGTTCTTCCACATAGTGAACAGGAGTGTCACTCGGTGGATGGGTTACATAGGGCCCTGATGGTCTGGGTATGCCTATTGGGTTCATCTCTAGCCTAGGAATGGCCGGTCTTGCATCATTTGGTGCTAGAAGCGCCAACTGGGCTCCCTTGCCAAAGAGGTTAGATGGCCTGTTGCCTAAGTAAGGAGGGTTGTATTGTTGCGCATATGGGAATCTCCTTGGCAGTGTGCAATATAATGCGTCATGACCGAACCTACCACAGTTCGAGCACGGCCTAGATCTAGGATCTTGGCACTCGGCTAGGAGGTGGTTACCGCCATAGTGTATACACTGCACATGTGACCGCACAGGTTTCCTCATTTGGTCTTACAATCGTGCAAGCTTCATTCTCACCTCAGCCAGCTCCTGGTCTTGGTCAACACTCTTTCCCTTATCTTGCATGCTAGAGTTCTCTCTCTCCTTAAACTGTTGACCACTCTGGAGCTCTCTGACTTGTACTATCCCGACTGGTGTTCCTCATGCTTCGCTCCCTAAGCTGATCGTCCACCCTTATTGCCTCTTCAAAGACTCTAGCTAACACGTCTCGGTGTAGAGTGGAGCTACTAGCCAAAGCCTTGTAGAGCTCCTCGCTTCAAAATCCATTTATAAATACGGTAGACACATTCTTCTCGTTAGGTCGCTCATTTGCAGGGATCCTCTTGAAGAGGCTACACACATGAGTGACATAGTTCCTTACATCTTCCTTTTCCCTCTGACTGACATTCATCAACCAAACGATGAGATTGTCAGAGTACCCTGTCTCAGAGAATCTCTTGATAAAGAGGTCCTTAAGATGGGCAAAGTTCATGCGCTCAGCTGCATCTAGACTAGTGTACCAAATTCTCCCCTTATCACCTAAGCACAGACCGAAAGCTTGAGAGCATTGTGCAAGGTCCGTGAGACCGTTTGCTTTGCAAACTTGTCCAAATTTATCCACAAAGCTATATGGAACATTGCTAGGTTTATACTTGTTTAGCTGCTTTGCTACAATAGGGATTCTAGATTGTCCCTTTGCCCCTTGCGTGACCCCTAATCCCGAGAGTAATGTGGTGGCTAAGGCTATTGCACTCTGCTCAACGGACGTATTGTCCATGAGCCGCTTGGCTACAAGTTCACTCAATGATAAGTTAGCCTCTGTTGCTCATTCTCTCTCTGCATTTGGCCTTGCTTTGGCTACACCAGCCAAGGCTAGGCCTCATACATGTCTACATCTTGTTGGAGTTTCCTAGCCTTCTGCTCGTGGTTATAGGCAATTATGCTCTCTAGCGCCTTTATAATCGCCTTTCTTTCCTCTTCTAGGCTTGCTACCACTTCCTCTACTGGTCTGCCCTAAACTACCGTCCTAGTCAACAAGTCGTACTCATTGACTAACTCCTACACTAAGACTGGGAATTCTCCCAAGTCCAGTCGTCTGCCTCATGATCCTGACATTGCTCCCACTTCCAGCTCCACAAGGTTGTCGATCAATTTGAGTAGCTCGGGCAGCATCCGATCCTCTATGTTGTCGCCTTCTGGATCTTCGTGTCCTCTTAAGGTCCTATTGAATGGGCTCTCAGGCACCCAACTATGTTTTGGAACCTTCTCTTAATAGTGGGTTCATTGATGTTATTATATCTCGTGATGAGTTCCGTGTAGTTGTGCTTTGTGCTTTCTAGTGCTCAGTGCGAAAGCAAGCTTTTTCTTTTCTTGTAGTGCACTTTTGGTGATAAAATCAAAAGTGAGGTGCGGATGCAGGAAATGCTCAATTCAAAATCCACTCTTCCCTTCACGTTCGTAGCCTGATATGGCTCTAAGCATAGGTTCTGAATGATCTAAGGTCTTACTAAAAGTCCATGCTGTGTTGTCTACTTTGCTTCAAGGTTGGTTAGTTGGTTACCGAAAGTCAATTCAAGTTCTAAATTCGTTCTACTCAGTGTCTAGATGTTTGGGGTGAATCCTCGATTATCATGTCTAGTCTCTGGCTTCTAAGGGCTAAATTGGGTTTCCAAGGGAGGTCAGAGATGTGAACACGGTGACCAGGATTGTCAGGCAGGTTCAAAAACCCTCTATTTTAAGTTTTGGTGAAGTGGTTCGATTCTCAAAATCAGACCATCCGATTCTAGGAATCGGATGGGCTGGTCCGATTTTGAGACTCGGACAGGATGGCCCAATTGTGAAAATCAGACAGGGTGGTCCGATTGTGAAAATCAGACAGGGTGATCCGATTTTGAGACTCGGACAGGGTGATCTGATTTTGAGACTAGGACACGTGGTCTGATTTTGGCACTGGGTCCAATTCCTGGAATCGCATCGGATGGGGTGGTCCAATTCTTGCAGTCGGTTCTTGCAGTCGAACGGTCTGACTCCAGAAATCGGGTGGTCCGATTCTGGGAATCGGACCCAAACAACTTGGTCTAACTGCGTAGACGACAGCCCGCAGGTTGCATGCGATGACTCAAGCTTAGTGCCTACTCCATGGAATCATCTAGTGCCATCCAGATAGATGCAAAACACTATAAGAAAATGCTAGACATACCTGGAATCATTGTGGTGCTCGAATTGAACGGCATTCCAGAATTTGTGCCCCTATTTCCTTGTTTCTAGCAGCAGTAGAACCCTTTCTGTTTTCCTTCTTATTCCTATCCTAATCTTAACCTAATGCAACAAAAATAAAAAATAGAGATGGAGATGGATGGTCCTACTCTAATATTCAACAACAAATCAAAATACTTGCTTGCTCCACGGATTAAAACCTCCTAAATCTCCTAACTATCTCGAGTACCGATTTGGGCTACAAACCCTACTTCTATGCTCGATTCGATGCACACGGTGCTCGAGGCTCGATTTTGTCTATCCCGACAATGGAACCAAAATGAAGGGGAGCTATGGAGCTCTACCCTGAGACCTATGGACCGCTTATTGATCAAGTGTTTCAAGTTGAGCGGCCATGGCTACCTCTCACATAGCGGACGTGCAATGCCTACATTACGGGTGGAGTGAGCTCACCTTAATACTCGATCCAGTTCCCTCCTCTCTCTTGCACTCTGATAGCTCCACGATCCTTGTGGCAAGCTCAAGCAAGCTCAAGCCCTCTCCGTCAAGCTCCATCCTCCATAGCCGCACGAGAAAAGAGAAGAGAAGATGAAGAGAGAAGATGGGGAGCTTTTTCTCCACAATCCCTCACTCTCACACACTCACTCCCTCACACTCCCTCAATCCTTCACTCAAGCACAAGCAAGAAGGCAAGAAACAAGAGAAGAAGAAGAATAAGCTTTGGCCACACACAAGAATGATCTTCTCATTCACTTTTGAGCTTTATATACATGCCCTACTTTTTAAGCGGTCATCCCCACTTTTTACATGGCCAGCCATTAGCCTAGGCCCTCTTTTCCTATTTCCCACTGTTCTAACTTATCCCATTCCCAAGTAGTGCATACAATTTTCACAGGAGTGAGCCTGGCACTCTTTTACAAGGATTCAGGAGCGCTTTCTTAATTAATGGTGCGCTTTTACTCTTTTCTTTTCTCGAGGCGACATTGAGGCCTTCTGGAGAGGTCGTCATTCAAAATTTTCAGGGTCTGACTTCCATTCGGGGCGCCTTTTCCTTCCTTTGTCCTATGCCCTTTCGGTAATCCCCTTTTTCCATTTTCCCGCTCCTCTATGCTGCGGTAAATATACACTCTCTCTCTCTATGTTTCTTTCAATATGGTATCAAAGCCATGAATGGGCTCTATGGTGGATAGCATTTTGGAAGAAGATTTGAAGACTCAAGGCCAAGCATTTCTATGAATAACAAGCTGCCTACCCTTGTTGTTTTACAAGGTATATGCTGAAGGTATTTCATCTTGCTTGAATGAGAGGTTGTCTAGGTCCTGTCTAAAGCATTTGGAGGCTTCATTGACTACATTGAAGAGAGCACGGATCATCAGTGTGTTGAAGATTGGTTGAATAAAACCCTAGGTTGCATCACATGATTGAGCCTGGTAACCAAATTGTTCCCAATGGTTGAAAATCAATAAAGCAATCACTACTCAAGTGATGTACAGCTTGCATATACACTTTGGAAGGTACTTGAAGGCCCCAACATGAAAATGCTTGACTTGGAGATGAGATATGAGCTAATCTATAGGTACACAGACCTGGAACAAAGAATGAACTGATGTAAACAGTGAATATATAGCATAAATTGGATCTTGGTTGAAGCATTGAAGCTATCTGACATGCATTCTTGGCTCCAATGAAGTGTAGATACGTCTCGAAAGACATATGTATTGAGTCTTATGCATTTGCATTGCAATTTTTGGAAGAAAATACTCAGATCTAAAAGTATATGACAAGCTAAAACTGTCATAAAATTGTGGACAACAGGCACTCATTGGTCCTAAAGCATTACATAACACCGGTTAGCTTTTGTCAAGTGTATGACATGGCATATGTTTGTTGAATGTATGGAGGACTGAGATGAGCATTGAATGCTCATGAAATCTTATGTTTGGAGCTAGAAATAAAGGCATTCACATTGTTTTGGCTGGTTACAAATAGGGAATGCATTATGTGACATTGTATGTTGAAGACAGAGTGTCTATGGTTGTCTGCATGGTCATGTATTGACCCCTACATTTGATGGCACATGTATGAAGTAATTTGAGGACATTTTAGAGTAGGATAAACTTCGTCTGACTGAGTAGTGATTGACTGCAATTTGCAAGCAGGGCAACTTGACACTTGTACTTGATGTATATGAACTGAATTATGCCCATATGATTATGTATGGACTTCTGCATGAAATAGCAGATGTTTTGGATGTTTTAAAGCATGTATGACATGTATACATCTCTGTTTTGGCTGTGAAAGAATTGCTGGTCATTTACAGCTTGCAAATTTTAGACTACATATATATCTATTGGCAGTGAGGTTGAACGTCATAGAGTTTACACCAGCTACATGATCTATGTATTGTCTGATGTACCTACATCCTATATCACTTGGTTGTGAATGTCTTTGACAAGTTTATGGACTCAAATACACTGATTTGAACAGAGGTTGATGCTAAAAACTGTCATTGCATTGGAAGGTTGAAACTGATCTATTAAGAAGCCTTGGTTTGCAGGTAGTCAGGCATTGTTTGCAACATGGCAAATGCAGACAGAACTGACAATATAACCCAGATAGTGGGGGAACAACTTAATAGCAATAACTATGCTATAAGGAAGTTCCACATGGAGAATTTCCTGATTTGAAAAGGATATTGGGACTTGGTGATAGTTGTTGAAGCTAAACCTGAAATCCCAGAGAGGAATCCTACAGCTGATCAAAGATGATGATCAAAGACGAGTGCACCGAGCTTGGTTGGAAAGAGCTTGCAGGTATTACATTGGTTATCTTTGTGTATCTCACATGCTATGGTAATGCAGATTATGAACTACAAGTCACTAGCAAATGCATGGAACATATTGATAAGGTATTATGGCACAACTTCCAGTGCCAAGAAGATACATTTAAAGCAAAAATTCAACAACATGGAAAGAAAAGGCAGATCTATACATGATTATGCCATAGAGATTAAGACTATTTCAGATCAGTTGGCATCCATTGGCACATAGGTTGAGGATGAAGACATGGTTGTAGTGACATTAAATGGTTTGGGATCTGAATATAAGTCATTTGATACTTCCATCTCTGTCTAAGCTAAAATGCTGGATTTCAATGAGCTGGTTGCATTGCTTATTCATGAGGAAGTTAAACTTGGATTGGCTTTGGCAAAGGAGGCTAGAAAAATGTATCTTATGGTCATAATAACCAGTAGGGTTCAAATGCAAGAGGAGGTGGAAATTTTAGAGGTAGGGGGAGATCTAACCCTAGAGGTAGAGGCTCCTGGCAACAGCAGCATCCATCTAACAATCCTAATAAGGATAAGGATTGTCACTACTCTAGAAAGTACGGTTGTATTTCCAAGGACTGCTAGAAGAAGCATGACAATAAAAAGGGCAAGCAACATGGACATTATGCATTGTCCAATCAGACAGATGATGCTTCTTAGGATAGATTGTTTGCCATGACATATATCAAAGACAGGGCTACTGAGAAGTCTACTGAGGATGTTGTTTGGTATATTGATTCAGGGGCATCGAATCATATGATGCCTCATGGTGAATGGTTTATTAACATGGTGCCTGAGAGGAATGGCTATGTATGCACAGGGGATGACATGTAGCATAGCATTGAACATAAAGGCAAAGTGCCTTTGGTAATCCATGATGGAAAGAAAAAGAACTTACATGATCTATTTTATGTCAAGAATCGTGTGATGGGGGGATTTGCTTGAGCTGTTGTGCCAAACACACATTGTATACACAAGAGGAAGCTCACTCAAGGATACAAGAAGAGATATGGAGGCCAAAACATTTTCTTGCTGATTTTTTATTCTTCTTCCACACACTATACAATACACACAAAGTATAGATAAGATACAACATAAAGGAAAGTGGCCTTCTAAGTCAAACAATGCATAACCGACCATACTAATTGACTGGTGCTATATCTTTGCCAGTTGTAGGTAAGTGTAACAAACTAAATATAATAAGTGATAAGTCAGTGGCCATGTGAGTATCATAATGACCACCAACGTGCTAAGTGTAGACATGCGGACTCATTTAGCCAGGTGGTCCATCATCAATGTCCGCATGTGTTGAGCTTGCCATCTCAACACTCCTCCTCAAGCTCAACTCTATCTTTGCAACTCCAAGTAAGCTTTGGAACTTTTGAAGCTTCTCTGCACCCAATGCCTTTGTGAAAATGTCAGCTATCTGATCCTGTGTGTTGGCATATACCAAGTCAATCTCTCCTGCAAGTACCTTCTCTCTCATAAAGTGGTAGTGCACCTCAATGTGTTTTGTCCTAGCATGGAACATTAGATTCCTAGCTAGCTGTATGTTGCTCATGTTGTCACAATGAATGACAATTGGACCATCTTGTTGCATGTCCAAATCACCTAATAACTTTTGTAGCCATACCACCTCACATGCTGCCATAGCAGCACCTCTATACTTAGCCTATGTACTCGATAGAGCAACTGTAGGTTACTTTTTGCTGCTCCATGTAACTGCTGCACTACCAAGGGAAAACATGAATCCACTAGTAGATCTTCTGTTTGACATGTTACTAGCCCAATCTGCATCTATATATCCAAAGACCTATGTGTCCTTACTTGCCTCATAAAAAAGTCCATAATGTAAAGTGGACTTCACATACCTCAATATACGTCTAACTGCATCCAAATGAGGCTTTCTAGGCATCTGCATAAACTAACTGACAAGACCAATAGCATAGCTCAAGTTTGGTCTTGTGATGGTCATGTAAATCAAACTCACTACTATCCTCTTGAACATAGTAGGGTATTCTATCTCATCCCCGACGTCAGCACTCAACTTCACATTTTTCTCCAACGGTACTGAAAGAGACTTACATGCTCTCATACCATACTTGGATAACATATCCAAGCCATACTGCCTTTGGGATAGTCATATACCATTATCACATTTGATCACCTCAATACTAAGAAAGTATCTCAACTCACCCAAATCCTTCATCTCAAACTTCTTCTTCAAGAAGTCCTTAACTTCAGCAATTCCACTGTCATTGTCACCTGTAATAATCAAGTCATCCACATAAATGACTATGATGACCAAACTACATCTCCCTTTCTCACATAAAGTGAGTGATCAGAATAAAAAATCCAATATTGATAAGATACTTTCCAATCTTGTCAGACCATACTCTAGGTGCTTGCTTCAGCCCATAAAGCGCCTTCTTTAACCTGTGCACATATGTGGGATGCTCTAAATCCTCATAACCTACTGGCTGCTCCATATACACTTCTTCTTGCAATTCACCATGCAAGAAGGCATTCTTAACATCCATTTGTTGCAAGCTCCAACCTTTGGTTGTTGCCAAGGCAGTCACACATCTAATAGTTTCCATCCTAGCAATTGGACTGAATGTCTCTTCATAATCTATGCCATATGTTTGAGCATAGCCTTTTGCAACCAGCCTAGCCTTATACCTGCTAACTGAACCATCTGCATTATGCTTGACTTTTTAAACCCACTTATAGCTAATAGCTTTCTTACCCTTAGGTAAGGGTACCAAATCCCAAGTCTTATTGGCTTCTAATGCAGCCATCTCCTCATCCCCTACATCCCAAAATGAGCATAACCAACAACATCCTCAAAACAAGTGGGCTCAACATCCTCAATTAGCTTCACCATATAAGCATAATGGTGAGATGCATAACCTTCAAAACCAAATATTTTAATAGGGTATCTCACCCTACTAGATCTGCGTACCACGAGATCACTCAATAGAGCCTTTACATTACTATGAGCTCTCTATACACCTGGTGTCCTGACTGAAGGAATACCAAGCTCATAATCCAAACTCTCTGAACCACTAGAATCTCCATCAAATCCCAAATGATTTGTAGATGCATCATTACCATCCAGTACTTTCTTCTTTCCTTTGTCCTTCCTTGCAACACTTATAGATCCACTTGAAGATGTGGGGCTACTCCTTAGTCTCCCAGACCAAGGGTTCACTATAGGTATAGTACCAGATGATGTTTCTGGTCCACTAAGACTTTGTGATTCTTGTTTTTCTTTCTACACATAGCTTTCCTAATCATTATCATCGTTTAATACATCACCATCAGGTGTATACCAACTACCCATCTCATCAAAGATAACATCCTTGCTCACTCTGAACTCACCTGTGACATGGTTATAATAATGATACCCTTTCTACTCTAAAGAGTATCTAATAAAAATATATTTTTTTGCCTTTGGATCAAGCTTCTTTCGTAGCTCATCTGGCATATGAACATATGCAACACATCCAAATACCTTCAAGTGCGATACATCGGGCTTCTTGCCTATAAAGCATTCTTTAGGAGTCATCCCATGAATTGCAACTGTGGGAGTTCTATTCATAATGTAGACAATAGTATGGACAGCTTCAGACCAAAAATGTTTGGGCATATTCTTTTCAGCCATTAATGCCTGTGTGACTTCTGTAATATGTCTATTTTTTCTTTCTGCAACCCCATTTTGTTGTGGGATATACCTGCAAGTAAATTGCCTCTTTATCCCATGGGCCCTCAAGAAGCCACTAAAATCATTAGAGAGGTACTCTCCCTCTCCATCTGATCTCAAGTACTTTACTTTTAAGCGTGTTTCTATTTCAATAGCTGCCTTAAAATATTTGAAGTACTCAAACACATCACTCTTTTCCTTCATGAAGTATATCCATAACTTCCTTGAACAGTCATCAATAAATGTGACAAAGTATTTGCTGCCACCAAGAGATACATTCTATGTAGGTCCCCCAAACATTTATATGCACTACATCAAGTATTTTTCCACTCACTTCTCTGTCATGCGAGAAGGGTTGTCTTGCCTACTTACCAAACTGGCATGCTTCACAAACTTTATGCAATTCTGCAACTCTAAAAGAAGACAACCCTTGCTCTACCATTTGGCCAATAGACACTATATTCTTTGTGATTGATGGCACATGTAATACATCTGTCAGACTCTTTGTCTGGCCATCATATAAGGACAAGGGAACCTTTCCAAAGTGTGAAATTGGGTGGCATGAGTCATCACCCATCTGCACATAACCTGGATTTTGTGAGTCCTACATCTCTCCAAACCATTCAACATAACTAGTCATATGATTAGATGCACCTGAATCGACATACCATACATCATTATATGTTCCCTTTCCTGTAACTGCTTTCATCATATGCTGCATAACAAACAAGCGCTCATTTTTGTCTTCATTTTGTCGTGAAGACATATAGTTTCCTTACTGCAATTTAGCAATGCGAATATCATCTTCCTTAGCATAGCAATGGATTGCAATATGGCTTGCTACCTCTAAAGTTTCCTCGGTCTCTTGAAACCTGCATTTCACCAAATTGCTGATTGAACTTGTTTTGTTGGTTATCGCTAGCACATCTCATACCACGGCCTCTTGAAGAGGATCTACCACGTCCCCTTCCTGAACTTGAGTAAAATGCTTAAACCTGCTCATTATTTTTTTCAAATGAGTCACCATGTATATTCATCTCTTCAGTAATCATGAGATAGATTAGCTCATCAAAATCTAGAAATGGCTTCCATACGTATATTGAAGTAACAAATGATTTCCATGCCTTGTCATTATTAAGGCCACTCAAAGTGGATGAAACCAAATCATCATCATCAGACATTGCATCAATTGCTGCTAAAGCATCTGCAATGCTTCTCACCTTCAACACATACTCATTGATAGACATTTTTTCTTTCTTCAAGGCATTCAACTCTTGCTTGAGTTGAATCTTTCGTGCCTTTGTATTTACTGAAAACATGTTTTCAAAAATTATCCAAGCTGCATGTGAAGTTTCTGTATTCCTGATATGCCCCAACATCGTATAACCAGTACATCGCCTTTTTGTCTTTCGCATTCCATTCTTTCCATGCTTTTAATTCATCTACAGTCGGAGGGATACCCAACTCTGACTCCTTTTCTTCACCTGAAACAAACTCATAAAGGCCCTTTCCAATGAGGAAGTTCGTCACATGAAACTTCCATGAAGGGTAGTTGTTCTTGTCGATCTTCTCAATAATGGGATTTCCACTATTCTCTGTCATTATCACAAATAAGGATATAACACAGCAAGCTAGTCTTCTGCAATCTTTCACAACACGTGCACAGCAATACACCAAGCAACCATTTTCACTGATTGGTCAATAGTACATGTAATCTGCAACTTGTTTGCAAATGAACCTTATGTTTGCTTCCTGGAAAACACCTCAAAATTTAAAGATTCGAAATCTGAAACCTTTGCACCCACATTCGGTCAATACAGCTGAAATCATAGTTATCCTGAAACTGATGTCCGCAACCTTGTAGCTCTAAAACGGGGCCTAAAACGGCCTCAAACGCCCAAAATAACTGTGGAATAGCCCTAAAGGGACCATATGCATAATATACAATGCTTTTCTTGCAAACCAAATCTCACAGCAATCTGAGATTTTTGCTCTACCCTACTTCCGATGCCTCCACAAGCACTATCCAAGAGAGAGAGTGGAAGAATGGGAGAGCTTCTTACCCATTGCTTGCTTGCTCGAACCTTGCTTCTCCTTCACTTCAGCCTTCAAAATAAACCTTTGTGGCGCTGCTCTAATACCATGTCAAGAATTATGTGATGGGGGGATTTGCTTGAGCTACTACGCCTAACACACACTGTATACACAAGAGGAAGCTCACTCAAGGACTCAAGAAGAGAGATGGAGGCCAAAACATTTTCTTGCTGATTTTTTCTTCTTCTTCCACATACTATACAATACACACAAAGTATAGATAAGATACAACATAAAGGAAAGTAGCCTTCTAAGTCAAACAGTGCATAGCCAACTATACTAATCGACTAGTGCTATATCTTTGCCAACTGTAGGTAGGTGTAACAAACTAAATATAATAAGTGATAAGTCAGTGGCCATGTGAGTATCATAATGACCACCAATGTGCTAAGTGTATACGTGCGGATTCATCTAGCTAGGCGGTCCATCATCAATGTCCGCATATGTTGAGCTTGCCATCTCAACACTATATGTCCGGTCAGTTAGTAAAATTCTATTTTCTGTGGGCCAGATAACCAAGCAAAATTTGTAGGTTAGGTTAAATAAGCATGGTTGCTTCATTGAGGAGTTTGGTAATGGTTGCAAACTGATTGCTCAAGGTCATAGAAATGGTAGGATGTTTACTCTTGATGCCACTTTGCCACAGTTGAAATCGGCCATGTTTGCCCATGGTTCTGGCATAGTTAGAGATTTCGAAATATGGCATAAAAGAGTGGGGCATGTTAGTCTTTAGTGGCTTCAAATGATGCAAAAGAAATAGCTTATGACAAGTTTACCCAAGTCTCATTATACAGATATTGGTCATGTCTATGATGCTTGCCAGTTTGGTAAATAGCCAAGGTTGCCATTTGTCAAGCATGTAAGAAACAGTACGTGACCGTTGCGGTTAGTTCACTATGATGTGTGGGGACCAACCCATAATGCATCCATGGGAGGGTCTTGGGGAAGTTACTATATGTATATCCTCTACATCACGTGCATTCAAGGCATGTTTATAAATATCCTTATCTATGAATTTTTCTTAAATAAAACATAACCCTTTTCTATTCAATCTGTAAATAACCCCTTTATATTACACTCTTCTATATGTAAAAAATGTATAAAAATGGTATTTTAAAAATGTACACATATATTCATGAGTAACTTACCCGAGGGGAGGCCCCGAGTACTATGTGACATTTATTGATGATTACAATTGCTATACTTGGGTTTATGTCTTGAAAACAAAGGACGGGATGTTTGTTGTTTTTCAGTAGTTTAAAAAACCGATTGGAAAGGAATTTGATTGTTACATCTCTTGTTTGAGATCTGACAATGGTGGGGAGTATGTGTCAAATGAGTTTGACAGTTTTTTGACTGAAAATGGCATACATAGGCAGCTTACATGTAGCTACACTCCACAATAGAATGGGGTAGCTGAATGGAAAAATAGGGTCTTAATGGAAGCTGCATGTGCAATGATGAATGAGAAGTAGATGCCACTCCATTATTGGGCTAAGGCTGTTATGATAGCCATGTATATCTTGAACATGACTCCCACTGTAGGCATTCATGATGACACCATTTGAGAAGCTGTATGGCTACAAGCATAATATTAGTCACTTGAAGGTATTTGGTCGTCTTGCTTATGTGCATATCCTTGATGAGAAGAGGAAGAAGTTGGATCTAAAAGCACATAAGCGTGTCTTTATTGGTTATTCACAGGAGAAGAATGCATATAAATGCTATGATCCCTCTACTCGGGAGACGTTAGTCAAACAGAGATGTTATCTTTGATGAGATGGCCTCTTGCTATGCATCACCGATTGCAATGCCATTAGATATGCCTTCTACACATATATCTACAGTTCATTTGTACTAGAGTACTGCTTTGACAGGTCTTAGCAGTCTGACAGTATCTCCATGGACATGGAGATTTCAGAGCTTTGGCTCACCGTCCACTGACACCACTATGTTAGTGAGGGGATGATATGATGTGATGGATAGCAAAGGGAAAGAAAAATCTTCTGATGATGCATATGGTGTGATGACACATGGCATGATGACTTTAGGCTATGGCTCACAATTGACAGTCTAGACACTGAACTTGGTATTCCGACTGTGTATATGCCCGAACATGTACATTCTACCTCATGAGAGATGGGAATCGAGTAGTGCACCACAACTTAGACAATTGCAGAGAGTCAGGTACCCTATGGATAGGCTGACTTACAATGGCTTTTCTGCAAAGCATTTTGCTTATATCACAAAGGTGACAAAGATTAAAGAGCCTGCTACATTTGCTAAAGTAGTCATAGATAAAAATTGGTGCACAACTATGGATGAGGAGATAGATGCTTTGGCTAAAAATTGTACTTAGGATCTTGTGCCACTGCCAGAAGGAAAGAAGACCATTGGTTGCAAATGGGTCTACAAGATTAAATGTAAGTCGAATGGTAGTGTAGAGAGGTACAAATCCAAGCTGGTTGCTAAATGATATGCCCAACATTATGGGTTAGACTATGAGGAAACATTCAGCCCTATTACCAAGATGGAAATCATATGAACAATGATCTCACTGGTTACTGCTAAAGGTTGGAAATTGCAGTAGCAGATGGACGTGAAGAATGCTTTCCTCAATGGTGACTTGGAAGAGGATGTTTATATGGATCAACCCAAAGGATATGTACACCTTGATTTTTGGCATTATGTATGTAAATTTAAAAAAAGCATTGTATGGGTTGAAGCAGGCTCTAAGATCCTGGCATGCAAGGATCAGTAATTACTTGCAGAGTTTGGGATTTACTGTTGGTAGGGCTGATCATAGTTTGTTTATGAAAAAGATAGACTGTAGTGTTGGTCATCTATGTTGATGACTTGATAATCACATGTGATGATGACTTGGGGATACAACATGTTATGCAAATGATGAAATCTAAATTTGATATGAAAGAGTTAGGTGATTTGAAGTATTTCATGGGTATTAAGGTAATCAAGGCTGAAAATGGTTTATGGCTGATGCAGAAACATTATGCCATGGAAATGCTGAAGAAATATGGCATGGTTGAATGTAAACCATTGGATACACCTATTGATCAGAATGTCAAGTTGGACATTAGCACTAGAGCTGAAATTGATGATGTGACCATGTATAGGGGCAGATGGTTGGTAGTATGATCTACTTGACTATCACTAGGCCGCGAACTTGAACTAGACTTGAGTTATGTTGTTGGGCTTATAAGTCAGTTCATACAGAAGCCGAGAAAGCCACATTTGGATGATGTTAGGCGGATTATGAGATATGTTAAGTCCACTGTAAATTATGGGCTATTCTGTGTGAAAGATAAGCCCTTGACATTAGTTGGATACACAGATGCAGACTAGGCAGGATGCTCATATGACCGCAGATCTACGAGTGGTTATGTTTTTGGCTTTGAAAGTGGAATGATCAGTTGGAGCAGCAAGAAGCAACCTATGGTTGCATTGTCTAGCATTGAGGCAGAGTACAAGGGTGCTGCATTAGTAGCATGTGAGATTGCATGGCTATTCAAGATTATGGCTAATTTGGACATACACGTGGATGCTCTAATGACCTTGTTATGCGAAAATCTTAGTAGTGTACTCCTAGAAACAAATCCAATTTATCATGCCAGGACTAAACACATTGAGTTACACTACCATTTTATCAGAGAGATGGTTCTTGTAGGGAAAGTAGACCGTATGCATGTGAAGACTGATGAACAGGTTGCAGATATCTTTACCAAGTCTTTGGGTAAATATAAGTTTAGTCGATTCCGATAGCTACTTGGTGTACATGTTTTATCTTGAGCTTGAGGGGGAGTGTTGAGACTTCAAGCTTGTGTGTGTGACCGATAGAGTCTTAACTATGTCTAGCTATATTAGCAAGTGTGGGACATTAAATAAGTCGATGACTTTAGACTTAGTCTATATTTGGTGTGAATGGTCAGATAGACCTTAGTGTGTTGTATTCACTTCAAAAAAATGAGTAGTGATATAATGAAGAAAAGAGATGAGAGTACATTGCTCCTCTTTGTTGGTTTAAAATCTCTCTCTCTCTCTCTCTCTCTCTCTCTCTCTCTCTCTCTCTCTCTCTCTCTCTCTCTCTCTCTCTCTCTCTCTCTCTCTCTCTCTCTCTCTCTCTCTCTCTCTCTCTCTCTCTCTCTCTCTCTCTCTCTCTGTGTTTCTTTCAATAATTTATATGCTCTGTTTGCCCATCAGTTTGAGGGTGATAAGTTGTACTAAAACAAAGCTGTGTACCGAGAGCTTCAAATAATCCCTTCCAAAAATGCAAAGTGAATAGAGAATCACGATCGTTGATAATTCTCTTTGGCAATCCATGAAGTCTAAAGATTTCTTTGACAAATAACTTGGAAATATCTGAAGCCTTATAGCCGGTTTTGACTAGAATAAGGTGGGTAACCTTAGTCAACATGTCCACAATTACCAAGGTCGAGTTGTATGCTCCTTAAACTAAGGTAATCCAACTACAAAATCCATACTAATGAATTCCCATTTCATATGAGGAATATCAAGTGGTTGTAGCATTCTTGGTAGCTTAACTTGTTTGGCTTTTATTCGTTGGAAACTCAAGCATTCAGTTACGTATTTAAGTATGTCAATTTTGAGCTTCTCCCAATGATAGCTTTTCCTAACTACATTGAGAGTTTTGGCATAGCTAGGATACCTTGAAAATGGGGAATCATGAGCTTCCCATAATATCTTCTCTTTAAGTTCTTGACTTGAAGGAATACATAATCTTTTCTTGAAGTAGACAAGTCCTTCGTGAAAAAGAAGTTAAGATACTTTGTCTTAAGCTTAGAATTTTGTTCTGAATTTCCTTCAACATTTGCTGATATTTGGGATCATTATTTGCCTTCTCCTTGGCTAGCTCGATGATGGGATTGCTAGGCATTGATATCATTGTAGTCAGTGTTTTAGCTCTAACAGGTTCTTCTGAGATAAGTGCATTGAGAAATGATTTGCAACTTAAAGCATCTGCAACTACATTCTCTTTGCTTGGTCTATATTTGATCTCAAAATCATATTCTTACAAGACTTTCATCCACCGACGTTGCCTCATATTTAGATCTGGTTGAGTGAAGATCCATTTAAGAATTTTATGGTTGGTTACCAGTGAGAATTTCTTCCCAAGTAGATAATGTCTCCATAACTTAAGAGCATGGATAATTGCAAGTAATTCAAGTTCATGAGTAGCATAATTTTTCTCATGAGTCTTCAATTTTCTGGAGGAATATGCTATTGGATGTCCTTCCTGCATGAGTACACATCCCAAGGTAAGAGAACTCTCATCAGTCACACCACTTCGAATTCTTTGCTAAGATCAGGTAGTTTGAGGATCGAGGATGTGACTCTAAGCTTAGCTTGAGCCTACCAAAGCTAGATTTTTCAACTTGGGTCCATTTAATGGAAACTTGCTTCTTGAGTAGGTTGATGAGGGGTGCAACAATCAAAGCATAATTCTTGATAAAAATTCGATACCATCCTGTTAAACCCAAAAAGCTAGGAACTTCACTTACGATGGTTGGAGGTGGCCAGTACTGTACATCCTTGACCTTGGCCGACAGACCTTGACCGTGCAAATCTACTGAAATTCCCTCTATAATACTTGATTTTCTTCTTGAAGAATGCACACTTCTTCTTCTTAGCATATAGCTTGTGAGTCCGCATTATCTCGAGAACTGTTCGCAGTTGTGACTCGTGACTTCCTTCATCCTTGGAATATGTTAAGATGTCATCAAAGAATACAAGGATTAAATCATCAAGATAAGGTCTGAATATATCTTGCATTAATCTATTGAAGGTAGTAGAGGTGTTTGTTAATCCAAATGACACTACGATAAACTCATAATGACTGTACCTTGTGCTAAAAGCGGTTTTTGGGATATCTTCTTGCTTGATTCTGATCTAGTAATACCTTGATCTAAGATCAATCTTGGAGAAAATATTATCTCCTTGTAGTCAATCAAGTAATTCATCGATCCTTGGAATCGGATACTTATTCTTGATCATTACATGATTTAGCCATCGATAATCAATGCAGAGACGAAGAGTCCCATCGTTCTTTTTTTGAAATAACACTAGAGCTCTTCATGGTGAGTTATTGGGTCTAATGTATCCCTAATCTAAGAGCTATTTGAGTTGTTCCTTTAAATCTATGGCTTTCCAAATGGACATTCGATATGCTCACTTTGCAACTGGTGCAGCACCTAGTACTAGCTTGATTTCGTGATCAACTTTTCTTTGTGGTGGAATTTTAGTTAATTCTTCAAGAAATACTCAGCATATTCCCTAAGCCATGATGGTTCATCTTAGACTTCTTTATTCTGTTCAGTCTTATTTAATTTGATTAGATATACAGGTGAGCCTTTTCTTAAACCTTTAGCAATTCGAGAAGCTTTTGCTAATTGAATCCCTACTTCTCCTTATGTGGTCACTTGTTGTCCTACAAGATTTAAGAATGTGACTTGGCCCTTTTCACAATGAATATGAGTGTTATTGGGAATTAACCAGTCCATTCCTAATAGGCACTCATAGGTTCCCAGGTTCATCACTCTGAATTGCATACTGATCTAATTACCACCTAGATTAAACTCCACCTTACTTGTCTGTTGTGTTGAGGAAACTTATTTTCCATCAGCTAACTCAACTATCATCCTAGGTGCATGCATTGTGTCTGTGTCTAGTTTCTAGCACACCTTGGTGATATGAATGAATGTATGCTTCCACAATCAATCAAAATTTTAAAGGGTTTACTGCTATAGGTTGATGGTGTTTGAATCATTCAGAACTATCAATTTGGTCCCTTCTTGTTGAGAGAGGTGTGAATTATTGCTCTCTCCATGTTAGTTTCCAAGGTGGAACCTTCATCATCTTCTACTTCCTTAAGGGTTATGCCGGCAACTCTTCCTCTAGCTGTGACTGTTACTCTAGTCATTACAGAACTTCAAGAAATACATCAGCATATTCCTTAAGCCACGACCGTTCATCTTCGACTTCTTTATTCTATTCAATCTTATTTAATTTGATTAGGTATACAAGTGAGCCTTTTCTTAAACCTTTAGCGATTCGAGAAGCTTTCACTAATTGAATCTTTGGTTTCCCTGCTTATCCTTGTGTGGTCACTTGTTGTCCTACAATATTCAAGAATGTGACTTGGCCCTTTTCACAATGAATATGAGCATCATTGGGAATTAACTAGTCCATTCCTAACATACACTCACAGGTTCCCAAGTTTATCACTCTGAATTGCATGTTGGTCTAATTGCCACCCAAATCAAACTCCATCGTACTTGTCTGTTGTGTTGAGGAAATTTATTTTCCATTAGCTAACTCAACTATCAGCCTAGATTCATGCATTATGTATATGCCTAGTTTTCTAGCACACCTTGTTGATATGAATGAATGTATGCTTCCATAATCAATCAAAATTTTAAAGGGTTTACCGTTATAGGTTGATGGTGTTTGAATCTTTGAGAAATTTTGATTTGGTCCCTTCTTCTTGAGAGAGGCGTGAATTCTCACTCTCTCCATGTCAGTTTCCAAGATGGGACCTTCATCATCTTCTACTTCCTTGAGGGTTATACTGGCAACTCTTCCTCTAGCTGTGGTTGTCTGACTTTGGTCATTATGAAACTTGCTTTGGCATTCGTTTTGTCTGAGTTTTGGGCATCGCTTTTGGATGTGACCAAGTTTGTTACAATAATAGCATTAAAAAAATCCTTATTACCACCAGTAAAGTTCTCCATCATCGACGTCTTAGCCTTCTTGCTATTAGCAGATTGGAATCGACCTTGGCCTCTTCTTACATAGCCCCTAGTTATACTTCTACTTTGGAACTTAGTATTCCAAGTCTTATTAATTCTTGGTTTGGATTGGAGTTCCTGTACAATCAGTCTTACCCTTATCAATGCGTCTTGGATGTCGGATGGACGCATTGCTTCAAGTTGTGTGTTTAAGGGATCATCCAATCCATGGCAAAACTTGGATACTTACTGTGCAATATCCATAGATGGTGCATACCTGAGAAGTGTTGCATCATGATAGAGTTTTCTGAATTAACTTAAGGAATCTAACCATGGATACTTGTTACATAATATCCATAGATGATGCATATTTGAGAAGTGTTACATCATGATAGAGTTTTCTGATGTAAGGTGCCCATGTCCAGATATGCTTTTAGCAGTCTATCAAGAAATGAATCTAAGTATCACTTCTTGGCACTCCCATGGAATGTTTTGAGTTTTGTCACCTAGGGTTTCTCGAATCCACCTCGCAACGGAATGTTCATGGCCGAACCCACTAGGATCGACCTGAAATTGGGGCTCCTAGTGGCCAAGGTCTCCTAACAGCATTCTAGCATTGAATCCTAGACATCCTACTTTACGTAGAGATATCCAAGTCGAAGCAGACCCATGCCACGCTTGGTTCAAAGAGAATGAAAAATGAGAGGGATGCGTTGCTCAACCTCCCTGCTACCTGTAGGGCATAGTCCCATTCTGGTCTTCTAAAACTGTATGAATCGGGTTCTAACCTAACAATATCTAAAGGTCAAACAATGGTAAAATCTTGTGAGAATCCTCCTAGTTCTCTGGGACCACCCTACCATAGGACAGACCTGTCGGGGGTTCTGCCCACTCACTTCCCTCAATAGCTTTAGTTTTCTAATTAGGTCCTACCACATTTATGTGTGACACTTAAAGTCAGCTTCATTAATTAAGCCTTTTAGGGAATAGGGTTCATTTGCATAATTTACAACACAGACACAAAAATAGAGCAAAGCAATCTTTTGATAAATAAGTTCCTTAACTTTTCTTCAAGTTAATCTTTGTCTCCCGCCCATATAGGATAAATTATGTATCCCTTCTGTCCAATAGAAGTATCCCTTCTACCCTGCAGAAGTAACTCGTCCAAATCACATGGGACCACAAATTCAATCCTTTATCTAGAATAGGATCTCCCAACATGCCTAGACGTTGGGGGCCACGGAGGTCTTCAACTCCATTCTAGACCTAGCAAGGGGTGTCCAGAGCTCCACCTGACCTGCAAGTTGTCTAGGAGCGAAATATCATTCCCCTAGTTGGCCTTTTCACCACTCGACCTTTAGCCCATGAATCGAGCACTGCCCTCTCAGGTTAATCTGCAGTGCGATCATGGAGGTGATCCACCCGTGCAACATATCCTTCCTTAATTAATCCAATTAAGAGTCAAGCACAATCAAGGCATTCAACTCTAATATCAGTTTCTAGGAAAACATTCCTTTATCCCCATGGCAACTTGTCATCACAAGCCCTTGCCATGCATTTATCATAAATTAGAAGCACTTGGAACAATCATCAAAACAACAAACTAACAATCGGTTGAATGTAAAAGCATTTAGGATGATGTTCGATCAACCAATTAAAAAAAACCAATTGTATTCTTCACAAACAATGCAAGAATAGTTGTGATAGTATTTCCATCGCATATCTGCTCTTCCCCTTGGGATCAAAGAGCGATTCTATGTAAAACACAAATTTTAATGTCATGATTATACCATCCATAACCCTTGATCGATTCCTCCTTGTAATTGCTCTATCAACGAACAGGCCATATGCAACTAGGTGTAATTAACTTTCCTTAATACATGCACTTTGCAAGCTTGATCTTTTGAATACGTGAGATAAAATTTATCCCTTTCGATTACCTATATTCGTGCATCGTAGTATGGGCGTAACCTATCTCATACGATAATCAAAACAAGTATATATCAATTTGAAAATACATTGCTTACGACTGGTACCGCAATCAGATTGACGATGATGCCTTCGTCTGAAGCTTTGTTGTCCACGCGTGACATTCTTCGGTTGGGGGCCATTGTCCACAAATAGACTCAAGAGATTAAGAAGGCGGAATAGATTCGAGATGGGAGAGTGTAAGAGAAGATTGATAAGTCAAGGATCGAGATGGAGAGAATTGTGCAGCCTCTTGGGGTAACTCTTCTCTCTCTCTCTCTCTCTCTCTCTCTCTCTCTCTCTCTCTCTCTCTCTCTCTCTCTCTCTCTCTCTCTCTCTCTCTCTCTCTCTCTCTCTCTCTCTCTCTCTCTCTCTCTCGGAGGGTATCCTTCTCTCTACCTCTCTCTCGCAACCTCTCAGGGTCTCCTTATGTCCTCTTGTGCCTCCCCATGCCTCATATTTATAGTGAATTAGAGAAGAGGTTTGTGGCTTAGAAGAGGAGCTATTTGTGGAGGGAAATCTTGGAAAAATTAGTGATTTGATGCTCAGATCATAAATCTGATGGTTCCATTGGCTTCGAAAGGGGGGTAAAACCCCAAGATCCTTAATTAGAAAGCTCTTAGTTCACTCCTTCTTCTTTTCTCTGTTCGAAGTATTGTTTTCTGTCTATAGACTGTGATCGCGGCGCGTGCAATTTCGCAAATCCCTCTCTTTTTTTTTTTTGATAAAATCTCCAAAACTAACTAAAACATCACTTGTCTTTTCTTTTAAATGACATCCAATTCTAGAAATCTCCATATCTTTTTTTGGATAATATCTAAAAATATTAGTTTTTCCCAAAATTTAATATTTTTGGACCATCCAAACTATACACATTAATACTAATGATTAATATAGCTCATAAGCCTCGTTCACGTTGTAACTTCCGTGAAGGGTGGCTATGGTCTTTGTCAATTTGAGAAAAATGTCGGATTTACAATTCTCGATTTTTTTAAATATATATTTTTAATTAAATAAAAATCCTTAATTATTAACGTTGGTTAGTTTTTTTTTTCTTTAGTTAGTCTTTAGTTACCAATCTTACTAACTTATTGATTGACAAACTAACTTTCAAACTAACCAACTAACTTTTATTGTGTGGAAATATTACATCCGAATTAACTTAGGGAATCTAACCATGGATTTCAGATATATCTACTAACTCATAATTCTTAATTACTAGAATGGTAACCAATTTCATATTCAATGAATAGACAAAATAATTTCTTTTGCTGATGGGAAAAAATTCATGGTTTATTTTGAGATGACTGGTTATTTGGGAGAGATATTTTCCTTAATACAATCTAAGCATGGCATTTGGATACATCCATTGAGTAATAATCACGCTTTGAAGAATGGATATTTAAAAATTTGTACTTTAAAGGAAGATCAGGAAGTCGATCTTTGACGTAGTTGCGGTGTTTAGAGTGACCAATAATTATAATTCGGTCCACTAGGATGACATTTGTTGCTTCCTCGTAAATATATTGATTTAGTTTAACATCCCGACCTCTAGTGAATAAAGTTGAATTCACTCTAGCTTCATGGAATAAATAAACCTTTACGACTTTGAGGTTTTCCATCCATCTTATCCTCTTCAAATTGGTTTGAAGGAAGGCATGACGGTTTGCATCAATATAACAATATCCACCACTTATAATCTAGCGTTTTTCTCGGTATAGTGGAGAAGGATCATAGATGCAATCCAGAATCTGCATTACTTGCATTCTCCATCCATAATCTACAAAATTCATTGCTGATGTAAACATTGCTCAGAAGACTAGGAACCACCCCCCATCTTCGTCTCTCTAGGTAGGATAAAAACACATATTAGCAAGGGAAGGGAAAAACAACTCATATCTCAGGCTACAATTACCAAGTTTTTTATTTCTTTTGTTTTTTATACCAATTGTAATGTACCTGCCTTGATTACACGACGAGTAATGTTTTAGTAGTCACCCAGATTTTACCTTCCAGTCGTCGCTACCATCCATACTCTAACTAGAATGATTGATTTTTGTCCAACTAGTTAACCCTAGGTCTACCCTGCAGGGGAAGCGTCCAACCCTTACCCACGAAGAACCGACCTGAAGGTTCCTGATTGACCTACCAGTCATATATCACCAACTAACTCACATCTGGAGGTATCCTTTGAGAGGCTTCTTGTCCAGAAGGAGCGACTATCATTACCCTTGGTTCATAAAGTACAATGCTTTTTTCTAATAACAAATTAAGGATTATTGAAATCCATCGTAGTGCTCTGGCACAGCCACCGTACCTTTCCCATAAGGTAATTTACAGTTCGGGTTCTAAGACCAAACCCTAGATAAGTCAGTGAATTGTCCCTTCCTAGAGTTTCTTCCTAGCGGTTGTTTTTGGGGAACCCTCTCGACTAACCAAGACCACCCTGCCATAGGACTGGATTCATCGGAATCTATCCACACACTTCCCTCTATGAAAGTTCTTAGTTATCTAATTACCTATCACATTGTGTGAAATATATAAAAATAACTTCACTAATTAAAAAGAATCCTTTTATGCATAGTTGTTCGTTTGGATAATTTACTCATGGACATATAATTAAAATAAAACAAATTCATTAATTATGTTCCATAATGTGTGTTCTCCCGCCCATACAAGAGAGAAAGTACAATTTCACGTGCTACCTCATTCGAGGCATCTGCACATCACCAAGATCAAATCCACCTATAACTAGCATTTTTAGGTTTCCCAAGTAGAACTTGGGCCATACAGGGGACCAAGTAGTTCCTAGGTATGTAAAGGATGTACTAGCCAAAGCCCCCCTAGTACCTTAACCACCTCCTACTTAATATGATCCATGTTGGAAGACCTCTTGCCATCGGAGTCGGTCCATGCTTCCACGATGGTAAAAACATCCCCTCTTGGTATGGGGATTCAACACCTATCCTTGGGGGAGGTATATGGCTCCTCAATTTATATATGTTCCAATACTTAATTCAATCAAGATCTAATCTAGATAATCAAAAACAAGATTGATGTCTTCAAGCAATTATAAGTTCAAATACTCATGCAACTTTCAAGTTATGATTAATATCATAGCAATCGACACTTGAATTTCACATAATGAACTCTTCCCCTTTGAATTTAACTAAGGGTATCTAGATTTTGGGGTCTCTAACTTCCCAATTTAAGGTTTATTATTGTAACCAAGTTTCTTGGCCTTAAGTTAGTTTCTTTAACTTAGAGATATTTCTCGTCTTAAAATCTTCTATCAAAGCTTCTAGATTAAACTATATCCTTGACTAATTTCTTTGCGGTTCATTCTTAATAAATCCGTCTTGAAATGTTCCTCATGATTTCTCTTGAGTTCTAGAATTTCGTAGTTTCCCTAATAGTTTCTAGCCTATAAGATATTCTAATAATTTACCAAGTGAATACTCTAAGATCACGACATTTCTTAAGAGAATAATCTTATTTCTATTGATTTCAAATAATTTTTTTAAGAAAAAAACAGTGGTATCGAAATTGGTAAATGGTTGTTATCCATGCCTGTGACTTCATTAGTAACTCCCGTGCTCGTAACTCCAACTGTTGCTTCCACGTTAGTACGGTCATTCGTGATTTTCTCTTTTGAATTCTTTTTCTTTGGGGCCATGACGAAAATATGATTCATAGAAGAAGAAGAATACGATAGTAATACCGGTTGGCAAGGGTGTAAGACTCTCGATGATGATAATGGTTATTGCAGGATTCAATGATGTAGGCCTCACAAATGGTTCTTCTTGCCTCGTGGAGAACAATACTTCTCTCTCTCCAGATGGAATAGGGACGAGAGTAGAGGTATGACTTCTAATTGGATTGATAGAGTAGGATAAAGTTCTTCAGTGTCTTGTCTTCTTGGATTAGAGTAGAAGAGGATGAGAGACCTTCTGTGTATCCCCTTCCTTGGGTTGAATGGAATGATGTCTCTTTGTCTAGCAAAATAGAGTCTCCTCCTTCTCAATAGTGTCTCATCCTTGTCAAGATTGCTCTTGTCCCCCTTTCCTAGTCATCCCCAAGCCCTCAATTTATAGTTTTGTAGGGGGTAAAAGAGAGGACACTTGTTTTTTAGTGTTTTTCGATAGCATCATTGATGCGCGAAGATAAAAATTTATGAATATATGGATGAGCACCATGTGGCTGTTGAGATATCGAGCTCCACTCATGATATGCCAGGGTGACCGTTGTGCATTTATGTCACCAACTTGTCAGTTGCGAATGCGGTTGGTACACCCACCGCCCATGAATAATAGCTAAATGATAGCTATCCTTATCTACTCTAGTTCGTGGCTCAGTTAGTATGCCACCTTAGTTAGTTGAGTTTGGTTTGAGACCCATATATAGGGTTTTTCTATTTTTATGTACGAGAGTTCTTTTTGGCTTACACAACTAAGAAGAGGAAAATTGTTTTCAGCCTCCACCCTTGTGTGTATTCCCCCATTGTGCAAGCAAGAAAGCAACAAGTGAGACTCCTTCCTTCTCTCCCACAATCTTGACATGGTATCATAGCCTTGTTCGTGGTAAGGAGCTCAAGAAAGCAAGCCAAGTTCGCAGTGTTCTGATTGAGACACCCTTCGCGGTGAAGCAAGAGAGCAGTATATGCTACGGGAGAGGGCATTAGGCCTCGGTGACCCTGCTTTTTTTTATTTGAGGCCATTTTGGGGCTTGTTTTGGAGGCGGAAGTTTTCTGCACGCACTCAGGAAAAGGCCCAGTTTTATGTTGTGTAACCACTGTTCTGCAGGTCGGTGAAAAGTTACTGTAGAAATTGCATCGTATGCCTGTGCGCAGAGACATTAGGAGTTACAGAATCATCCTTGTTGCCTGTTGATGCAAAATCATCACTAAGAAGTGGCTGTGTGGTCAAATACCACTTTTGTCAGTTTTGCAGATTTGCCCTTGTGAGGCTGAAGCTGTGTTCTTTGTAGTGACAGAATTTTTTGCAGTGTTCTGTAATGGCGTCTGATTCTCTTTCACAGATTGTCACTGAAAAGCTTGATAAGAACAACTTCCAAGCATTGAAGTTTAGAATGACGAATTTCCTTATGGAAAAAGGATATTAGGAATTTGTTGCATGAAATGAAGAAGAACCAATTCTTCCTGATGTTCCCAATCAACAGTAAATGCAGGCATTTAAAGCATGGCATAAGAGAGCCAGGAAAGTTATGTACTGGCTGTCTATCAGCATTTCAGACTCTATGATTGTGCATATTCAAGATGCAAGTACGCCAAAGGAGGCATGGGATACTTTGTCAAAAATGTATAGCACAAATACGCAAGCCAGGAAAATGCAGCTCAAGCAAGAGTTGCATAATATGCAAAGAGAAAATATGAGCATCAATGACTACCACATGAAGGTGAAGAAGATTGCAGATGCACTTGCTTCCATTGGGTCGCCAGTGGAAGATGATGATTTAGTTTCTGTGACCTTGAATGGTCTAGGAAAGGATTATGCACAGTTCCGAACATTCATTTCCGTACGTGAAAGATTTCCTGATTTTGAGGAGTTGATTGCTCTTCTAATTTCTGAGGAGCAGAGAAATGGTGGTGCATCTTCTTCAGGAGGAACTTCAAAAGAAGCTGTCTTCTACTCAAATACTGGAAGAGGTAGAGACAGAGGTAGAGGAGGCCGATCTGGAGGCCGTGGTAGAAATCAGAATATGCAGCAAACTCAAGAAAACCAGTCCTATGGAGGAGGACGTGGTAACTCTAGAGGCAGGGGGAGCCAAAGAGGTCGTGGTGGATGGCAAAGAGGCCAAAATACAAACAGTAATGTTGAATGCTACTATTGTGATAAAATGGGTCATATGGCTAAAGACTGCTATAAAAAGCAGAATGACATCATAAATGGAAAACTGCAACAAGGGAATTATGCATCTTCTAGTAGACAGGGTGATGACAAAAATGAGCATTTGTTCATCGTGCATCACATGAACAATTCTGTAACAAGTGCAAAAGAAAGCAACGATGTATAGTATGTTGACTCAGGTGCATCAAACCACATGACAGGTCATGCAGAATGGATGGAGGATGCAAGGAAAATGGAAAAACCAGGATTTGTGGAGACTGGTGATGATACTGCACATCCTATTGTGCAGATTGGAAAAATTCATTTGTCTATGCAGGATGGGAAAAAGAAATACCTGTCCGATGTATTTCATGTCCCGAATATCACCAAGAATCTAGTTTCTGTTGGTCAAATGGTTGAGCAGGGCTTGTAGGTCAGATTTAATCCTCATGGATGCTTTGTTGAGGATATGAAAAATAAAGGTCGCTTGATAGCAAAAGGAAATAAGAAGGGCAGAATGTTTACGTTGGATGCAGACATGCCTGAATTGAGTGCAGCAATGTTTGCACATGGGACTGGTGTAGTTGCAGATATTGATATCTGGCATAAACGCATTGGTCATGTTAATGTACAGTGACTTAAATCAATGCTGGCCCAAAATATTGTTGCAGGATTGCCTAAATTCAAGGTTGCAGAAATGCATAAGGTATGTGAAGCTTGTCAATTTGGAAAACAGGCAAGGAAACCATTTCCTAGACATGTTCAAGAGAGTAAGAAGCCATTGGAATTAATCCACTCTGATGTGTGGACTACTAAAGCTGCATCTCTTGGAGGCTATCATTATTTTGTCACTTTTATTGATGACTATAGCAGAAAAGTTTGGGTGTATTTTATGAAAAAGAAAAGTAAAGTTTTTGGGCATTTAAAGCTATGGTTGAAAAAGAAAGAGGCCTGCAAATAAAATGCCTAAGGTCAGATGGAGGGGGTGAGTACCTCTCAAATGAGTTTGCAAGGTTCTTGCAAGAGCATGGCATAAAGCAGCAATATTCATGTAGTTATACCCCACAACAAAATGGAATTGCAGAAAGGAAAACATGCATATTGGAGAGGTATCTCATGCCATGCTCAACGAAAAAGACTTGCCAGATTTTTACTGGGCTGAAGCAGTTGCTACAGCAGTCTACATAATGAATAGGACTCCCACTGCAGCAATACATGGGATGACTCCAGAGAAGAGGTATACTGGTAGGAAACCAGATATTTCTCATTTGAAGATTTTTGGTTGCATTGCCTATGTACATGTGCCAGATGAGTTGAGATCCAAGTTGGATCCAAAAGTTGAGAAGTGTATCTTTATTGGTTACTCTCTGCAGCAGCAGAAAGGGTATAGATGCTATAACCCTTCTACTCGTAAGTTTACAGTGAGCAGAGATGTTGTTTTTGATGAGATGAGTAGCTGGTATAAACCAGTAAATGTGATTGATGATGTAGATGCACAAAATGGTAATGTTGCACAGAATTCACAGCACTAGTCACAAGATATTAGTGGACCTGGAGTGTCCTCTAGCAGTGGTTCACATTCTTCGCCATGGACAGGCACATTGAGATCAGGAGAATCTTCTCAAAGGAATGTAGATAGTGGTATGCAGGTATCACGAAAAGAAAAAGAGAAGGTAGATCAACCCATTTTTTATGTGACTGCAAGTCACTTTTATGTGGATGGTGAATCCAGTGACTCAGAACAGAGCATTGATGATGAGTTGGGTATTCCTTCTCTTGTTACACCTGGAGTAAGGAAGACCATGGATTTTTTGAGAGCACCTCTGAGTGAACCTACTTTGCGCAGGTCTACCAGAGCTAGGTATCCTATGGATAGGTTGAAATATGATGGATTTACAACCATTCACTATGCATATATGGTCAAAGTGATATAGGAACCAGAACCCACTTCTTTTGAGCAAGCCATGGGAAAAGAAAAATGGGAGAAAGCCATGGATGAAGAAATGGATGCCTTGGAAGCAAATGCTACATGGGAATTGGTACCTTTGCCTAAAGGTAAGAATACAATTGGCTGTAAGTGGGTTTATAAGGTGAAGCACAATAAAGATGGTTCTGTGAACAGATACAAGGCAAGATTAGTAGTCAAGGGGTATACACAAACATATGGCATTGATTATGAAGAAACACTCAGTCCAATTGCAAGGATGGCAACCGTAAGAGCAGTCATTGCTATGGCTGCATCAAAGGAATGGTCTTTACATCAAATGGATGTAAAGAATGCCTTCTTGCATAGTGATTTGCAAGAAGAGGTATATATGGAGCAACCACCAGGTTATGTGCATAGTGTTCATCCTGAGTTTGTTTGCAGGTTGAAGAAAGCCTTGTATGGCTTGAAGCAAGCGCCTAGAGCATGGTCTGACAAGATAGGACAGTATCTTGTCACTATTGGCTTTCAGATTTCAAACGCAGATTTTTCACTTTATGTGAGAAAAACAAAGAAAGATATTATACTACTTGTCATTTATGTTGATGATTTGATTATAACAGGTAATAGTGATGAAGATATCCTTCATGTGAAAATGCTATTGAAGCAGAAGTTTGAGATGAAGGATTTGGGAGAGCTGCGTTATTTCTTGGGCATTGAGGTGATTAGATCACCAAGTGGGATAGGGCTCTTGCAAAGGCAGTATGGATTGGACATGCTGTCCAAATATGGGATGACAGGTTGTAAGCCTATTTCAGTTCCTTTGGAGCAGAATGTGAAGCTGAGTGTAGATGCAGGTGAGCTTCTGGAAGACCCTACTATGTACAGATGCATAGTAAGAAGTTTGATTTATATGACTATTACCAGGCCAGATTTGAGCTATGATGTTGGATTGGTAAGTCAGTTTATGCAGGCTCCAAGGAAACCACATTTGGATGCGGCTAGACGCATACTCAGGTATGTGAAGTCCATATTGCAGTATGGACTATTTTATGAGACTGGGGTTCAGATACAGTTGCATGGATACACTGATGTTGATTGGGCTGGTAGTATTTCTGATAGACGATCTACCAGTGGATATGTGTTCTCTTTTGGGAGTGCTGCAGTCACTTGGAGCAGCAAGAAATAGCCTACAGTTGCCTTGTCGAGCACAGAGGCTGAGTACAGAGGTGTAGCAATGGCTACATGTGAGGTAGCTTGGTTGCATAAGCTACTTTATGATATGCATCAACCTACAGATGGGCCAGTTGTCATTTATTGTGACAACATGAGTATCATACACTTGGCAAATAACCCAGTCTATCATGCTAGAACAAAGCACACTGAGGTGCATTATCACTATATGCGGGAGAGGGTTTTACTAGGTCTTATTGATCTAGTTTATGTCAGCACAGAGGATTAGGTAGCTAACATATTCACGAAGGCATTGGGCGCAGAGAAGCTGCGCAAATTCAGAGACCTGCTTGGTGTGCAGGAATTGGGATTGAGCTCGAGGGGGAATGTTGAGATATCGAGCTCCACTCGTGATATGCTAGGGTGACCGTTGTGCATTTATGTCACCAACTTGTCAGTTTGCAGATGCAGTTGGTACACCGCCCATGAATAATAGCTAGATGACAGCTATCCTTATCTACTCTAGTTCGTGGCTCAGTTAGTATGCCACCTTAGTTAGTTGAGTTTGGTTTGAGACCCATATATAGGGTTCTTCTATTTCTATGTACGAGAGTTCTTTTTGGCTTACACAACTAAGAAGAGGAAAACTATTTTTAGCCTCCACCCTTGTGTGTATTCCCCCATTGTGCAAGCAAGAAAGCGACAAGTGAGACCCCTTCCTTCTCTCCCACAATCTTGACAACAGGAACCAGAACCCACTTCTTTTGAATAAGCAATGGGAAAAGAAAAATGGGAGAAAGCCATGGATGAAGATGTGGATGCCTTGGAAGCAAATGCTACATGGGAATTGATACCTTTGCCTAAAGATAAGAATGCAATTGGGTGTAAGTGGGTTTATAAGGTGAAACACAATGTAGATGGTTCTGTGAATAGATACAAGGCAAGATTAGTAGTCGAGGGGTATGCACAAACATATGGCATTGATTATGAAGAAACATTCAGTCCGGTTGCAAGGATGGCAACCGTAAGAGTAGTCATTGCTATGGCTGCATCAAAGGGATGGTCTTTACATCAGATGGATGTAAAGAATGCATTATTGCATGGTGATTTGCAAAAAGAGGTCTATATGGAGCAGCCACCAGGTTATGTGCATAGTGTTCATCCTGAGTTTGTTTGCAGGTTGAAGAAAGCCTTGTATGGTTTGAAGTAAGCACCTAGAGCATGGTCTGACAAGATAGGATAGTATATTGTCACTATTGGCTTTCAGATTTCCAAGGCAGATTTCTCACTTTATGTGAGAAAAACAAAGAAAGGTATTATGCTACTTGTCATTTATGTTGATGATTTGATTATCACAGGTGATAGTGATGAAGATATCCTTCATGTGAAAATACTATTAAAGCAGAAGTTTGAGATGAAGGATTTGGGAGAGCTGCGTTACTTCTTGGGCATTGAGGTGATTAGATCACTAAGTGGGATATGGCTCTTGCAGAGGCAGTATGGATTGGACATGCTGTCCAAATATGGGATGATAGGCTGTAAGCCTATTTCAGTTCCTTTGGAGCAGAATGTGAAGCTGAGCGCAGATGCAGGTGAGCTTCTGGAAGACCCTACCATGTATAGATGCATAGTAGGAAGTTTGATTTATATGACTATTACCAGGCTAGATTTGAGCTATGATGTTGGATTTGTAAGTCAGTTTATGCAGGCTCCAAGGAAACCGCATTTGGATGCGCCTAGACGCATACTCAGGTATGTGAAGTCCACATTGCATTATGGACTATTTTATGAGACTGGGGTTCAGATACAGTTGCATGGATGCACTGATGCTGATTGGGCTGGTAGTATTTCTGATAGATGATCTACCAGTGGATATGTATTCTCTTTTGGGAGTGCTGCAGTTACTTGGAGCAGCAAGAAACAACGTATAGTTGCCTTGTCAAGCACAAAGGCTGAGTACAAGGGTGTAGCAATGGCTGCATGTGAGGTAGCTTGGTTACATAAGCTATTTTATGATATGCATCAGCCTACAGATGGGCCAGTTGTCTTTTATTGTGACAACATGAGTAGTATACACTTGGCAAATAACCCAGTACATCATGCTAGAACAAAGCACATTGAGGTACATTATCACTATGTGCGGGAAAGGGTTTTACTAGGTCTTATTGATCTAGTTTATGTTAGCACAGAGGATCAGGTAGTTGACATATTCACGAAGTCATTGGGTGCAGAGAAGCTGCGCAAGTTCAAAGATGTGCTTGGTGTGCAAGAATTGGGATTGAGCTCGAGGGGGAGTGTTGAGATATCAAGCTCCACTCGTGATATGCCAGGGTGACCGTTGTGCATTTATGTCATCGACTTGTTAGTTGCAAATGCAGTTGGTACACCGCCCATGAATAATAGCTAGATGACAACTATTCTTATCTACTCTAGTTCGTGGTTCAGTTAGTATGCCACCTTAGTTAGTTGAGTTTGGTTTGAGACCCATATATAGGGTTCTTCTATTTCTTTGTATGAGAGTTCTTTTGGCTTACACAACTAAGAAGAGGAAAACTATTTTCAGCCTCCACCCTTGTGTGTATTCCCCCATTGCGCAAGCAAGAAAGCCACAAGTGAGACTCCTTACTTCTCTCCCACAATCTTGACATAGATGCCTAGTCAAGGATGAGAGCGGACTACCAATGCACTTGGTTCAAGGAGAATAAGTAACCTAGGGGAGTTTACCTCAACCCCTTTACACATAAAACATTATCTCACTCTGACCCCAAAAATGATGCTAGTTGGTATCCATGACGCAACTATAGATAGTCAAAGGTTAAATCTCTATTTATTTGAATTTTCATTAGGAAAGCACATGACTAATTGGATCCATATGTTCGTAGGACCTCATCCTCGATGAGGATTATCTACCACTTTCCATGCAATGCACCTAGTATACTTAATTATGTAATTAAGATCCAATCACTCTATAAGAACACAAATGTTGATTCACCAAATCAGTATGGTGGAACCAATAACATGGTCCAAGGAAAGTCATTTAGGTTTCTTAATTATCTCATTATACAAAGTTTGTTGAATGCTTTAAGCATGACACAACACTATCTTCACTATCAATGCTTCCATGTACTTTTGCAAGGTATGGTTATATTCTTCTCTCACAAGTAAGCCAATGATACCATCTTCTAACCCCTATCCTTGCTTAGTATTCTATCAAGTGAGCATGAAAAAGTACTCAATCCTTTATGGATAGACTTACTATTTATCATCATAAAGATCCTAAGGTGCTTGACATGAGAGGGATTGAAGAAAGGATTACCCGTCTATCTCATTAAACTCAACAAGGCTGAGCAGGATAGTGAAGCCAAGGATCAACCATCTTGGCTAAAAGAATATGCAAATGTTTTTCTAGAAGACTTGACAAAGCTTCCACTAGCAAGGTAAGTAGATCATGAAATTCGACTTATTCCAAGTGATGCCCCCGTCACCAAACGACCTTATTGATTGTCAATTTCTAAAGCCATTGAGCTAAAAGAACAACTCAAGCAGCTATTAGACCAGGGATACATCTAGCCAAGTAATTCACCATGGGGAGCTCTGGTTTTATTTTAGAAAAACAAAGACATTCTCCACCCACAACAAATATCTTAATTGGGTTGTTGTAGGACTTAGACAATCCTATGTAGCCATGGTATGTAACGAGGTTAACCTAATGATATACAAAACTTTCCATGAAGCTTACAAGCTTGTGTGTAGCTCTAGAGACAAATGACAAGTTTATTCTCTCAACATCTTCAAAGATCACAAACTAACATCAAAGAAGACATGTAGACACTTACTATTGGGATCTTCAGTGTGGTAGCCGCTACTAGTAGTATTCATTTCTACTCCCATTGCATCCTTCATTTCCTTCTTTCATCTCTTCTTGCTCTCCCCCCCCCCCCCCCCCCCGCGCCCCTCTTGTCCTTTTATCTTTATCACTCACACACTCTCTCTCTTATTTTTCTATATTCTATTATTCTCTCTCTCTCTCTCTCTCTCTCTCTCTCTCTCTCTCTCTCCAACCTCTTACCATCTCCCTCCAGGTGGTTCAAAAGGGGGGGAAGTGTTTATATAGAAAAGGGGGAGTTATTGTGTGTGTGTGTGTGTGTGTGTGTGGGGGGGGGGGGGGGGGGGGGTATGTCAACATGCAAGAAGGAAGGAGAATGTGTGTTTGGCTACATGGCCTATTGAGAGAGGAAAGGGAGGATGATGGTCATGGGGGAGGAGCAACTATGTGCTTTTCTTTTTTGGGAAAGGGGGGGGGGGGTGATGTTGAGTTGTGTGAGGGTTGATGACAGTGCTTGATTGCAATCTATCGTAGTTGCTTCTCCTCCTTAATACCCTCCCCACTTCAACTAACTTAATTCACCTTCTTTTATTAAAAAAAATTGAACTACCTACCCAATCTATACTCACTACTAATTTAATTAAGTAACAAACTTACATGACCTATATTACTAATGTAGATAATTTAGGTGACTAACTTGACTCACATTAACATAATTTATTGATTATTCATTTTCATTTGTACTCATATATGGATCATTTGCATGTGCACTCATGACCATGAAAACTTTTTGGGGTTGGGGGGGGGGGGGGGACAAGTATGTTACATTCTCTTCCTTGTAGAGAAATCCAGAAGTCCTCATCTTGAGAAAACTAGAGTGTTGCTTTTATAAGAATGATGCTTGATATCAAATAGCTTCATTAGTAGAGGATTCTTTGTACATGAGTTGACGAATTTTAGTACCAAAGGTTCCATCCTTGGTACATGCCTTTTACATAATGCAACTCATTTACATCTTACTATTATATTATTTTGGTTGTAGGTTTGGAAAGCCTCGAACCTCCAGAGGGCTTCCCAAACCTACCCCCTTCTCCAAACCTCTCTTTTTCAACTTTTTCAATTAAAACCCTCTCCCCTTCCCTCTCTCTCGTGTGTAATCTCTCCTTTTTTCTTCCCCCTCCTCTTTTTAATTATCCCCCTTCTCCTCTCTCTCATTGTAAGGCTTAGGCTCTCTCTCTCTCTCTCTCTCTCTCTCTCTCTCTCTCTCTCTCTCTCTCTCTCTCTCTCTCTCTCTCTCTCTAATTAAAATCCCCTCCCCTCTCTCTTTTACATGGAGAGATAGTTATAGAGAGAGGAAAGATACAATTTAAAGAGAGCGAGAAGAAGAAATACAGGAGAGAGAAAGAGAGAGAGAGAAAGAGAGAGAAGAAAAACACAAAGAGAAGAAAAGGAGAGAGACAAAGACAGAGACAAAGAATAAGAAAAATAGAGAGAGAAAAATCAAAATTTAAAAGAGGGAGGGAGAGAGAGAATATAGAAAATTTAAAAAGAGAATGAAAAGAGAGAGAAAAAGAAGAAAATGAAAAAAGAGAAGGGGAAGAGAGAAGGAAAAGAGAGGAGAATGAGAGAGAGAGAGAGAGAGAGAGAGAGAGGGTGAAGAAAAAAATTAAAAACAAAGAGGGAAAAGAGAAGAGAGAAAGATGAGACATTGATTGTTGAACGAACTTTCCATGCACATGGCAACTTTGCTCTTACTACTATATTATTTTGGTTGTAGGTTCGCAAAGCCCCGAACCTCCAGAGGGCTTTCCGAACCTATCCCCTTCTTCAAACCTCTCTTTTTCAATTAAAACCCCCTCATCTCCCCTCTCTCTCATCTATAATGTCATTTTTTCTTCCCCCTTCTCTTTTTAATTAAAAGTCCCCCCTCCTCTCTCTCATTGTAGGGCCTAGGCTGGCTGGCTCTCTCTCTCTCTCTCTCTCTCTCTCTCTCTCTCCTCCCTTTTTTAAACTAAAACCCCCCTCCCCTCTCTCTCACATATAATCTCTCCCTTTCTCTTTCCCCTCCCATTTTTAATTAAATTCCTTTCCCCTCCCCCCCTCTCTCTCTCTCATGTGTAGGGCCTACTCTCTCTCTCTCTCTCTCTCTCTCTCTCTTCAAACTTCTTTTTAAATCAAAAAGTTTCTCTCTCTCTCTCTCTCTCTCTCTCTCTCTCTCTCTCTCTCTCTCTCATTAAAATTTTTAAAATTAAATATGTTTGAAAATTTTTTACTTTAATATTTTTTTGGACAGTTTTTCACACACTTTAAAATGAAGAAGAAGAAAAAGAAAAAAAATTAAAGAAGAAGAAGAAGAAAAAGAAAAAGATAGAGAGAGGGGGGAAAGAGGAAAGAGAATAATCTTTTTTATATTAAACTTTTTTGATATAGTTTTTGACTTAGAGAGAGAGAAAGAAAGGAAATGTATAATTTGAAAGAGAGAGAAAATAGGGGAGAGAAAGGGGAAGAGAAGAAAGAGAAAAACAGATAGAGAAGAAAAAATATATAGAGAAAAAAGAGAGTGAGAAAAAAACTTGAGAGAGAGAGAGAGAGAGATACAAAGAGAGTAAAAAAGAAAGAAGAGGAGAGAGAGGGGAATAGAGAGAGAAAGAGAATTATAGAGAAAGGAAATATAAAATTTATGAGAGAGAGAGAATAAAAGGAGAGAGAGAAAATAAGTATTATAAAAAGAGAGGAAATATAAAATTTAAAAGACAAAGAAAAGAAAAAAAATAAAGAGAAGAAGAAGAAGAAAAGAGGAAGAGAGATGGGGAAAAAGAGGAAAGAGAAAAGTCTTTTTAAATTTTATTTATTTTTTAGGGAGAGAGAGAGAAAAGATAAAATTTAAAAGAGAGAGGGAGAAGAAAAAAAATAGGAGAAAGGGAAGGAGAATAAAAGGGGGCACAGAGAGACAGAGAGAGAGAGAGAGAGAGAGAGAGAATTATAGAGAGAGAGAAAAGATACAATTTAAAGAGAGAGAGAAGAAAAAAGAGGAGAGAGAGTGAGAGAGAAGAAAAGGGGAGAGAGAAGAAGAAGAAGAGGAGAGAATATAAACAGAGAGAGAGAGAGAGAGAGAGAGAGAGAGAAAGAGAGAGAGAGAAGAGAAGAAGAAAAAAGGAAAAAAGAGGAGAGGGAGAGAGAAGAAAAAGAGACGAGAATAAAAGGAGAGAGAGAGAGAGAGAGAGAAGAAAAGCAGGGAGAGAAAAAAAGGAGAGAGAGAACTAGGAGAGGAGAAAAATAAACTAAAATAAAAGGCAGAGAGAGAGAGAGAGAGAGAATTAGACATAGGGAATTGGGGGGGAGAGAGAGAGAGAGGGTGAAGAAAAAAATTAGAACTAGACATAGGGAATTGAGGGAATAGGGGGAGGAGAGAGAGACATAGGGAATTGGGGGAGAGAGAGAGAGAGAGGGTGAAGAAAAAAATTAGAAACAAAGAGGGAAAAGAGGAATGAGAAAGAGGAGAAATGGATTGCGGCAACTTTGCTTGCCATTTCGAGATAGCGAAGCTGCCATGAAGCAACCTAGCATTATTGTGCACAAAGTGCATGTGGAATGCCAGTATAGTTTAATGTGGGGCTCCTTATAAGAATATTCTACTAGTCTGGGGATGCATTCTATTACAACTTTAAAGGGTGGATTTGTTTCTAGCTTAGTTGTTTCTATTATGTGTAAAATATTTTTTCTCCTATATTGCATTGGCCTTCTTGCTTCTCCTTTTCTTGAGAAGATGCACGATGTAAATGATTTGGTACAATCCATTTTGTAAATGTACACTCTTATGCAGTTTAGCCTTGTATATGCATCTTGGCTTTCTTGAGTAATTTGATCTTGTTTTATTTGAGAATCATCTTTGTGATTGATACACTTTTAACACTCATGTAGATACTTGTAGATGATGATGTTGCTACCTCTAAATGATCGAGACGTTAATGATGATGATGAGGATAAAGAACAGTATATTCTACATTGCTATATAGAAGACAATAAATAAACATAGTGAAAAGAAATAACACAACCATTACAATATAGTACTAGGCATGCTATAAACTTATATACTAGACAATATACATATAACCCAAAGAAACATCATAGTAGAAAATACTCTAGCAATGAATATGCTATAGTGTTGTCTCAAGAGAGCAAATAAATATACCACAAAGAAATAGCACAATAGAAAATCTTATAGTAGTGTGGGCTATGGTGCTCTATACTAGATAAGAAACACTAAGTGTGAACATGCTAGAAAGGAAGAGGTGGCACAATAAATGTGCCAGGACTACGTGGTTCTAGTCCATAGAATGACTGGCATATTGTCACGTCGGTCACCTAACATGCCAGTGAATAATATCGTGCCACATCACCAAGGCATGTAGTGGATGCCAGCTCATGTAGAGTTCCACATCTCAACAAATATCTAGTTGTATTTTTCTTTAGGTAGTATATTTACTTTGCATGATGTATAGTTTTGGCTTTGACTAAAAGCCTACTTTCAACTGGATAGTTGGATAATGCATGTTATGTTGTCTCTTTTGGTGATTCCTCGTGGAAACTTACATTTGGGAATCTTGTCCTCGTAGGAGATGCTAAGTTTGGCACTCTTTATCCCTTACTTGTATTTAGATCCATTGATCATGTTTTGGTAGTGGTTGCAGTATCACATGTATCATTATGACATTGCCGCCTTGGCCATATGTCATAAAAGGGAATGAAAATGCTTACCCGTTTACAGCATCTTCCACCCCTTGACTATAAGTATTTTGATTCTTGTGATCATTGTCTGTATGGTTGGCAGACTTGTAATTCACATAAAAAGTCAGGCATTATGTGCATGGGTGAGCCTATGGCTCTTGTTCATTCTGATATTTGTAGATCTATGTCCTACAAGTCTTTAGGTGGCACAGCGTATTGCATTACTTTCATTGAATTGATTACTCGTATACGGTTTGGGCATACCCCCATAAAGTGGAAATCAAAAGTATTGGCTTGCTTTCATTGAGAACCAGTTTAGGTATAGGCTGAAATGTCTACGTTTTGACAATGAGAAAGAGTATGTCTCTAAAGCCTTTGAGTAATTTTGTGATGAGAGAGGTATTAAGCAGTAGTGATTGACTTGTACATTTCACCCTAAAATGGTATAGGTGAGCTGATGAATAGGACAATTCTAGAGCAAGTTCGTAGTATGCTTAGCCAAGTAGGCTTATCACAACACATTTGGGTTGAGATAATTACTACTAGTGTATATTTGATTAATAAATCCCTATGGACTACTCTTGACTATCAGGCTACAAAGTAGGTATGGTCGAAAGACCTCTATCATATGCTCATTTGCATGTCTTTGGTTGTGAAGCTTTCTTCTGTGTTTCCAAGGACAAATGCAATAAGCTAGATCCTAAGTCTATAAAATGTATCTTTCTTGGTTATGGGGATATAGGTGAGATGGGCTATTACCTATCGAATCCATAGGCTTGGAAGGTTATCTACAACCATGATGTTGCTTTCTATGAGAAGAAAATGCATGATACTCGAGTGGCCTAGGACCATGATATTAGACAAGAGGTACATGCCCGCAATCTATTTTGTGGTGATCTAATACAGATAGACATTAGCTTGATCGGGTTGTGCCCTCTATGGATTATGTTACGGTGATGAATACTGGTGAGCCTCTTACCTATGATGAGACCATGCATGGAGGTGATAGTCACTCTTCGAAGAGAACCGTGCAATTAGAGTGTGTCTCATTACAAAAAAATCATACATGGGATTTGGTTCCTTTGCCTAGTGGTAAACATTCTGTGCCATGTAAGTGGGTGTACAAGTTAGAGAGTACCCTTGGATACCCCAAGCTAGCCTATAAGATCAGATTGGTTGCTAAGGGTCTTAAGCATGAGCATGGTGTTGCCTTTGATGAAGCATTCTCTTCTCTCATCAAGATGACTATCCTACACTTGGCTTTGGCTTTGATTGCATAGCTCAATCTAGACCTCTATCAAATGGATATCAAGACAACTTTTTTACATGGAGACTTGCATTATGAGATTTATATGCAGCAACCTAAGGACTTTGAGAAAAAAGGCAGGAAACATCTAGTATGCAAGTTGAGAAAGAGCCTTTATGGCCTTAAGTAAGTACCTGAGGAATGGTACCACAAGTTTGATGCTTTCATGCATTCCCATGAATATACTTGTAGTGATATGCATATGCATTTATACATGAAGAAGGCTCGTGATGCTAATCTTATGATTTTGGCACTCTATGTTGATTATATGTTGATTGATGGGAGCACTCATTATGAGCCGGATGCCTTGAAAAAGTAGATCAAGAAGAGCTTTAAGATGAAGGACATGGGATAGACCTCACATATTCTAGATGCGCATCACACGCAATCACTCTTGGGGTTTCCTTTACTTGTCATAGAAGGGGTACATCCAAAAAGTTATTGAGCAGTTTCATATACATGATGTTAAGCCTATTGGTTGTTCTTTATCTTCTCATGTGAAGGTTAGTCAGGCCAATTGTTTGTAGTTTGATGAGTAAAAGACCGAGATGGCCAAGATCCCTTATGCATCCACAATGGACAGTTTGATGTATGCCATGATAGCCACTTTTCATGACATAGCATTTGTAGTGGGAGTTGTGACCCGCTATATGGATACACATGGCAAGCCACATTAGGATGTCGTGAAGGGTACCATGAGGTACCTTAAGAGTACTGTAGATATGTGTATATGTTATGGTGGCTAGGATATAAGAGTCGAGGGGTAAGTGACTCTAATTATGGAGTACATGTAGGCAGTAGGAAGTTCAACTCTGGCTATGTCTTCACCTTTGCTAGAGGTATTGTTTCTTAGATGTATAGGGTAAAAAAATACATGATCCTTTCCACTATAGAGACAAAGTATGTTGCAGCCCCATCGAGGCTTATAAGGAGACTCTCTAGTTAGGTTGTCTAGTGGCAAACCTTGGTATTATTGATATGGTCTCTACACTCAATTCGAATTTTATGAGTGCCATTAAGTTGGCCAAGAATTTGGCCTTCCATTCAAAGACAAAGCACATTGAGGTGTGCTATCACTTCGTTAGGGAGGTGGTAGAGAACAAGTCCATTGAGCTTGTCAAGATCTTGACTAACAAGAATCATACAGGTCTGCTCACTAAAAGTCTTTGAGTGGAACATTTTTCCTTCCTTAAGAAGATGATAGCATAGAATGAGATGATGTCTATTCCTTATCATGTTGTACTTTATATATTTTTTATACTTTATTACTTTTTTATTATTCTCACAACACTAGGGGCACATTTTTCTTTAAGTGGGAGGTAGTTGGGGGTAAAGACACATGTGCCTAACCACCCATGTATTCATTACACTGACATTATCTGCACACTTGTATACTACAAGTGGCAAGCACCTAGGGAAGGCCAATCACACATTGTGATAGTTGGAGTTTCCACGTACGGTGTCTCTCTCTATCTTGCTCTCTTGCTCCATCCCCCATAGCTCTTGTTTCCAAAGTGTCCTTCCACTCAGGCTCTACCTTTCAAAAGAAATGAATGAAGTGCATTTACAATGTGAATACAATATATGTATAAGTAAAATTAGATTAATTGAATAATGTAGGAGCTTATTACTATTGAAGCCAATCATACAAGTTAGGATTGTATTCCAAGGTAGCATAATGGTCCATATCACTTGGCTTGATACCCATATGAGTGATTTATGTGAGGACATCTATGAGGAAATGCCCTCGCCCAAGTAGCTAGCAATGTGAAGTTCCTTCTTACTGAATATTCGATCCAAATATGAATGTAGTAGAATATGGTCTTCTATTGGTCACTTCCATGTGATGGTGGCCAACACGTGGAATATATATTGGGGCCATATGAGTGGGATCATACTCAAATGTTTTGATGGTGTGACATTGTTTGGCATTTGTCATTATCTGACAACTGAGTCACTCCCATTGTGTACAAAGAGTGAACCACATTTGCAAAAATGTGTATTCAAATTTGACCAGGTCCTCTAAGTTTATAAATTCTACCCTTGTAGAACTATGTGGATGTGCTTGAAGGATGTAATTAAGTGGCTATTGATAGCTTGCTCTATGCTTAATTTTGTGCCAATAAGCTCTTCAGTGATAGAAGCGTGGTTGTTGAAGATGAAGTTAAAATCTTCCCAAGAACTAGGAAGGTTGCTAACTATTGTTGTTGTGTCTTTATCTAATAGACCGAAGTCAAGGTGATTGTAGCTACAAGCAAACATGTCACATCAAGATCTATGGTGGGCATGATGGTAGCACTAGATGGACAGTGGTCCTCAATTGAGGAGATTTGACTTGGAGATGGTGCTCGAGCCCTTGGGGCTTAAGAAGAAGTGGATTCCAAGACTTGATCCTCAACAACTTCTTGAGTGGCTTGAGTTGAGGTTGTTCAAGAGGTCCTAGGTTCCTAATGCTTAACTCCCATTTTTTAGCAGATGTTGGAAGTTGATAATACTGAGACACTCTTATGCTTGACTGGGATGGTGCTAAATCACATTTAGATAGTGCTAGACTAGTTGGTGTGCTATGTTATCTTCAGCTAGAGGAGAAGATGGTAGCAAGTTCAATTGTAGATCTAGCAGGGGTGTTAGAGTGGGTTGATTTGGTCTCCTACTATTTGGATGGTGTCGAGATGGCTACTATGATGTGTGTGGTGTTGCCAATGAGAGTGTTAGGGGACCCTTGGGAAGCCAAATTCTAGTGGTTATCCTTGTAGTATCCATGTGCTTGCAGTAGGGCTTTGGAGACCCATTGCGGCTTTACATGGGCTCATTTACCATGATGCCAACTCTTTCATTTACGTTTACAATAGGAAGTTAGAGGCATGGATCTCATTGTGAACTAAACTTCAAAGGGATTAGACTTGCCCTTAGGGACTCGTTTGGTTTAGTTCTTTAGAATGGTGGCCAACTTACTCACAAGTCCTTGTTTACTCTTCTCAACCTATTTTATATCATTTAATAGTCTTATATCCCCCTCACTAGAGTTGATGTGAGATGTAGATATCGGTGGCATTACAGGTGGCGTAGAAGCTAGAGTTCCCTTGCTAAAAAGCCACTATGATCTTGACATTTGCTAGGGCAATGTGGATGCATTGGGTCTCATGGTCAACCTTACATTGAGCTTGTTTTCTAAAGGCTTGTCTCGACAACATCTCCTTTCCCACCCCCTTAGTTTTTGGTAGTATGTAAAAAATGATGGGGAGGCTTTTAATCTCGATGATAGTAATCATGACTTTGCTTTTTCCTAGTAAAGGAGTAGGGTTTTCCCTTGTATGGGTTGACTTTAGCAGTGGTAGAGATCAATTGGGGCTGTCCTATTTTGGTCCAATCCTTGTAGATCAGTATGTTGTTGTCAGTCCCTTCATCAATTAGTGTGTGAAGGACGTGGTCTCTTTGGGCTCTTCGTCTTCAAGGTCAATCTTAGTGAGGAGACTACTCATATATTTATAGGGGTAATAGCATAGGGGGCTCATGCAATGGGTGTGCTTGCGGATAGTATTTCCTAATGTGACTTTCATTGAAGAAGCTTATGACCTTGCTATCTAAAGTTACGTGCTCCACATTGTTGGTCTTGCTAATTTGATGAACTGGAAAGGGTCCAAGTCCTCTAAATTTCATTTTCTATTTGTGGCCCTTAATTGAATAAACAATAGCAAGTTGTCATTTTCAAAATTACATTATTTGACATGTTTGTCAGACCAGGCCTTTTGTCACACTTTCTCACGTGTATGTGTAGGTATGAGTCAAGTTTCACATTGTTGTTCCAACTCGCTAGGTGGTCACTCCATGCCTACTTTTCTTCCCATTTTTCTAGCACAACTATCCTTTGGCCTGGAACAAAGAACACAGCAGACAAGATCACTTCTATCTCATAGGTTGCTTGAATGGTGTTTGTCCAATAGCCATTTTTATATGCAGTCGGATAGGCCCATAAGGTTACCATCAACTTATTGTCCCATTCACTCCATGAGATAGCGATAGCTTTCATCAATATACTCATTAAAATTTTGTTTATCGCATTACCTTGACCAAAATGGCTTGGTGATAATATGATGATGATGCATTTTGACGGACTATCAGGAAGGTGGACAATAGATGGGTGATGATTTTATTAATGAAACTCATTCTCGGATCATTAACTAATTCAATGGGACAATTTAACCTACAGATCACTTGCTCCTAAAAGAACTTAGCTATAGTCCTTGCATCATTTTTCCTAGTCGCTCTCACTTTAGCCCATTTCGTAAGGTAGTCCATGTGTACAATTATATATTTGGCTTGTGAGGACAAGGCTACAGAGCGGCTAATGGATCCAATGAATTTCGTACACTGGTGCTCATCACATAATGCTTGACAAACTTAGTAACATTACAAAAAGAGTGTAGGCCACCACAATTGAGACTAAATAACTTTATATGCGGTAGTGTCTCCTTTGAACTTTATATGCCTCTGTGAGTACATCATGCAGCTCATTTTTGCAAACACATATTCTCAATAAGCCATCTTGCCTTAATGAATGAAGCTAACTGGCAATTAATTGATACGATTGAACCTTCAAAATGAGTCACCATAGTCTACCCTTCTTGATTGGGTGATTTGGGATCCCTTTCTTTAAGATCTGAACTATATCATATGGCTAGTATAAGGTGTAAGATCTGTTTTGTAAAGCTCTTCTTTGTTAGAGATCTTGAAGAGGCAGGCATCAAGTAGATCATCCACGATGCCTTGCTCAATTGCATCTCTAGTGGGTATGCATGATATATGCTTGGCTATATAGTGTTGCTTGCCTTTATGTAGCACCATTAAGAAGTCAAACTCCAATGAAAGCAATAGTCATTTTGGAATGTGCCTTGTTGCACATTGCTTGTTCACAATATAAAACAATACTTGATCATCTACAAAGAGAGTGAATGGTATAGCTAAAAGATAATATCTAAATTTCTTAACTACAAACACCATAGCTAACTCTTCCTACTTTGTCTCGTTGAGTGATTCATCTTAGTGTCAATGATTTGTCTACTTACAAAGCTCATGGGAAAACCCATATTATGTTCACCAAGTTGGCACAACGCTGCTTTTGAAGCATCAATATGCACATGGAAAGTGATAGATCAATATGGGGCTCTTAAAATGGGTGTTGAAGTTAGAGCTTGTTTAAGCCCCTCATAGGCTTGTTGACATTCCTTTGTCCACTCAAACATAATCAATAGCTTGTATAGGGGTCTAACAATTAATGCATAGTTCAACACGGACCATCGATAGTATCCAACATGGCCAAGGAAGCATTGAACTCCCTTGCAGTTGGTCAAAGGTCGGAGATCCACGATCACTTTTGACTTTTGAGTTGTCAATGGCAATCCCATCCCTTGACATTGTGTGTCCTACTATGTATCCATGTTTGACCCAAAACTAGCTCTTCAAGGGGTTCAACGAGAGACCATATTGTCTACATTGCTCAAAGATGATACATAGTTTTTCCAAGTGTTCCTTCCAGGTGGTATAAACACACAAGTTGTCGACAAACACTTCCAATCACTTCCTGAGTATGTATTTGAAGATTACACATACGAGGTATTGGAAGGTAGTACATAGTTGGTCAAGTGTAGGGCATATGCATGGCTCTACAACAGTTGCCATCCATTGGGATTGTAAGCCTATGGTAGCCATGCCAATATAAGGTAGTCTTAGGTTTTTATGTTTTGCCACTATGGTTAAGATATCAAATGACCATGTCTTGGCAATGCACATGGATATTCTTCTTCACTTCTTTCACGAGACCTTTCTCATCTACTCAACACTTGCAAATGTTCATCCTTTCTGCTGCTCTCCTTTGTGCCAAAAGAAAGTCACACCTTGGGGGACAAGAATGTCACAAAATAGAGCAAGCTTTTTCGCCATTGGTTCGTAGGTCAGCAAGGTAACACAAAATATGGCAGAAGAGGAGATGTCCCAATAATATGCCAATAATAAGCCACATGACACGCATTAATAAAAAAAAAAAAGGATCCCGCCATTACATGGAGTTCAAATATGCAAGGATGACCGTCGACTGTGCGTCATCTGTCTCACAGGGGCGCAATTCCTGTTCTTCTTTTCGACGATGCGATCGCGAAGGACAAATAATGCGACGGTGCTCTTGGGCTTCCTGATTCGGTAATTCTCATTATGGAAACGCCAGGTACCCTCAGAAGAAACCCTCCAAGGAAAGCCAAAACCTCCTCCGTCGAGAAGAGCAGCGCAAAGGACCTTTTCAGCAGCACCCGTAAGCGGCTCCTTAGAGAGGGGAAACCTCTCGCCTTCCCACCAGACACTGTGCCAGAACAAGATAATCCTCCCGCTGAGCTGCAAGAGCTGCCTCGGCCTGCACTTGCACCACGTTTGGCAGCTGTGGACATCCACCATGCTCCACTCGAAGAAACTGCACCCATCAGCATTGTGTCCAATATCCCACATGCTGTGCTCGAAGAAACTATGTATACCAAGGCTGAGTCTGATGTGCCAGCTCTTGATTGTGATGCCTCTACAGCTCAGAACAAGCTTAATTGCAGTCAGAAGAAGCATGGCTTTGTCGACAAGTTGTCTGTTTATCTCCGCATTCGACCCCCTCATATCACCGGGGCTCTCAAGCACATCAAGATGGTAGACAAATCGTTTGATGGGTACCACAGAATCACAAAAATTGCTGGAAACAGGGCTACCCATAAAAAATCTGTGGCAGTTACATCATCATTGGATGCACCTGATGTATGTCTTGTTGCACAAGGTTCCACTAAGGTTACCCTTCGTACTCCAGTGTCATTTTCTGGAGCTCGGAAGCCCAAAGTAGAAGAGTTTGATGGATTTTCCCAAGTTTTTGGTCCAGATTGCTCTCAGGTTTTTGGTTTTTTATGCACACATCTTATAATTCTCACGTCATATGTCCTCAATATCATGCATAAGCTCAGTCTATTAAAGAAACTGTAAGCGCAATTGCACATGTGCAGGATGATGTGTTTGCTGCAGTCCTTGTCCCTCGCCTGTTGGGTTTACTGAATGGAGAAAGCTCATTGGTGGTGGCAATGGGCCCTACGAGTGCTGGTAAAACTCACACAATGCTGGGGAATTCAGTGGATCCTGGCTTGCTTCCTCGAAGTCTACAATATCTGCTTAATGGCAAACAGTTTGGAAGCACACTATCTACTAGGTAAAGTCTGCCCCATCATTTTTCAGTAATATATCTTGTGTGTTGAAAACTAATTCTTTTTCCCCCCGTCCCTTCCCCCCTCTTCCCCCCTCTTCCTTCCCCCTGTCTCTCTCTTCCCTCCCCAACAAAAACGGTTGCAGGAAAGTTATCATCTCCATGTTTGAAATTTATTCAGAGCAAGGAGGTAGAAGTGAGAAACTATTGGACCTATTGCAAGATGCTGCAGAGCTTAGTTTGCAGCATTTTAAAGTGAAGGGCTTGCATGAGGTAACAACAAAGTTTGATGTGCTCTACACTATTTCTTGACTTTTTAATAGAGCTGCTGGTATATCTGTTGCTTGCGCCTTATAATATGCTTTTCCTTTTTTCTGTCTGCACACTCTTATCGGCAAAGGTTTGCTTGTGATTTTGGTCCAATCAAGGATACAGATGACTGCATCCACAGTGCAACAAGCAGAATGCATTTTGTTAAATGGATTGCAGAGGAGGACAACAGCGAGTACAGCAGCCAATGAATGCTCTAGGTATTTTCTTTGGACAGAAATTGTGTAAGTGTCTTTTTTGTCTCTGAAAATGATGATTGTGTGATTTGTTTTTCATGCATCAAGCATGGATATTATTTTGTAGGTGGCATTTCTCTCAAATCATCAATGTGCAATGACCTTTAGCTAAACGTTGTATTAATTGGCCACAACAGTCTATACTGTACACAACTCATGCAGTGGATTTCACAACACCACAATTGGACAATAATTTTGAACGCAACAGATAAACATATGAATATGCAATAGAGATAGATAAAGATAATGATAGAGAAAGTATAGAGAGATACAATTACCTTTTACGAAAAAAAAACAGACAGTATAGAGAGACTGAAAATGGCTTCTGATTCCAAACAATTGAGAATTCTGACAGAAATAGGCCCTGACTACTGAGGTGCAAGTCTTTAATCCTGAAGGTGTACTTAAACTATCCTATTCTTTCCACATTCTTTTGGTTCTTAAACAGCCCCCAAAAGCAAATGTTCATTTTAGATGCACATGAGATGTTTTAGTCAATCAACTGGCTTAGAAAGTTTTGTAAAAGGGGACTCCGTGTGCACTCCCACTTTCATCCCTGATCCTCCATTCTTCATCTCACTCTGTGCCAACTCTTCTCCATGATCATCTCCATCATCTCTTTACTCTATTGGTTGCTACCCATCACTAGCCACCAGCTGCTACCCGTCATGTCAGAAGTGGTGCAGCAATGGAAGCATAAACAACATGCTGAAATAAACTGCTGAAACACAAGACAAGAGAAAGAATGAATGAATGAACACAAATATAGATGAGAACTCAGATGTATGCTCGGGAAACGGAATCCATATCGAACACGAGACAACAGCATATAACAGTGAGTCATTGGTTGTGTGGGCACCTTGGCACCGGCTCCTCTCTCCCCAGAAGAATCCACAAATGATGGCTGAAGTATATAGAGGAGGAGGAGCCCTGGCAATTTATACGCATAAAATGAGGGGAGCAATAAATGCAGTCAGCCAGCATTAAGTGCTCCCCAGCCCTAGACAACACTTCAGAAAATGCTAGATAAATACTACATAAAATGTTGTAGCCTCTGCAGCACAGACTCACACCTAAGCTGACTAATCTACTAACACCCTCTCTTAGATTAGGGGTGATTTGAGACAATACAATAGTACAATGATAGGGAATCAATAACTGTACAACATAGAACCATCAAAAGAACCATGGATATTCAAGCAGCAAGTGGCCAGTCCACCATCAAGATGCCTCGGAGAGTATCTGACGTCGATGTCGAGCATAAAAGCACCACTTGAAAATAGAGAAGAATCATAGCAGCTCTCTGGGTTATGTTACCTATGTCACTCAGGACATACAAGATTAATCTGCTAAACATGTCTCTGAACATGTGACCATGGACTTTCCGCCTCCAGCTAAAACTGTCAAAGTGTCCCCTCATGTGGACTCCAGACAAAAGCCGCCCGCTCTCTGTCAAGTAACCAGTCCATCATGAACTTGGATGTCAATCCTAGCTCTAGGATTTGTACCTGCTAGACTTTAGTCGATGCGTTAGGGATGTCCCTCTTTGGATCTTGTGTATCTGTATAGACATATAGATGAGGCACGGCTGCTCCATCTCACCACCCTCTCACACTTCCTCTTTGGCATTGGAGAGTCGTGAAGGATGTCCGCATCACCACCACTAGAAAGCAGCTGAGGAAGGGGCCATTAAGCCCTTTCCACGATCCGAAGAAGAGGATTCCTTCCGCGCCTTGGACTTCGCCATGGCGGGAGGATCGGAATCGGAAGGTGAGGCGGATGATGACTTGTCCGGGAGTCCGCATTTTGCTTTATCTTTTGCTCCTTTTTCTTCTTGGAATCTGCTAACTCTTTGCAGTCCTTTCTTAAATGACATTTCTTGCCACAATGGTAACACTGGGTCTTCGACTTCTTTATCTTTGAACCCCTCTCTGAAGCTGCAAGAGCCTCATCTGAACCTTTATAATGTGACGGAAGCTGCCCTTGTTGTCGCAAAGTAGCCTCATGCTCAAGTAGCATGGAGGACATGTGAAGAAAACTGACAGGAGTTGTAGATGTCTGCACTTGTAAGGCATTTGCCACTCCATCAAACTCCAGAGGAAGCTTGTAGAGTACCGTACCAACAAGATGTGCCTTTGATAGGGTAGACTGCAGAGTGTGAAGCTGGTCTTGGAGTTGGGTAACACGAAGTAGGAAGGATTGAATCGTATCTTTGGATTCAAACTTGCTGGAGCTAACCATAGAGAGTAACGGCCCTCATGGTGGAAGGAGTCTCGTACATCAACTGTAACTTCGACCATACATCTGAAGCTGTCGTATAGGAGGCGACCGCCGGTAGGACTTCTTTGGAAATACACCGAAGTAATGTCAAATAAGCACGGGCATCATCCGAATCCCATGTAAGCACAGCCTCCTCATGGTTGTCTTCATCAAAATTAGATGGAACAGGAGAAGGTTGTTGAGGATGTGCCATAGCTCCACCAACCACGTACCATAACCGCTTCTGTATAAACCAAGCCTTCATCACCGCACTCCATGTGTAATAATCAGGTCCATGGAGCTTGTCATTAGTGGATGTGCATGGAGGAGCCATTTGAAGAGGATTTAGAAAAAAAGTAGAGAAAAGAAAGGATTGGGAGAGGGAACACAGCCAAACCACGAGCACAGATTGCAAAAATCAAGAGTTCACATGCAGTATAACCCAAAATGTGATCAAAATAAGACAAAAGTTGCTGTAAAAAGTGAAGAAATCTGTCAAAAACGGTCAAAAATAGAAAAAACAGCCCGATGATGAGGGTCCAGCCAGGAGGAGATGCAAAAACACCAAAACGTAGGTTGAAAGGGATGCAGAGGCTGTACGGAGGTTGACGTAAGCTATAAACGTAGGCAAAACTGGTTGCCTGATTGGAGCAGCAGCTGCCTGATCAGCAAGAGGGAAAACAGTCCTGAAATCAGCAAGAACATAAATCTTGAAATTTGATACCATGTCAGAAGTGGTGCAGCAATGGAAGCATAAACAACATGCTGAAATAAACTGCTGAAACACAAGACAAGAGAAAGAAAGAATGAATGAATGAACACAAATACAGATGAGAACTTAGATGTATGCTTGGGAAACGGAATCCATATCGAACATGAGACAGCAACATACAACAGTGAGTCATTGGCTGTGTGGGCACCCTAGCACTTGCTCCTCTCTTCCCAGAAGAATCCACAAATGATGGCTGAAGTATATAGAGGAGGAGGAGGAGCCCTAGCAATATATAGGCATAAAATGGGGGGAGCAATAAATGTAGTTGGCCAGCATTAAATGCTCCCCAGCCCTAGACAGCACTCTAGAAAATGCTAGATAAATACTGCATAAAATGCTGTAGCTTCTGCAGCACAAACTCACACTTGAGCTACTAATCTGCTAACATGTCACTGTAGTTGCTGCCGTTTGTATAACTAGCTGCTGCCATGTGGCATCCTATAGGCTGTGTTTTGTCCTGCTGGTGCCCCTGCAGCCTCTTGTATCTGGAGCCTGCATTTTCATTTCCATTTGCTCTGAGATGTGCTCCAGCCTGTCATCTACTTGCCCAGCTGCTGCATTTGGCAGTCCAGCCACCCATCCAGCTGATTGGAGTGCTCTTTCTGCTGTTTGCACTGCCTGGACAGCCTTTGCCGATTGTGAATTCTGTATAGAAATGTTAGGGTTTGCAGTGGAGGCAATAGATTTTATGATAAACACTAACAGTGAATGAACTCAGAGATCAGAGAATGAATGAAATGATGAATCAAGTCTAATGATGGTACAATGGGGGCCCAGGAGCCCTTGGTTTCTGGGTTTCTGGGTGTGCAGGGCTGATGTATGAACTATGGAGTTTGGAGTTGATGGAGTGGCTCCAAATGACAACATAGTCCTGGCTGGTGTCAGTACTTGTGAAGGAGAATGCTCTGCAGAGGGAGTGAAATGCAGTCCTTTGGGCAGGGGGATATTGAAGAAGACATTGGATAAAGGTGGATAATAGTGAATGAGCAGAACGTAGTCCTCCGTAGCTATAGGTGATGATGAAGTTGGTCTCCAAGGGTAGGAGTAGCAAAAACAAAGTTGTTTGTTGATGAATGCATCTATAGTAGCAAAACCACAAATGTTTGCTGACTTGAAATGGGAAATTCTCCGGGGGCAGCAGCAGCAAAATAGAATTCATCTATTGATGCAAGGACTTGTAACAGCAAAAATGCAAACATTCATTGGTTGGAAAGGCCTTTGGGAAGGTTTGCAGCAAGAGCAAAAACTAAATTGTCTATTGATGGAAGGACCTATGGTAGCAAAAATGTAAATGTCTATTGCTTGAAAAGCCTTTGAGAAGGTCTCTTAGGGCATTCACAACAAAAGCATAATTGTTTGTTGATGGATGGATTTGTAGTTGTTTTGTGAAATCACAAATGTTTGCTGGTTGGGAAGCCTTTTAGAAGGTAGATGATTGCTCCAGAAGGCAACTAGTATGTGGCAACGGTGGAAGGAGCAGGAAAAACAATAGTTCACACACTAAATGATAATGTGGGTATGTCATAGTAGGTTAGATGTTGGTGATGCTAGTAGGGCGGTTTGTCCCAACACAAAAGGTAGCATTTGCAACATAGAACACATCTTCAATAGAGGTTGTGTTGGCTGGGTGGGCCTTTTCCTTCATGGGCCGCAGCATGGGCCATCTAGCTGCCACCCACGTGGGGGAGGCCATGGATGGAGCAATTATTAATCATTAATGCATGTAAATTAGTATTTAATGCTACCCTTGATTTTGGTTTTGAATAGATAACTACATTTTGGTATTCTCAATCCCTTGAAGGTTGTGGGAAAGGGTTCTTTGTAGCAACTTGACCCTCATGGATGCACTTGCACTTGCTTGTACATCCATGTCCATAGGGTTGTTGGCACTTGGTGAATCACTAACATCTATCCATATTCTATGCCTCTTTAGAGCACTATCACGTGTGGTAGCATTTGGACTCTCTTGCTTGCTTTCTTCTTTATTTCTCACGTCGACCACAAGGTGTTGGCACCTCCATTGCTCTAGCCTTGCAAAAACATTTAAAAAAAAAGTAGCAAAAGTGATGTGGCAAATAATATCACTAAGAAGAAAATGCAACAAAGATAGATTCTCAACAAGATAGTTGGAGCTAAACATGAATTAAATCAAATATATACAAGGCTTGTCAAGCGATCTTGAGTGGATGGGAGGAAGAAACCATGGTGAAGATGTGCAACACCACCAAGGTTCACCATCCTATAAGTCGAAAAATAGGCCATGGCAATCCCATGTTTGAAGAAACTCTTGCCGAAGCTCTTGTCGTTGCCTAGAGTCTTCTTGAAGCTGCACCCAATAGCTTTTGACGGAGTGAATGATGGACAACCATAGCTCCACTAGAGTGGCATGTACGGAAAGGGTCACACTATTGAATATCAGTTGGTAGTGTGCCTTACTAATGTGCCACCTTGTGAGGTTGTTGATAATGTCTCACACCTCTAATTGCGGTGCAATAGGCTACTAACCTATGGCTTCGGTAGAGCCTCTTGGCCCATAACTACACATGAATCAACATCACTAATGATCATATAATGCACCTTTACCTTGATGGAGGATGGTCTAAGACCAAAGGCAATGCTTTGGGGTCTCTAGGTGTTGTTGAGGGCAATGCTAGCAAACCTCATTTTGCTATATTTGAGCAACTAGTGTTAGCAAGATTAGTCAACTCATGTGTGTGTTTGTATGTGTGTTTGTGGGTTGGGCATATATGATACAATCAGCTGTTTTATTTGGTCCATAATGTAGCCGGCATGTCATTTTTTAATTGGGGGATTGCATGTTTTTGGCTTGCTGATGCTGGTCGACTTCTTGCTCATGTTGGCGTATTTATTGGCCATTGCTCCCTCTTCCAATCATTCATCTTCAACATACTTAGTTACTTGCAGGTCTTGTTGGAGAGAGGGAGGTAGTGCCAGTGCATTACTTAGTTGATGACTCATTGTTGTATTTGACTATCTCTTGCCTTGGTATATGGATTCCATTTCTTAAGCATTCTTCTTTTAGTTCTTTTGCAATGTTCATCATTCATTTGCAATCTCTCTCTTCTTGTATTTTGCAGTCTATTGCACCAATTCTCACACTTCCATCATTGCACCCACTTTTGACATGGTATCATATGTTCGTGTTTGGTATTGTGGTGCTGTTTTCTGTTGCTGCAGGTCTACCAGCACCTTATATTGCCATTGTTGATCTTTTCCTAGTTTTTGCAGCTTGGGCCACTTGTTTCTAGGTAATGTTGGCTTGTTTCAAGCCTTTGGCCATCTACATTTCTGTACTGCAGTCTGCATTTATGGTTTTTGCACTTTGTTCTTTTTGTACAGCTGCACTTAATGCTCATTCAATCTGTGTTTTTGTGATCTCGTGTGTGTTTTCTGCATTTATTGCATTTGTAGGCTGGGCGATGGCCTTTTCAGGCCTTTGTCAATGTCTATTGGCTGTAATCTATGTGATTTCTCCTTTTCACCTATTTAACCTGATTTCGCTCTATTTGCAGCAGTCATTTTGTGATCAGCTATTCTCTTACTTAATGCAGTCTATGCTGCATTTTGGCTGTACTCTTGCTCTACATCTTTTCTTTTCTTCATGTTCATTTCTTATCCTCTCCAAATGGTACTTCCCTATTGTTCCATAGATGATAAGCTTCATGGTCCTAATTGGCTAACTTGGAGTGCCATCATGAAAGCTTTGTTTGTGCAGAAGCGCATGTGGTATGTGGTTTTAGGAGCTATTGTGTGCTGTTGGATTCTGATTGGGATCACAACAACTACGAGGAAGCGATTCTTACTTGGGATATAGATGATACACATGCTTATTTTGCTTGCTTTTTTGGAGTGTATACCTAAAGAGGTCCTTCTAATGGCCACCTCGTGTAGGACAACTTTAGACATATGGGAGAAAATGTGAAAATATGCTAAGGTTTGTGTAGAGAAAACACAAGATGTACGACTACGACTAAAACACAATAACTCAAACAGTAATGCAATAAATGCAAACCCTAAAAGCTAAACTCAATACTCAAAATCAAAATGCAAAAACACAAACATAAACAAAGAAAGAAGAGAAATCTGAAGTGAATGAATCAATGCAGAAGATGAATGGAGGAGTGTATAGAATGCTGAAGTGTAGAGCAGTGAGAGTAGTTGTCCATTTGAGATGGATCTCGAGTGCTGAAACCACAAGTCGGAGTTGTAGGAGTGTGGAAAAGTGTATGGTAGTGGGTTGGACACCAAAACACAGCAATTTGGAGGCTGCAAAATGGTGAATGCAGTAGTGTATCTTCATTGGAAGCTAAAAACTAAATTGCACATTGTTGTTGTAAACGGCAGGGCAATAGTTGGAGGTGGTGTGTCAGAAAGTGTTAGGGCTTGCAATGCTGAAAATGTAGGCTGGTTGACCTTGTCAATGATGCATATTAGCTGGAGACAGGCTGAAACAGTAAACACTGTCACGAGGACGTGAAAATTTGATGCTTTGCTTATGTTTAATTGACATTTGATTAAAGGATTAATCAAATGTGCAATGAAAAGATGCACATGTGTTGCACATGTGAGGTGCAAGCTACTTTTTCATAGTTGAAGGCTGAAGGACCCTGTGAAAAAGATGGGTGTCAAAGGCAAAAGTTGTAACAAGTTACACTTGTTAGATTCTAGGTGAATTTTGTTGTTAGTTTTCCCCTAGGACCATTAATTGGCCATTCAGTGTCAGTGGTGACACTGGGGACTAGGCATTAATTAATGGATTAATGCTTCTCATCAAGGAAACCAACGAATACTGTAAATCTCGGTGCTCCCCTTTGGAGGTGATTTTGCCTCAATTGCACTTTTTCAGCTAAAATATCAAGAGTGTTCTCATCAAGGAAACCAATGAATATTGTAAATCTCGGTGCTCCCCTTTGGAGGTGAAGGGAGTATTTCCTTGTTTTGGAGCAAGCCATGGATAATGACAATCCCAAGGGGTGATGACCTTACCACATGGACTAAAAGCAAGCCAAGTAGAAGGGTCCCTCAAATGGCCAACAAAAGCTTCATGGTAGAAGATTTCTAAGGGGCCAATGAATCATGTCATTAATAGCATGTACCAAAGATGGCTTGTCTTTTTGCTGTACATAGGTGTGTAAGGGGTCTTGTGAAGTGCTAGGTGTAACAGTTGCCATGCCCATGTTAGACTTCTTGCCTCTTCTAGAACGGACATCAACCCAATCTCATGGTCAAGTTAGTCCGATGTTTGCTTGTTTTGTTTTTCTTTATCCACATTGATCCTCATAGGGACCTCATTTGCTTTAAGGCCATCAACCATAAGATTTACATGAGGAGCCATCCCCCCATCCAAGACATTGGTCTTCTTTGGACATTTAGCCACAAAGTACCTTAGTTTTCCATAAGAAAAACAATGCCTTGCAAAAGCATCCCATTTCAAGTGAAAGTGTAACGAAAACATTCCAAGACAATTTAAACGCAACCAATTGGGCCTTTTGTGTGTAGTGTTCCATACCATGTACGTACGGTAACAGTTCATAGCCCTCAAGCTGGGGGGAACTAGAATAGTGCCAATTTTCCCATAACATCTTTAAGAAAAGGCCAATACATTGTAGGATAGGATTCTACTTCTACCTGTATTGGGCATTCTTGTTGGAGCAAACATTGGAAACCTGCTAACTGTTTCCAAGCCACCACATGGACCAAACATCTATAAGAAAACAAAGGAACTCGAGCTGGAAGATCATCCCAATACCTTGTCAATCTTAGTACTACCTTGTAAAATCCCCTTGGGCCAACAAAGATTTCTTCCACACAATCTCCTTGCGATGTAGAGTGTAGTCATTGATGGGTTGAAGAAAGGTCGACTGCATTAAAGGTAGTCGATTGCATTAAAAAATGACCAAAAACTATCTGATTGCATAGCCTTTGACATGTGGCATCTACGATAGCATCTCCCATCACACGTGTGATTGTTGACCCGGCATAAATGATGATGTGGCGCCCTATTGCTAACATGGCACTCAAGCTAACCCCGACGGATCCGTCAATGGATTCGTCAACCTACTCTGCACACTGGAACACTCTCGAACGGCTGCTTGGCTGGAAACTACATATGTACATAGATTAAAAGAGAAAAATGCTTGTGTCCAGGGGATAATTTCTAACACCCCCTCTCAAGGGGATAATTTCTAACACCCCCTCTCAGATCCTGGATGAGGCATAAGGTTGAGGGATTTGGCATGTCTTCGAAGAAGAGCTTGGGGAACCCTCGAACAAGGTGTCCTCGTGACACCCTCCAAAGATAATCATAGTTCAGGTGGCCAAACCGATTATGCAACATCTCAGATTGTGTTTGAGAGGTAAGAAGAAGAGAAGTATGAGCTGTAGAAGACTTTAATTTGTAAATGCCATTCTCCTCATACCTTGAAGAGAGTATCTTCCTTGATTCACGATCAAGGACTCAAATAGCATCATTGTCAAACTCCACCAAAAGGCCAATAGAACAAATCTTACGTATCAAAAGTAAATGATATCCTAAACCTGGTACATGCAACACCTCGGAAGTATGGGTACCACCACGTCCATTTGGAATCAGTTGCATCTCACCCCTCGTAGCAATGGACATTGAAGAGCTATCTCCTATGAGAATTTGTCCACACACAAAGGTCGCAAATGGGCAACACCAACGATAGGAGTCTTATGCCGTGAGGCACCATTGGCAACGATCCACTCTCGAGCTTGGGGGGTTGTCATCGCAACATTAGAAGTCTTCGGTGTAGAGTCCTCAACAACCGCTAAGTGAAGAAAAGCAGCTGATGAGGGTGCAGCCACCACTCCAGAATCCTTTGGGTCCTTCTTGGTGTCCTTCTTGTCCTTGTCGGGGCAATCCTTCTTCCAATGGCCGGAATATGGCATGTCGATTCCTTCTCCTTGTCCTTCTTTGGTTTGTTGTCCTCCTTTTTCTTCTTTTGGTTCTTCCCCTTCTTTTGAGAGGCTTGACTTGTCAATGCCTCCGATTTGGAAGCATTCTTTCCCTTCACCTATTTCTCTTGGTCCAAGACCATAGGAACTAACTCTTCCCAACTAAGAGTCGACTCCCGCCCTGAAGCAATAAGAGTGGGATAAAAGGTATCGAATTCTGGCGGCAACTGGGACAGTAAAGTGATCGCCATGTCTTTGGAGGAAATCAGTTTCCCTGCATTCTGAATCTATATCTTAAGTTGTCTTAGCTTGTTGATGTGCTCCCGCAGTGAAGAAGACTTGCTCACGGACAGGGTCCGCATTTGCACCTCCAAAGAAACCCTTTTCATTAGGGTCATTCGGTTGTACATTTGGTCGAGCTCCAGCCATATCTCTCGAGCCATCGTCAAGTGCTCGATGTGAGCTATCATGGTTGTAGTACAAGACAGAGAAAGAAAAGAACGAATCCTGGCATTTAGTTTGTCCCAGTGAGATTAGGCCTTGGTCAACTCTGCACAAGCATTTGTAGAGAGTTTGGACTCATCTCTCATCGAGGGCCGTTCAATCTTCTTCGTCACAAGCTTTGCCAAATCGTAAGACTCCAGGATGGCCAACATCATCACCCGCCAGATGCGGTAATTGTCACCATCAAGCTTTTGATCCGATGGAAGAGCCGGTAGGACAGGCACCTTGTTGTCCATGATTGCTTGGAACTCCAAATCAGTCTCTAAAGACATTTACTTGCAATGCTTGCACAAACGCAACAGCAGCCCCCTCTGATTGTGTAAATGCAACTTGTTAAGGCTGTTTCCTCCGCTTCCCGAACCTTCTTCAGCTGTCGGAGGCGATGAAAAGGTAAAATCTGTAGTGGAAAGCCTAAAACACAGCCTCCCTCCCCTTCAAACAGCAATAAACTGCAGCAAATTCACCAGCTGGACTCCTTTTCCGCACGCCCACACTCGCTTCAGCCTTGTTCCGACGTGCAATCGTCCCGCTCGCCCTCGAATGCTGAAAATGCAGCCTTGTGTCATGCTGAAATCTCCTCTTCAGGTAGGTTCCTCACTTAGTCAGTCCATCTTCATTGCTTTGATACCACGTCAAAGTGTAGCGATATGGAAGCGTGGGACCAAGATTGAGAGAGAGAGAGAGAAAGAGACAGTAGAATAAGATCTGTTGTAGGAAGTATACTGAATACAAAGGAATGCAAATATGTACACGGGCGTAGTGTGTATGTCTGCATATCTCCCCCTTTATGATGTCACCACACGCGCACACCTCGAGGACAGCAAGGCCTGATCACAATCTGATCTTCACGATCTCGAGAGTGCCTGTGAATATATGAGAGTGTGCAAGAGACTGGCTATATATAGCCTAGGAAAAAACAATGCCCAGCATCAGGTTGGCTGCATTAAATGCAACCGACTGCATAAAAAAATGCCCAAAAACTGTCTGACTGCACAGCCTCTGCCACGTGGCATTTGCGACACCATCTCCTATCACACGTGTGATTGCTGACCTGGCAGAAATGATAACATGGCACCCTGCTGCTGACGTGACACTCAAACTGACCCTGACGGATCCGTCAACGGATCTGTCAACCTGCTCCGCACACTGGAACACTCTTGAACGGCTGCCTGGCTGGAAACTACATATGTACACAGCCTGAAAGAGGAAAATGCCCGTGTCTAGGGGATGATCTCTAACATTGTGAGTCTGCCATAATGGCATCAAGGGTGTGCTTGCTGCATTTGATTGTTGGCTGAACTTCAAAGCATGGGTGCACCTTTGGACAAGGTGGCATCATTTCAGTGCAAGGAACCATTTCTTTTGCCTCCTCCAGCTTTGAGTTGAGCCCCAAGACCTCCAAAACCTTATCAATGAAGGTAGTATTTAGCTTTGGCAACTTTCTCTCCCTTTCTCATACCATTTAATACTACACTCGCTAGCCTCAAGCCCTCCAAAGTGAAGTTCTCTCTCTGCATCCTCAAGCTCTCAAGTGCTCTTCCTTGAACTTTCAAGTTTGCAAGTCTGAAGCTCTCTCCTATTCCCTCAAGCACTAAATGTTTGAATATAGAATTTAAACGTTTGAAGTGTATTGTTTTAAGTCTCAACATTAAGTATAGCCCTTAAAATTATATGTATAATATTTTTTGTATTAGACATGGTAGTGGATATATGTCCAAGACTTTTTAATCAAATTAGTATTGTACATCGGAAAATATTAATCGGATACCATTAGGTGTGACAACCTTGGTTATATCATCTATGTATTATGGTGTTGAGGGTTTTCTAGTGTCCCTCGTGGTATGGGACGTAGGGAGCTTTTAGGAGATCTTCTCTAGTGTCCCTCGTACTACATCATTGCATATTTCATTGTACTCCCGTAATCGTGGAAAGGGTACTAGTGGTGTGAATTTCATGGGTGCTAGGGTACATTAAGCTTGGTGCCTACTAGCACAGCTGGGTGGCACCTTTTGTGGCTGGTTGGTCCCATTTCGCATGGCTGACCTGCTTTCTCTAGGATGGCACTCCATTGCTTATTATACAACTCTCCTCCTCCACCCTCCATTCGTCTCACATCATTGCATGCTATTGGAGAGAGGGAGATTGGAGGCACTGCTGGCCATTGTGTTGGTACCTTGGCAGTATTATAGTCTTCATCTCATGCTTCATGTTATGGATTCCATTCATAGTTACAAGTGATTGCTGTTTTTGGACTTGAGGATTGCAGGGATGGAAGCTTCTTTCTGTCCCATGTCCCATTCTATGTGCCTTTATAGTCACTAGTGATGGCGATTCCTCCCCGTCTCTTGTTTCCATCCCTTGTTCCTATCCCATTTTTCATCACTTGTGACTATGATTCTGTTGCTTGTTCATTTTGAGCATCTTGTGTTCATCTGTCTGTCAACGTTTATGCATTCTGTTCGTTTGCACATCCTCATAGTCAGTTTGTATAGGTTTGTACATGGTTCATAGCTAAATGCATGCACTGCCATCATTATAGTAATAAGTACAGCCTGGAGCACCTTTTGGCTCAATCATACAGCCTATTAGTATTCTATGCTTTTCTGAGTTATTCAATCTAGTACTTAATGATTGTCAGAGCTTCTTGACACTCAGCTTGTTCTTTGCTCTGTGGCAGCATTAATGTGTTTTCTGCACTCAAGTATACTCCTAATTTCAACATACCAGTAGCATACAACGTTGTCTTCTTCTTTTCCAGAACAAGGCCAGTGTATCATGCCATATATCTTTCTTTATTCCATCCTAGGAAATCATGACTGTTTCATCCTAGCCATGTAGAGGGTTGTGTTTTTTCTTCTTAACAACTGTACTTGTTTTATACAACATTAATGTGCAATGTTTGAAGATAAGAAATGCAATCTTTGTGCTCTGACGTTAAAAGAGGACAAGTCTTTTAACCTTGGTTTTCATTGAAGTGTCTAAGGGTTGCTGAATGTTAATGAATTGCTGTGATACCATGAATACATATGCCATGCATAAAGGAGAAAAAAAAACCTTCAAACCTTTTTTTTGTGTGATTTTGGAACAGCCGATCTCATTGCATCATCAACATTTCTACAATGGAGAGCGATATGCTGGGTTCAAATAAGGCAACACTTACAATTGCTGATTTGGCAGGATTTGAAAGAGAAAAAAAGACAGGAAACCAGGTAAGGTATCTTATGTTTGCTCTATGAGCTGTCATACTAAATTCAGGTCACTATTAGTTGTTCAAGCTCTCTTATTAATAAGGACACCATTACAAAAAGAAGAGAGGAAAAGAAAGAAAGAGAATTAGGGAAATGAAGCTTCCCACAAGTGATATGCTCTGCCATTGCAGGACCTCCCATGGGAGATATGTCTTTTGCACCACATGAGAGGAGACACTCACTCGTTTTTCAAGTTTTTGCCTAAGTGCCCAAGCAAATGTGGCCAAAAAAATGTGGGGCTTCATTTTTCAGGTTTTTGCCTAGTGGCCAAGCAAATGTGGGGTCATTCAAAGATACAAAGCTGATAGAACTGGTATAAACACAAAGAATTGAAAAGAAAAGCAAGAATGCATGAACTCAAAGGAAATGAACGAGGGAAATGGAATCCATATACCGAGGCTCAAGTGTGTATACAAAGGCATAGGCAATGGGCAACCAACAAAGTGCTGTAGTCTCCCTCTCTCCAGTAAGAAGCAGTGTGCTCATATGAATCAGTGATTAAAAATGGAGGAGAGAGAACCAAAAAATCATCTTCAAAATAGAAATGCCCTTTAGCTATGAGCCGTGTCACCTAAGAGACGTACAATGCTAATAGAAAAGCGATGGTCCCTTGAATATCCTTTTATTTGCACCTTGGTCATCAGTGCTCGTATGAATTAATGATTAAAAATGGACAAGAGACAACGAATAAATGCATCTACTTCAAAATAGAAATGCCCTTTGGCTATGAGCCTTGTCACCTAGGAGATGCACAATGCTAACAAAAAAGAGATGGTGCCTTGAATACCCATTTATTTGCACCTTGGTCATTTGTTTTGTAACCCATGTTGTTGCTCCCTAGGTTAGTGACATCTCTCCTTGAGCATCTTGGAATACCATTCTAAGCGCTTTCTTTCAAACCCCTTTGGCTTTGGGTCCCAAGCTTGTCTCCTTGATTGCTTTGCATCTCAAGTATGCTATTGGAACTTTGCCAAAGCCAAGCCAAGTGCCTATTTCTAGGCTCCTACATGCCATTATCCAAAAGAAGAGGGTAATCTTCCTTTGGTTTAAGTTTGCCTCAGCTCTCCTTCAAAACCTTATCAAGAAAGTTTTTGTGATACCTTGTCTAGACTAATGTGGTAAAGTTGTTTGGATGGTCTTAATTTGCTCCTCTTAGTTCTCTTGCTTAATTTTTATTAGAAAAGGGAATATTTAGAGTGCTATTTTGGAAATGGATCTATAGAGGGAATCTTGTTGTGCTCAAAAGGGAAAATGACATCAAACACCATCAAGTAGCCAGCCGACACGGTTATAGAGAACACATAGTGCTAGAGATCGGGCAAAGAAGAGAGCAAGAAGATGGCTAGTGACAAAGGCAGGGAAGAATTGCATAAGTGTGAGGCCACAGAAAAGAAGACACCTTTTGTATGGCATGGCAAAGAAGTGAAAAGAATACAATATTTGTGCCAATGTATGTGCGTCATAGCTGAAGATCAGAGACAAAGCTCATTGTTGTAGAGAAGGCCAACAAATGGGCCTTTGCCAACATGGGTGAGTGTCTCCTTTTTTTTCTTCTTCAGGTTGAGCAATTGAAGTATTGTGAACAACAAAGGGATAGGTAAGAGATCTTGATGCTTTGATATTAACAGACTCGGTAGTACCATACTCACTTTTACACTTCTTATGATTTGGGACCATAGACATCTGAGTGAATAAGCTGCATTTTTCAAACAACATGCATTGCACAACATGCAATGCATCTACCATATGACACCTTTGAAGGGTCCTTAAACTCCCAAAGCTCATATGTCCATAACGGGCATTCCAAAGCTTCACATTTTGCATAGGGGACGTAAGATTAGTGATTGCCAAAGTATCATGAGATTCTCGGTTATAAGTGTCCAACAAGAATAAACCCTTGTACAAGGTGTTGGATAGCTTGAGTGTATAGTCCATCTCTCTATCTTTGATAATATATTCTTTGTAATGTTAGGCATAAACAAGTTCTTTGTAATGCTAGGCATAAACAATATATCTAGAAGCATGAAGTTTGAACCATCTGCAGCAGTAATAGTGACTATCTTGATGCCACAAACATCATGAGTGTTGCTGTTTGCATATGTGACATGCTTCCTGGTAGGGGCTGAATATAAAGAAGTAAAGGGGTACTTCTTGGAAGTGATGTGCTTTGAAGCATCATTGTGAAAATACTACGTTTGTTGCATTTTAGCAGCATTAAATGTTGAATCAGCCATAGAAGAATCATAATTGCATGTGAGAAATGCATAATCTCCTCTATCAAGCTGACTGAAGCATCACCATTCACTAATTTGTTGGCTGATGCCTCTTGGACAGCCAAATTGGAGTCTTTTTTCTTGTCCTTGGCCAATCTCTTTTGCCAATTATTAATATAGTGATTGGGCTTCTTGCAATGACATTTTCCCTTCTTTTTAGACTTATTTGAGTCTTGGACAGCCTTGTTTGATAGCTGTCCAGCATCACCCTTATGCTGTTTTTTGCATTTTGCCGAGCTTTACCCTTGCCTTTAAACTAGGGAAGCATAACCACATCACTTGAACGCAATGCAACATTCTTGTGAGTCCACTTCTCTTGCAACAAGAGACCTTTCAACTCCACAAAAGTAAGGGGTTGTTGTCCCCTCCTCAATGATAATATCAAAGAGGTGTGAAAACCAAGATGTGACTCGGGAAGAGCGTTTATTGTGATGTTCACCAATTCAGCATCGTGAATAATCTCATCAGCATTGAGTAGCTACTGACGCAAATTCTGTATATGAGTCAGGTGATCTATCATGCTATCACCCTTATCCATCTTTTCATTTGCCAACTCTCCACAAAGATATGAGGTCTTGGCCTCATTGCAAGTAGCAAACATACGCTCAAGTATATCCCATGTTGATTTTGAGGTATTGCAAAACCAAACATGTGGAATCTCATTTCGAATGCTATCAAAGAAAGTGCTTGAGCATCCTTCAAATCCCATTTCCTTGATCCTCCGTAGGAGAGGGAGGAGGGGTAGAAGCAGCAACACCAACTTATCCTTGAGCCTGACGTTGAGGTGTGAGGTGCGAGACCTCTTGGTTGTTGCAAGTTACTTGTAACATAGACCCACTAGTCCTTTGAAAAGCAAGAAGGCTGTAGACCATAAAACTCAACAACGGGTAGTTGGAGCCATCAAGCTTGTCCTCTTGAGTGAGGATACCAAGGATGTTGCTTTGATCATTGTTTCCTTGTTGTGCCATGTTGTCAAGAATGATAAGAAATTTGCAGCCAAATACTATGATGCGGAAGTATAGTGTGTGTACTCCTCAGAGTACCAGAAATCCATTGGGATTATCAAACAAGTGCAAAACTATCTCACAAATGCCAAAGTGTGCACAATGTCACCCGTGATAGCACTCAGCCACAATAATAACAGGAATGCACTGTTGTATATTGCTGTAATATGCCTGCATCATAATGTGTGCCCATTAATGCCAATTCTCAACAAAATCTGAAATTTCCTGAAAACTTATTGCTCAATTTGACTTTTTAATAGCAATAAAATGTTGTACCACTGATTTCTTGCCTTGGAATGCGTGTAGGGCAAAAGCCCAAAATTTCTTCTTGAAATTTCAAAGAAAATTGAAGAATTTTTTACTTATAGGTCGAATTTCCGCAGAATTACACCCTGGGATGGGTGCCAATAGGGAGCAAGAGCTGGAATCTGCTTTGGGATGCATGCTGGAGCGGCTAGGCCAAAAAGCCCCTAATTTGTTGCACAAATCTAGTGGAAATTGTGCAATGTCACCTTCCTTGGTGTTGAGTTGTGTGCAAGAGGCTGATTTGGTCAAAAGCCTCAAATGTTGGATACCTTGGGATGCATACGAAGACTTTGGGTGGCTTGGTTGCAGCAGGGTTTGTGCTGGCTGAGCTCATGCTTAGAGTGCAGCAGAGGCGGTAGTAGTTGGCGCAACGGGTAGTAGCTTGAAGCTTGGCTGGTGGTGTTGACTGAATTAGTTGGCGGTTCCTCCTCTTCCTTGCGCTGAGCATTGGTTGGTTGTAGCAGGACCTTGGCGAAGTGGCACCAGCTGATGATGGCTGTTTGGGATCCGCATGTAGAAGCTGCTTTGATACCAACTGTGAGAAAACAGCACCAGCAATGGAGGAGAGAGAAATGAGACAGTGACAATGAGTGAGTTGTAGCAAGAGAGTAGAGTGTACTTGCTGAACTGAACTGAAAGAGTGAAAGTACAACCTAGTTTAGGTCATGAGTTGGCCTAACCAGCCTTCCACCAACTAACTAGAGTTAGGCTGACTTACTCTAGTTCTTAGTATCACTAACTTTATGTCTAAAGACACTAGGTAGACACTCTACATTGACATTTGACTAAGTGTCCACACCACATGAAATACATTGAGCTCTGCCCAGAACTACTGAATTCTAATGCTATCCTCTTCATTTGCATGTTGTTTGAGTTTAGTGTGTTAGTCATGTCTATACACACTTTGTGTTTTCTTTGCAAACCCTAGTGCATAGTTACATGGGACAGGTTTTGGAGGTAGGGATAGGAATTGCCATCCCTTGTCACTATGAGAGGGGGGGTCTAACATGGGGATGGGATTAGGTCAATATGGGAATGGGATGGGAGTGGGACGGGATGCTAGAAAATAGCCATCCCATGTTACTATACCCTAGTGTATCCTTGCATGCAGGAGCTGGGCTGTGGGCATAACCTGTGCAGTGTTGGGAGGGGCAGCTGAACGCAAGGGCAGTGAGGAAGGAGGGGCTTGATGTCGGCTGGAAAGGATAGTGGAAGGCTTCTCAACCATGCAGTTCATAATGAGTTAGATAATTCTATGCACAATCAATTGGAATTTCAGAAAGATTAGATTAATTAGAGTGCATTTGTAGACTCATGATTTATGTACAATTAATCCAGTAATATGCATTGATTGTAATGCTTCGAACATCTACTGGTTAAAAGTGCCGTCTCACAATCTATTTTTATGTGGCCACCTAAAAGGCTATCAGGGTCTAGTGAATATGGTCCGTCTGAAATTCTATTTTGCTCGAAGGCCCAGTTGTTAACTAATTATGTAGGGGTTATATAGGCATGGTTTGTGGATTCAAACAGCAGCTGGTACTCATGCTCTATTGTGGTGCAGGGAATTCGTTTGAATGAGAGCAATTTCATCAACAATACCTCGATGGTCTTCGGCCAATGCCTGAGAGTGTGTTTCATAACTTTTCTAAGATGACTTTTCTTTAGTGGAAAGCAAGGAGTGTATTATCTTTTCCTTTTTGGATTTCTGATAGTTGTCAATTTATAAAACTGATAAAAACAGTGACAAGATTTAACTCTTGCTTTAAGCTGCCAATAAATTGTCCTGAATATACAGGCCTTACTAGAACATCAAAGGAATCCGAAGAAAGCACTGCAAAAGCATTTCCAGTATTCCATGGTAAAAGAACTGTAGTTTTGTTACTGACTATATGTGGCTGCAACAATGAAAAAAGCTGTTTTGTTATAATGTCCTTGGGAAATTTTGACAGCTTACAAGATATCTCAAAACATATCTGGAAGCTAAAGGGAACATGACGTTGGTATGGGATCCATCATACTTTTAGAATCACTCTGTTTTGAAACTTAAATTAGGCCATATCTTCACCCAAAAAGCTTTTTGGTTTTTGCAAATGTCAGGTAGGTTTCTTTGCTACATTTATTGACAGGTTGCTGCCTGCAGATTGTGAATGTAAGTCCATGTGATGAGGATTATTTTGATACGGCCTTTGTACTTAGGCAGGCTGCACCTTATTCAAACATCAGGTAAGCCACACGTGCAACCTTCTCAGCAACATGTAATTATGAACAGAAGAAGGCACATGCCATAGTCATAGCACACTGGCTTTACAGTGACTATTTCCTTGTATTGAAAAGATATAGACTATGGTAACGGAAAATATAGTTTTCATATACAGGTTGAGTGTTCAGGCTCCTCTAGAAGCTCCCAGGAAGCCAATGCAGAAAAGGAAGGGTTCTGTGCCAAAAGACAGGCAACCTGTAGAGAAAAGAAGAAAGGTATTACTAGCTATTCTTTGGTGCTAGGGTGTTGCTTTGAAGAGGTGACTGATTCAAGTGCTGATTATTTTTCTGTTTATTCGTGGATATGGAATATGGATGAATTAGGCCAATGTCTTTGATGGTCAATTTACTGACATTATCGACAACCCCATTGTAGATGAGTGAGTGGAAGAGCATAGAGGGAAAAGTGGGAGAACATGTAACTGCTGATTTTGTCAATGAAAGCAGTGAAGGTCACACTATTAAAGGTGCAGTTTTCTTATTAAGGTTCACTTCTTAAGTTGGAAAAACCGCATTACATTGGATAGCTTTTCTTTCAACTTTGAAACACGTGTTCATAATTGCGGTAATTGTTAACATCCTAGTCGAAATGCTTACCCTGGGGCCTCGACTTTTTAAATGGGTTTCCTCATTATACTGTCAGTATTCACTATCCTTTTGGTATCTTGAAGTAGATTGACATCCCCTGAATTTTGTGTCAATTTAACTTGCAGCTATTACCACAGTCCGGTTTAAGTCAGATGTTTGCCTAAACAAAAACTGATCAAGCAGTCAAGTTCAGCAACAGGTGATTCTCCTAACTATGTGTAGTTCCTGTGACTTTTTGCAGGCCTCAATGGAGAGGGAGGAAATGCTCAGAGTCCATGTAGTCTGAATTCATGTGGTGAAAGGATCGTTCCTGGATTTTCTACTGCAGAGATGATACAAAGATCACTCCATCCACTTCCATGTGGATCAGTTGAGATCACAAGTAAATTAGCAGACAAGGTGGATGAGATTCTTCAGTGCAAGGAGTTTGAGAGCAACAGAGATATACGGAATGCATTGTGTAAATTAATAGATCATGTTCTGCAGCAAGAATTTAAGATCTTCAAGGTATTTTGATTTACTCTACGACTGAATTTTATGGGCTAGTTCTTGTTATATCAGTTGCTTGTCAGATGGTTAAAAAATGGCTCAAAAAAGACAATGGTTGCAATACATCATGTTTTTTGTAACAAATACTTCCTCTACCTGGAGAAGGAAAGAAGGCCTTTATTAAAGCTTAAGGCTGTTGTAAACCTGGCAAGTTGGTTGTCACATTCATGCGTGCAAGTTCGGCCATCAAGAAGGGTTGGATTGGGGTCTTGGGGGGATGTGTGGTTAAGTGCATCATATCCTTTTGGTGAGTTGACCTAGATTTGCTCTCTTGGTAAAAGGCCTAATTCAAAGACTTGCTCTTATGCTTTCAAAGTTGGCTACTAGTGATTTTCTAAATTTTAGGCTTTGTGCATGTTTAGTATGAGGCTACCCAAATTCAGAATGCACTTTTGGGGAGGTGAAGGAGTAATGTATTATTCATGGAAGGATGTAGAATGTTGCAGGCAATTACGTGAAATATCAACAATAGTGCATATCTCACAAAACTCATTATTCGAGAATGTAGGTTTGTGTAACCAATCATTTTTGGGGCTATCTAATTCAATGTTGAGATGTTTTCTCTCGCAATGAGCTGCAAACTCAACATGGTTGGTTGTGACATGTTTATGGTAGATTTGATGCTAGCTATATATCTCTGCTACATGATGCTCAGATACTAGATGATTTTTGCATAGCCTATTAGTGCAATTGGTGTAAACATTACACAGCACAACGGACAAAATCTGAGCAAGGAGTAAAGAATACACAACAAATGTGAGAAAAATAGAAATTGCTTTAATTTCAAAAGAACTGATACAAAGATGGCTCTATCCACCCGTGTGCTTCTACTGTGAAGCTTAGATGGCGATATAGATAGATGAAAGGTGAAGAGCTTAAGGCTAGCGTGAAGAACTTTGATTGGTTGAAAGATGACTTGATGATGGTTTTGGAGGGGTCTTTCTTTTATAGCTCGGGAAGGTAGTCAAGTCAGTTTGTTTGACCATATTATGAACCTTTGCTAGTTGGCTAAGGAATGTCCTAGGTAATATTTCCTTTAACGTTGGGCCAAGGGCGTTGCCCTCGGATCCTTGTTACGGGGGTTACTAGCCAGCCCCCTTGAGAACCCTGAGCCTCAGGTTGCTTTTGCGATCCTTGGACCCCCAAATAGGGGTCTATGATAGTTCCCACACCTCGCAAACTTGGTGCATTTTGTCTCCAGTTGCTATCAACGTGATTATTCTATCTAACCCAAAAGCTAGATCCGCAAAGGTCACCTTTTTGCCATCCGATCACATAGACCTCATCTGACATACAAGTTAGGACCCAACTAATATCCGCCCAAGTTCACATGTGGATTCTCCTCATAACGGGGGCCTTAAACTTAGAGCACCATGGATCATTGGTGGCCATAGTTGCCAAGAAACCTGTTTCATAAGGTTAGGAAACTTGTAGGCATTTCATAAACATATAAAACACCTATTTTAAACTTTCACAAATGCCATACCTTAAATGTATTGGGACTTTTGTAATCATTGTTTATCATGGATTTATTTAATATGTTGACATGGATATTGGCATTGATTGGCTTCTTTTACAACTAAAGTTGATGCTAGGCATGGATAGTGGACCATGATTTATACAAATATTGATGCTATGTTGAATGCTCATTTGCATTGTATAGAATAATAAATAATGTCATTGCATGTTTTCTACGTCACATGAGTTATATAGTATATGTATATAAAACTTTCATACTTTTTTCCATCTTGATTGAAACTTGTTTCTAACACTTTACAAAACTTGTATGAAACTTGGTTTCACACCTCCTGTTTTAGAAGCCTGTGGCAACTATGTTGGTGGCACCTTACGAGGGTGGGGCATTGAGCATATTTAACAACTGGTCGGGTGAATTTTTATGGGTCGGTTTCCACTGGGATACTTTGCTTTGGAGCATATGATTGAAATGTGAAAAACTAGTCTTTCATGTTAGACAGATTGACAATCCATGCTTCCATCAATCTTTCCATAGATCTCTTCATCGTTGCCTCCAACTGAAGGAAAAACATCAGTAGCAAGAATTTTTTGCATTGTTTGATCATGCAAAGGTTACAAAAGGTCCTGTCACAGCCTCATTATAAATTCAATTGATATAACAATGATTTATGAGAAAGAAGACAAAAGTAGCTCTGCAATTCTGGTCTGATCATAACTTTTAGTTACAATCACTATGCACCCCTCCTACTGAAGAAATTCTTCGTGAAAATGTCAACTATTTGATCCTGTGTGCTGACATACACCAAGTCAATCTCACCTGCTAGTACCTTCTCTCTCACAAAGTGGTAGTGTACCTCAATATGTTTTGTCCTGGCATGGAACACAAGGTTCCTAGCCAACTGTATACTGCTCATGTTGTCACAATAAATGACAACCGGACCTTCCACCTGCATATCTAAATCAGCCAATAACTTTCATAGCCATACTACCTCACATGTTGCTATAGTAGCACCTCTATACTCAGCCTCTGTACTCGACAAAGTAACTGTAGGTTGCTTTTTGCTGCTCGAAGTAATTGCTGCACTACCAAGAGAGAACGTGTATCCGCTGGTAGATCTTCTATCAGACATACTACCAGCCCAGCAGATGTGCACCATACTGATCTGTTGCTCCATGCAAACTCATATTTAATTGCATCTAGAAAAAAGATGCATGGTGTGTTGCGACTTCAGCTCTGATACCAAATGCAAATTTGGCTATCAGGTTGAAACCTGCTGCTGTTGCATTGTTGTCTTCAAACTAGGATTCCTCTATCAGTTAAAATAAATACCATGTAAAGTATGGAGAAGAGGAATAAGTACATGTGCACCCTTAACCTGGTGTTCTACAGGGTGGTGAGGACATATACAAAGTACTTACCTCTATACTGAAATGTGCCTTAAATATTGAGAGCATATGCTAAAAGGGCCCTCTTTTATGATTAGACTTGGCTCTAGTCCTTAATACAGTAAGAATTCAAGGTGTAGTCTTTGGTTCTACCTAGCTCTTACAGACTAACTGTATTTATCCTCGATCCTATTTTTGTTTTACTTCTGATGGCATTACTAAGAACTCTGTGAATCTGAAACCCTTGGGTTGGTGCTCTATAGGGTGGTGAGGACATATACAAAGCACTTATCTCTACAACCAAGTGTGCATTAAATCTGCATGGCACATGATAAATGGTTCACAAATAGACCTGGTAATTGTTAAACATAGTGAGGTTCAAGATGTCTTTGGTTCTATCTAGTTCTTGTAGACTAATTGTGTTTATCTTCCATTTTATCTTTGTTTTTCTATATTATGGCAGAACTAAGAACTTTGAGTTGAACTTAAAGAAAGGATAATGCTAGCTTAGAGAGTAGACTGCAGGCATTTGGTGGTTGTCCTGACTTTTAATACCTGATCATGATGTTTTGTATCTTTTATAATTTCAAGGTGGTTTTTCTTCAGTCTTTCTAGATTTTAAAAGTACCTGTTTACACATCTTTTCCTTGCATTCAGCACATGGAGACAAGGTTAAGAAAACAACAGGAGGAGATCACAGGCTTGAAAACTGATTTGCTAAAGGAAAAAGAACTCTCAGCTGTTTTAATCAAGGTGGTTGAAGACTTGAAGGCATACAATAGAAACTTGGAATCTCAAACGGTGAACCCTGCAGGGGATTTGCAACCAAATAAAAGAAGGTTCCACAGCTCCCCACCAAGAAAGTTGTTTAGAGCATTAGATGAAAATGCAAATGTCAGCATTGTTGTGCCCTTAGATGAAAAGTTGACTGTTGATCGTGAACAATGGAGCTCTGAGAAAAATGCAGGTAAATATAACTGTCAGCATTGTTTGTGTAAATGAGGACTTCCATTATCAAGAGTGTCACTTGTATGATCTAGAATGTTCTATGCTGGACTACATAGTGGTTGCATCAGTTTTCATTTGGGTGGTTTTAGTGGCGATTCTGTTTGTGTGGCCACACCAAGTCCATTATCATTGCAACAAATCAAGCACTTTTTCACTCTTTGTTTGTTTTGGGGGCGGGGGGGGGGGGGGAGGTTTGAAAACATGCAATATTTAATTCATAAATGCTTGATGCTTTTGTTGAAGTGAATAATGAAATCATTGATGCTTGTCAATTCAATGGGAAACAAGCTGATCTTTTGGTTTAGAGCTCGTCTAGAGAGCCCAAAAAGTGTGTGCAAGCAAAGGAAGATGCATATTGTTGCAATCTACATTCATGTTTCCCAAGTCTCTCAAAGATCCTAAATAATTTGGTGGAAAATGCCGATGGAAAGCTGTGACAACCAGAGAGGGAATCCTCTGCATATGGTCAGGTTCACAAAAGATTGTAAAAGATCACACTTGTCTCTTTTGAGAAGTATAGAGTTGGTAGGCTCTTGGCACAGTATATTTATATATGTGAAACCTCTAGTGAAAAAATGCCAAGGAGATATCTCCGTAACAAAAACCCTCTGCCTGAAGGTGATATCACCCCTCCAAAACTGTCTTACATTTTCCTTGTATATTTTTCTAAAGCAGGGAAGGGATACATGATGATTTTGGTTGGCATGGGTCAACAAAATAATGAGTAGGCCTGGAGGATTTTCCTACCAACTGCCATTACCTTGCCTCAATACATTGAACCCTTAAGCAACTTCTTGTGCTACATCTCTTATTAGCCACCATTGCCTAGGCCTTTCATCTATTTGGTCCTCTTTTTTCCATGAGCTTGATGAGAGAAAGTGTGGGAGGGGAAAGCATAGTAACATGGATGGTTGGTGAATTCTTTCCCTATGCAAAGGACCTCTTGGTGCAATCGGTAGCCTAAAGTACACAATCCTATGGATCATGATAATATCTTACTTTGATAAGATTTTGGATCAATTTTGGAGCACCAAGACAAGCTAGTGTTAGATGACACTGCCCGACACTTGGTCACATATTGACTCTTTAGGCCAAAGGGCTCAAGGTCTATTGAAGTTTTGTGGGCTTTCACAATATTATTGATGCAGTTTCATTGATTCATGTGCTAGGTGTAAGCACCCCATACAATGCAGTATATTTAACAATTAGAGCATGCACTTATTTTCAAGGCTAAACATTTCAATGGGATGGAGAGATGACCATTTGAGGCTAAAATGACAAGAAATCGAGACAAGTTGAGGGTTGAATATGGGTGAACCTTTTTTAAGGAATGTAGTTTTGTTGAATTGTCCCTTAGGATTGAGCTTAGTCACAATCAACCTTAGGATTAATAAATCTTCTAAAGACAGTATCCCAAGGCAAAGTACAAAAAAGCCTTGTAAGGGCTTTCCAAAGCAAAAAAAATGTCAAAAGGGAAGTCTATTACAAGGTTTGAGAGAATAATGAATTAGGATGTCTAGAGTGTCATCTTGCTGGTATGCCATCTTTTGACATTTGTGTTAATCCTCCACTTTGGGGGTACCACCTCCCTAATGCTCTGCATTATGTCTCTAGCCCCTCCAAGCCTGCAAAGTCTTTGTCTTTGTAATTGAGCTGATAGCTCATGAAATGTAAACCACCCCTCTTGTAGAGGCTTGTCCAATGGCGTGGCTTGTCTTCGTCTTGAGTAGTTTGTTGACAGGAAGAGCTGCCTCATCTTCTCTTCAATGATGGTTGGAGCAATTTAGTGAAATCGTGTAGTGTTTGATCTCCAGGCCCGGATGATAGAAGCTGCAAATCTGATCTTGGAATGTCTTCCAAACCCTTGAAGTACATAACGAATACAATGTCTCAATGAACAACCCAATCTGCTGGCTACAATGCCAGACCATCTGAGGTGCTGTGTGAAAACAGGTGTGGGAATCCCAGCATGAAGGCATGTCTCTTCCTCCTCATCCTCTTAGAGGCACCCTGCAACCTTTCACATCTCCCAGGGAGAGTATGGATGATCTCCATCCAAATCCTGAGTCCTCTAGAGAAAAAATAGATTTCTTTACAAATTAATGCAGGAAAAGAGGGAAAATCTGTTAGCAAACACATGTCTTGTATGGTCATCTCTTGAATGTGAGCCTCAGTTTGAGTCAAATGAGGACAGTAGGAGCTCTTACACGGTCTTTGTCCCTCAATTTCTCTCTCTGAGACTCTTTAGGTGGAACACCATTCCTGCATGTGTTCTGGCAGCTTGTATTAATGACCCCCAAGCAGGCATACTGTATACGTGCCATGTGGCAGGGCAGAAAGGTTCCACTTGGGCAGGCATTGCATGGTGGTTCCATTTTGGACATGTGGCTGTTTTAGACAGTCTGACCCACAGTTAATGTAGGTCACCCAGGTTGCTTGTTGGCCATCTTCATGGGCAAAGCCCTATTTATTGCTGCCCCTCCTCTCCACATTATTCGTTCATCATCACCAACCCTCCTCATCATTTTGTCATCGTTCTCTAGCATTGGTACTCCAGGGCTGACAAAGTCCAGGTTTACATCTTTGGATCAGTTAACTTTGTTCCTTCTATTCCACTTTGTTCCAACTTCCTCTTGTCCATTTTCTCTTCTCACTCAGTGTTCTTGTTCTTTTCAGCTATGCACCCCCACAAATCAGCCTTTCTTCATGGTCACTCAATAGCACATTGACATGGCTTCCTTCATGATCCAGAACGAGAAGAAGAGCTTTGAAAAAGAGGTGCTGTAGTGCATTTACAGGTCTGTCGTCTTGGAAAAAAGCGGTGGAAGAAGATAAAGATTGAGAGGTTTGGTGATGAAGAAGTGGAGGATGATGGTGGATATGGCTGTGAGGAACTTTGGCTCTATCTTTAGTTGCTATACAATAGATTGGAGCAAAGGAAAACTTGATGAAAAATGAGAGAAAGAGACCTCTTTTTCCATGAAAGAAACGCTCAATTGCAAAGAGACAAAGTGAGGTAGCACAAGATAAGTGTTCAGCTACATGCCACAAAGTGAAACAAGTGGAGGGACACTTGAAAGCTCGAAAGACAAGTGTCGTGGTATCTTCTTTATGGCTTTCCTTTGGTTGAAAATTGCCAAAATTTGAAACAACCATATTTAATAAGAACTGTCAAGTATTGCTATTTTTAGAACATCAAATCTAGTTCTTAGGATTAACAATTGCAGGTCAATTTGAGGCTCCAAGAAATTCAGGGACACCTTGAAAATTTAGAGATGCCCCCAATATGGGTATTATTTGAAAGCTCTTTCCATCCATATTGCAAAACCAGCTCGAGAATTTGAATATGAGATTTTCATGCTGAGACATGCACATTCTAAACTTTCATACTAGACATGTACATTGCATAAACTTTTTATAAGCTTGCCATCTTGTTAATTGTATATTTGTTTTGGCACATTCAGCCCACACTCTAAAGCATTATCTTCTTTGTGTGTGACCTTTGTATACTCGAGTGTTGGTCTTAGGCAGCATCGTACTATTCTAGATATAAGAATTGCAAAGAAAAACAAGTTTGATAACTAAATAAATATACAAATATAATAAAAAGGATAGAAGTCATTTTTTTGTTGTGTTGTGCTTATAGAACATGGGAATTACAAATAAATTACATGTAAAACATTGACACATATGATATGATTTGGTCACAAGCAGTATATGAGCAGTGGAAGGGATCTAAGCACAAAATAAAGGATATGAACGTGCAAGGAATCATGATACTCTTACATATAGGTTTGTCCGGATCTTAGACTCGCCATATTGCCTACAATTAGTGTTTGAGACTGTACATGCCATTTGCGATGAGCAAGACATACTAGTGTGATGTTTGTGAGAGTGTGCAACGGAAGAAGGAACACGAACACATAGAGAGAGAAAGAGAGAGAGAAGGCTGAATATGAATGTTGAATACAATGATGTGGATTGATCAGTCTTTGCACACAGCCCAAGGCATTGGTGACGGCACCAAATCAGGCTGAGATGATGGCAGCACCAAGTCGGAGAGTGTTTGGGAGCTAGAGTGTGCTGAAATCTGCAAGAGGAATTGATCAACTAGGTGGATGTGACTATATATAGCCAAACTCCTCTAAAGCTGGCCCCGATTGCTGAATATGCCTCTAAATCTGGCCGACCTGCTGAAATAGTTGATATGACTGCAATAAATGCAGTCCAATTGCACAGAAAAAATGGGAAAATAATGATAAAATATCCCAAGCAGGAGCAAGTACGCACTGTCAAGGGGTGGAATCAAACTGACAGAGAGAGGAAATGCACACTAAGTTGTGAGAGCTCCAATGACTCTGTCAGACTTTGATAGGAGCTCACAATGGGGAGATGGCATATTGACATGACTAAATAGGGTAGGCTAACATCCCCTCTCGGATCCTTGGAGTGTTTGAAGACCCAACAATCTCTTATGATGAAGTATAGAAGTTGTGGGTAACGGCTTCGTGAAGAGATTTTCCACATTGTCCTCCGTGGGACAATAGGCCACCGTTAGCTCGGAATCCACAATCCGCTCACGAATATAGTGATATTGAACTTCAATGTGTTTCATACTAGCATGAAACACCGGGTTTTTCGCTAGAGCAAGGGCACTCTGGTTGTCCATGTGCAGCTTTGCAGGTCCTGTTTGTGGAAAACATGTCTTCGCCAGCATATGATGGAGCCAAACTGTCTCCGTAGCCATTGAGCATAGAGCATGATACTCAGCCTCTGTAGAAGAAAGGGCCATAATAGGCTGCTTCTTGTTGCTCCATGATATAGCTCTCAATCCAAGAAGGGGGAATGCATAACCTGTAGTGGTCCATCTTGAATCTACATCACCTGCCCAATTATTGTCACTCCATCTAGAAAGAGTAACCCCCTTTTCATACATGATCCTGTAGGATTGAGTCCCTTGTAAATATTGAAGAACACACAAGGTTTCCCTCTAGTGATTCTGTGTAAGAGTTTGATAAAAGAAGACAACAAAGCCACCACAAAAGAAATATTTGACCGAGGGTGGATGAGCGAGATAAGGAAGCCAACCAGGCACCTGTAGCGGGTAGCACTTGAAAGGGGATCTCTTGTTGCCACAAGCTTGGACTTAGGGTCCATGGAGCAAGAAATAGGCCAACATTTGGCCATACCAAACTCCGAAAGTAACTTGGAGATATACTTTGCTGGGAGATAAAGATGCCCTGTGCCATTTGATAAATCTCCAAACCAAGGAAGAACTGTCGGATCCCAAGATTAGTCATCTCAAACTCCCGTTTTAGAATATTTGGAGTTTGATCAATCTCCGTAGAAGCGCTCCTTGTAATAATAAGATCATTCACATATAAGATAATCAAAATACCCATGTCATCTGCAACCTTATAGTAAAGCTTATCATGACCTGATCTTTAGAAGCCATTGTCACGAAAGAAGTGATCAATCTTGTGGTACCAAGCTCTCCGAGCTTACTTTAGGCCATAGAGGGCTTTCCGCAATTGATGAATAGAGTCCTCCTTTCCCTGCACAAGAATACTCGGAGGCTAAGAGACATAAATCTCCTCGTCAAGGATGCCATTCAAGAATGCAGACTTGATGTCCATCTAATAGACAAGCCAATGGTGATGGGTTGCAAGAACCAAAATAGCTCGAATGGTAGACATACGAGCTGTAGGTGTGAAGGTCTCAAAATAATCCAATCTTGCCCTTTGTGCAAAACCCTTGGCAAAAAGCCTAGTCTTATGCTTGTCCAAGGAACCATCTACATACTTTGTCTTATAGACCCACTTCACACCAATCACCTTCCGTTGTCGAGGACACGGAACCGATTCCAAAGTTTGATTTTGCTCGATAGAATCGAGCTCATCTTGCATAGCCTACCTCCAAACATCCAGTGCAAGAGCCTTATTAATTGAAGTAGGCTCATTGTCATGGAGAATTTGGGTCATAAGAGCATAATTCACACAAAGTGAATTGTTTCGCTAGGCTTGTAAACGAGCTGATATGTGTGGACCTATAGGAGTAGCATGAAAATGGGTAACACTTGCATTCTCCATGAGCTGTCGATTCTTCATGATGTAGGTGTGATGGTTGACCGGTGGCAGTGTGGGTTTGGCCTTGCCATTGCCCCTACTGAAGGTTGCTACCATCTTGCCTTCACTATTGGGGGCGAGGGTCTTGAGTCTTGGATTTTGGTGCTGTGCTTCTTACCTTTGATTGACTCTTGTTGTTAGAGTGCCCAATCTTTTGACAATGCTTACAATACCTATTCTTTTAGTTACACTCTGCCATGTGGGTTTGAAAAAAGATTGGGTGTTCCCTTGGGTCTCACTAGCTTGATTTTGATTTTGATTTGAGTTTTGGTTTTGTTTGCCCTTTCCTTGCTGCCCCTTTTGAGAAGAAGCAATGAGAGCCCCCTATGTAGAGATCATACTATGTTACTGATTGAACAATGGTGTATAACACAGCAAAATTGACACTCAAATTTATATTGTGGACATGGATGGTTGCGAGATCACTTGTTGCACAAAATGGAAATATATCCGCATGAGCTTATTAAGTCACAATGTGACTTGATCATCCAAGTCTCTTTTTCATGAGAATTAGTTACATCTTGCTGAAAAGAGGAAGTAAACTTAAAAGTGTAGTTTTGCGTATCTGACATAGAAGTGAATGAAGGTGGGGATGAAAATGGCATAGGTGAAAGAGGTAGAGATGGAGATGAAAGTGGTAAAGAGATGAAGGGTTTGTATTCCATGTTGGTTTCCACGTTAGGTTGGCTAGTTCTTTGTTGAGCTTATGTCCTTCCTACAAAATCATTAGACGTGTGCATTGAATCTAAAGGGGAAAACTCAATTTTACCTTCAATTTGTTGTTGGGTCTGACTCATGAGAATGAAGTCGTATTCGCTTCTTGAAATCTTGTAGGGTCTTTGGACTTCCATAACTCTTGTAGGGCTGCATGCGAGAGCCTCTTGTATCATGTCTTTCACTGTGTGCATTGGTCATTTGTCACCTATGTGAGAGAGGAAGGTAGGATTGAAGCTCAGCACAGAAAACAGTAGATAGTATGAGAGTGAAGCATGACACCCAATGCAATAGCTGAAAGAATGTAAGCTGAAAGTACAAGATACAACCCTTAAACCTTAGGGTTGTAGGGGGTGTTTACACCTGAACACAGTAATTGCCCGTAAGTGTGTGTCATAAGCATATACGATGTAATACCATAAGTCTGGGGAAAAAACCTCTCCTAACGAGAGTAAAAAGTGCCCTAGTATCCTATTGATCACCGACACTCCTATGTGAGCGTAGGCGTAAGTGAGACGTGAGTGAAATATCCAATAAACCCCCCTGGAGTGAAGAATAACAAGAGTACAAGGATCATCCGCCACCAAAGGAGATAAAATTTAAAGCATCGCGAAATACTTCAAATTTGTCACGAGAAAGAGCTTTGGTGAAGATGTTTGCCACATTACTGGTGGTAGGACAATAGACAAGGTTGATATCACTTGCATATAGCCTCTCTTTGACAAAGTGATAATGTATCTCAATGCGTTTCATGCATGCATGAAACACCGGGTTCCGTGCCACTGCAATTGCACTCTGACTGTCAGTGAACAAAGGAGTAGGCTCTGTAACAGATACATCGAGATCAGCTAGCAAGCGTCTAATCCATACGCATTCAACTGTGGTAGTGAAAGTTGCCTTGCATTCAGCTTCACATGATGGTGTGGCAACAGTGGATTGTTTCTTGCTAAGCCAAGATATGTAAGACGAGCCAAGAAAGAAACAATTGCCATTAGTGGAGTGACGTGAATCATAATCACCAGTCCAATCAGAATCACTATAAGCATGTAACTGTAGTGGTCTCCCCTTGGCATAAAGCAATCTAAAAGATCTAGTACCCTGCAAGTAACGGAAGACACACTTAATAGCTTGCCAATGTGATATGCGTAGCTGATGTATATATCTGCTCAGGGTTGAAACTGCAAACTGTATATGTGGCCTAGTGTTGCATAAGTAAATAATACATCCAACTGCTGGAGCATATGTGTGTATATCAAACAAATCACTGTCATCATGTAATGACAGCTTAAGTCCAGGTTCATTGGTGTATAGACTGGCTTGCAATTTTGTAAGTCAAACTTTTCAAGAAGTTTATCAATGTATCTTGACTGTGATAACCCAATACCTCTAGCATCATGTATGAATTGAATGCCCAAGTAATAATGCAAAGACCCCAAGTCTGACATGTCAAAAGTTTGCTGCAAATTTTGTTTAAATGCTGAAATCTGATCGGCATGTGTCCTTGTAAGTAAGAGATCATCAACATATAGACAAATGATTAGCATGGATTCCCTCTCTTTACATATGTAAAGGGTAGACTTAGATGAGCTGTTTATGAACCCTTGGTTAAGCAAGAAAGCCTCTATCCTTGTATACCAAGCTCTAAGAGCTTGTTTCAAGCCATATAAAGCATTTTTCAGCTTGCAAACCAGTGTTCCGAGCCCTCAATTGCAAAACCAATGGGCTGCTGTACATATACTTTCTCATGAAGTTCCCCATGTAAAAATGCAGTTTTAATATCCAATTGATGCACAGTCCATCCATAATGAGCAGCCAAAGCAACCATAGACTTGATGGTCGTCATGCGGGAAGTAGGAGCAAATGTCTCCTCATAGTCAATGCCTTTCTTCTGTGCATAGCCTTTAACTACAAGCCTTGCCTTGTATTTGTCAATGGATCCATCTGCATTCCGCTTCTGCTTCTTGTAGACCCATTTTGTTCCAATGGCTTTCTTCCCAAATGGCAAAGACACCAAATCCCATGTTTGATTCTTAGTGATAGAATCCAATTCAGCTTTCATTGCTGCCATCCAATGCACACTCTATTGTGTATCCTCAAAGCATTCGAGCTCTTCATCATCAAGGGTGCTTGTTGCCATAATGAACTCCATGGTATGTGCAGTATCATGCATACGAGCTTGCTTTCTAGTACAACCAGCCATGGATGCATCCAGATGACTATCTTTCATAGTCTATAAATACCATCTAGGCATTTTTTTTGCCTCTTGATTGTGCATAAGCTCTTGCTGAATTTCAGTTTCAGCACTTTGCTGAATTTTTTGCAGTTTCCAAAGGAGCACTTGGCTGAACATTGAGTTCACTTGTTGAAACTCTAGCTGGATTACCAAATGTAATGGGCAGCAGCCCCACTTGCTGAAACTCCAGTTGAATTACCAAATGTAATGGGCAGCAGCCCTCCAAATACATCACGGGCAACTTGATATGTGTCTAAACCAGCCAAGGAAAATTCTGATTTTTCATCAAATAGTACATCCCTACTGACAAACACTTTTTTAGAAACAGGATCATAGAGTCTGTAGCCTTTGCTTTCACTGCTATAACCCACAAAAATGCATTTAACTGCCTTGTTATCCAACTTTTTTTTGAGTACCTGTGGAATGTGCGCATATGCAAGGCACCCAAAGGTACGAAAGTGTCCAACAAAAGGTTTTCGGCTGTTCCAAGCCTCAAAAGGTGTAATTTTCTTCAAAGCTTTGCTGGGGCATCTGTTCAAAACATGGCAAGCTCACATGATGGCTTCCATCCAAAAACTGTGTGGCAAGCTCTTTGCATTCAACATACATTTGGCCATTTTCATGAGTGACCGATTCTTCCTCTCTGCAATCCCATTCTGCTATGGAGTATAAGCAATAGTGTACTGATGGACAATGTCCTTTTGCTTCAGAAAAGAATTCAGCATAGAGGACATGTATTTCCTCCCTCGGTCCAAATGGAGAGTTTTAACTTTACAACCAGACTGGTTTTCAACGAGTGCAATAAAATCCAAAAACGCATCATAGACTTCTGATTTTTTGACCAAAGAGTAGAACCAACAAAATCGAGTAAATTCATCAATAAAAGTCACAAAATAGTAATATCCTCCCAATGACTTTGTTTGCATAGGTCCACATACATCTGAATGTACTAACTGCAACTTGGATGTTGCTCTAAAAGTAACATCACGAGGAAACGAAAAACGATGCATTTTTCCCAAAATACATCCTTTCCACAAGTTCTTAGGAGGTCTCTCTAGTAGAGGTAATCCATCTAGCATTTGCGTACGCTGCAAGAGCATCAAGTTGCGAAAGTTCACATGCCCCATCCTAGCATGCCATAACTCTGCCTGTATCATAGCAGGAGTAAGAGTGGATGTCAAATGTGCTGAGTGATCAACTGAAAGAGCATCCAACTCGTATAACCCATGATATAAAGTGCCTGTCAAGACCAAAGTCATGTGTTCTTTGTTTCTCACCATGCATCTGTTATCATCAAATATGACGTGCAATCCACAATGTTCCAAAGAAGAAATAGAGAGTAAATTCTTCTTTATGCCTGGCACAAATAAAGCATCCTGTAGGCGGAGAATAGAGCCATCAATGGTTGTGAGCACAATCTCCCCAATACCTCGAACAGGGTATGATGCATTCTTGGCACATTGTACAGACTTGCCAATTGGAGTAGCACTAACAGAAGCAAATAAATCTTTGCGAGATGTAATATGCCTAGAAGCATCACTTTCAAAATACCAAGTACTTGTGTCCTGAGTAGAGCTAAATGCTCGATCAGCCCAAGAAGTGTCATAACTGCATGTGTAAAAACAATAGTCCTTGTATGCAACAAAGGACACGGACTCGGTAGCAGTAGAAGGAGCATCAATAAAACAAACATTTTTGACTTCTTTTTCTTCTCTTTGGCAATGCACTTTCTGCACTCAGTGATGTAGTGGCTTGGTTTTTTGCAATAATGACATTTGTCATTTTTGACTTGCGTATCCCCTTGTTTTTTACTTGCTTGTGATGTGCTAAAAGTTCCAGAACTCTGCGGAGCATTTTTCACTTGGCTTTCTTTCCCCTTCGTCTAGCCATAAAAGCTTACTCAGAGGCTATAGCATCCATACCACTATTTCTTTGTGTTTGCTTCATCTCTAGAAGCAAACTCACTAGCTGAAGAAAAGTGATTGGCTGTGCGGCAATCCTCATGGTGAGGTTTAAGGATGTATGAAAAGCCCAAGTACGAAGGAGGTAATGAGTTTAAAGTGGTAGATATCATCTATGCATCCGAATAGTACTCATCAACATTCATGAGTTGCTCTCGCAAGTCTTGATTTTTGTTCAAGTGGTCATGAATAGTATCACCTTCATCCATTTTTAATGTCTCTAGCTCTTTCTTTAAGAAAGAGATGCGAGTCTTATTCTTGCCTGCAAACGTTTGCTCTAAAGTCAGCCAAGCTTCTCGTGAAGAAGCTGTTGAACAAATGTGGGGGATGATTGACCGTTGAACTGCCAATGCAATCAATGACAAAGTGTGTGCATCCCGTGTATCCCATGCTTTTTGAGCTGTTATTCTTTGGGGAAGCGGTTGAAGTGGAGCAGGCTGAGAGTCCTCCTGGAAGAGGAGTAGTTGGAGCCACAACTCTAGGTCTAGCTTCTTCTCCACTGACATAATCCCAAAGACTTTTTGCCACAAGTACATTCTTCATCATGAAGGACCAAAGTGAATAGTTATTTCCATCCAATCTATCCTCCTTGGATGTATAGGTGAAGACGTCTCCTCCTGGATTTGCCATGATTATCAATTACCAAAAAAGTCAAAAGAGCAATGTCAAAGCGAGACCAAGTTGGAAATATAAAAATTCCTAGAAATTCCAAGAAATAACTTTCTGCAATTAGTGTACAGAGGTGCACTCTATCAAAACTGTCTGTAACACACACAATCCAAGGTACAATTAGTGTTCAGAAACATTGTACCAACAAAATTCCCAAAATTTATTGCCTCAAATTTGTTCAAAACAATCTTTCTGTGACTGTAACTACAGTGTGTATGCCAATGTCCTCAAAAAACATAAAAGCCCTAAAATTTTTGTTGAATGTGCCAAAAGATTTGCATCCAATGTGTCTCAGACATGTTTCTTTAATTTTGTGCCTGTTGCGTAGAAAACCTTGCTTCCAGAAATTTATGCTAGAATTAAAAAACAAAACGTTTATCACATAAATCACGGGTTGATTGGTGTAGATTTGTCAGGCAGGTGTCAGGTAGGTATAGTCGGGTACATGCGACGCTTTAGTTGGACTGAGTTGGCGGGAGGGATGATAAGCAAGCGGACGTTTGGCGGGGTACGTTAGGTGGCGAACAACACAACAAACACTTGGCGAGCAGTGGCGGGTGTGCAACTGTTGGCGGGTGATGTGGCAGTTGTAGGATAACATGGCGTTTGGTGGGACATTGCAGGCATAGGGACGCAGTCGATGGGCGAAGGGAAGGCGTCAGGCGGGCCAAAAGAGGCAAGCGCGTGATGTTAGACGGATGGGCTCACGTTGGTGGTGCCTCAAGCAAACTGTCGGGAAGCACAAAAAACGTGACAAAAGACAAACAAAAGGGGTCAAATGCCTGAGGTCTAGGTGGCAGGAGCTGATGGGCAGAATGTTGGCCATTGCTATAGGTCGTGCTGTTGAGCTGAGGAGAACTGCAAAGCTGAGATGAACAGAGCTGAGTTGAGCAGAGCCACTGTTGCTCTGATACCAAATGTGAGAGAGGAAGGCAGGATTGAAGCTCAGCACAGAAAACTGTAGTCAATATGAGATTGAAGCACGACACCCAATGCAATAGCTGAAAGAGTGTAAGCTGAAAGTACAAGGTAAAACCCTTAAACCTTAGGGTTGTAGGGGGTGTTCACACCCGAACACGGTAAGTGCCTATAAGTGTGTGCTATAAGCACGTACGAAATAATACCATAAGTATGGGGGAAAAATCTCTCTTAACGAGAGTAAAAGGTGCCCTAGTGTCCTATTGATCACCACACTCCTAAGTGAGCGTAGGCATAAGTGAGGCGTGAGTGAAATGCCCAACAATCTACCAATCAGCACGTCAGAGATGACACCTCCAAGGTCACTACTTTGTCTCTAATGTTGAGCTGTGCATGGAGATCAAACCTAAAATTTGGGATAGTATTGGCTGTGGGAACTATGGGGGCTGCACTAGAGTCCCTAGAGGGGACTGGCTATTGTCCCATGAGTTAAGTTTTCTCCTTCTTGTTGCTGTAGAGGTTCTTATGTTGCTCAATTTTCTGCACACTGCTGGTCTTGTGGGATCTCTTGTGAAGAGGGAACAAGTGACGAAGGAAAGGGCAGAGGCCATTGCATGGACCAACACTACTAGAATGGGGAGTGGAGCCATTTACAAGTTGTCGACTTTGATTCAATGGATCTCATAGAAGGAGATTAAGACGTCCTCTATTGAATCCGCGAGGCGGGGAGCAGTGGAGACGGTCTGTCTCTTTGAGAAATACCTGCCCACTAGCATGCTCACGATACAAATCCACCTTCTTGTGCATCTTGTGGATGAAGTGGAGATTGCTGGACTTGTCCATACGCGATGGATGTTCTTCTAAGAGCGCTTCATGAAAACCTTGAAAGGTTTTGTGCGACAACGAGCTCGGCCAGAAGGTAGCATGGCGCGAAGGTTGGTTGGTGTTTGAGGTGCTAGTGCATATTTCACAATGGCTACCAACAGTGGAACCAGACAATGAAATGCTATGGTCGTTGAAGGACGATGATAGACTGACTGGAGATGCGGTGGTTGGAAATGGGGTAGAAAAAAGAATGGATCCCTAAATGGAAGAGAATGTGAATCGCTTTTGTATGTTGCACCATGCCTATATGGAGACGTGTGTGGAGGCATTAATGGTGCAGGGTGCAACTGTCAATGGCTTGGGCATGTGGGCAGGTAAAGGAAGAAAGGGTTTATAGGTGTGTCAGACCAGTGTGGCTGGCCGGGATGATGTGTGAGAGGTAGTGGCAGCGTGCAGGTAGGTGTGATGGAAAAGTAAGGAGGTTTGGTGTGCAGCCAAGCATGGCTGGCAGGCAGGGGTGGTGTGCTGGCTGGTCTGGCATTGATTTTACCATCTTAAAGTTCATTGCCTATTTGCAGCAAGGGACTAATTTTTATCCAAGTTCGGAAGGGAATTTGATCTAGTGTTACACATGAGTGGAGACTCTTTTATTCACTCATTTCTTGAAGAATGTGGAGATGTATGTTTAGGGACCAATTAGGCACAAAGATCGAGGCAGACCGTCGTTATGCGCAGTGAGAGACAGAGAGAGTTCGAGAGAGTAGAGTAGAGAGTGAGCATGTTTTCAAGTACAATGACGAGTGTGTACCTTTAGGTTTTTAGATAGATATGTATGTGTAAGTACAAGTGCTAAGGGTGTGTTCACACTTGAGCACATTTAAAAGGCACGAGGCCTTTATTCCCAACAACCTCCCACCTAAAGGCAATGTGCCTAAAGAGGAGAAAAGAATAAGCTAAGTCTAGGTATGTACAAAGCTGAAATATCCAACTCCCATCATCTGTCGGCAATGAGAAGGTCTGTAGGGTTATCATCTGTATGCACTTTGACAAGCTCAATGCTTTTGCTGTCAAGTACATCTCTAATGAAGTGGTACTTCACCTGTATGTGCTTTGTCTTTGCATGAAAGACATGATTTCGTGCTAGCATGATAGCACTTTGACTATCACAATGGAGAACAAGTAACTCTGTGATGCCAAGCTCTCCTACCAGACGTGAAAGCCATAAAGCCTCCTTGCATGCCTCAGTGGCAGCCACCTACTCTACCTCTGTAGTAGACAATGCAATACACTTTTGTAGCCTGGAGATCCAAGAGACTGCTCCTCCTGTGAAAGTAACCACATACCCAGAAGTGGACTTTTTGCAGTCTGTATGACCAGCATAGTCTGTATCTGTAAAGCCAACAATAGATGCCTTTTGCTTTCCAAAGCAGATGCACAACTCCTTTGTGCCTTTGAGGTATCTTATAATACCTTTCACTGCATCCCAATGCTTCTTGCCAAGGGTTGCCATGTATCTGCTAACCACTCCCACTGCAAAGGCAATGTCAGGATGTGTAGCGACCATAGCATACATTAAATTGCCAACAGTTGATGCATATGGTATCTTGCCCATTTAAGCCTTTTCATCATCAGATGTAGGGCTGTCCACTGCACTAAGTTTCACATACGGAGGCAATGGAACCCCAATTGTTTTCCCCCCTCCATATTGAAACACTGCAGAACTTTGGAGATATACTCGTGCTGAGATGGATAGAGTAAGCCTTTCAATCTATCTCTGAGTATTCGCATGACAAGAATGTGATTTGAATCACCAAGATCCTTCATGTCAAATCTGCCATGAAGACTTTGCTTCAATGAATCCAAGGCATGAGTATCCTTGCCAGCAATCAACATGTCATCAACATACAAAACAAAGATAATCAGGCTGCCATTTGCTACCTTCTTGGTGTACAAGCAGTGATCCACTTGACTTCTATGAAAGCCTTGGGATTGCATGAATGTATCAAACTTATGATACCATTCTCTTTGTGCTTGTTTCAGTCCATACAAACTCCTTTTGAGTTTACATACCATTTTTTCTTTCCCTTGTTCAACAAACTCTTGAGGTTGCTACATATATATGTCTTCATGTAGATCACCATGTAAAAACACAGTCTTTACATCCATCTGTATGAGCTCCATATCCTCAACTGCAACCAAGCCCAAAATGGTTCTCAATGTAGTCATCTTGACTACAGGAGAGAAACTCTCATCAAAGTTAATTCCATGCTCCTGCTTGTGTCCCTTTGCAACCAATCTTGCTTTGTACTTTGGTGAGGAAACAGAAGTGACCTTCATCTTGTAAACCCATTTGTATGTAAGGGTTTTCTGCCCTTTAGGCAAATGCACCAAGTCCCAAGTGCCATTTTTTTCAAGAGATTCCATCTCTCACAGCATGGATTTATACCATTTCTTGCTGTTCTGTCTGTCTATTGCTTTCTTGAAGCAAGACGGTTCACCACAGTTTGTCAGCATGACATATTCAGCCACATTAATTGCACTAGGAACAAACATGTCAGGTTGTCTAGTAGCCCTAGACGATCTCCTAACCCAATGGTCATTGTTTGTTGGCTGTTCCTGCAAATTTCCATTTTCAGCATGCTGTCCTAGCATTTCAGCTTGCACATCAACATTAACAGCTTGCTGTCTTGGCTATTCTTGCATATGTAATGGCTCATTTTCATGGGCAATAGTTGCTTGATAATTTCCAACATCATTTCTTGCATTTACAAGTTCATTTACATCAGATATTTGCTGCTATACAACGGGCACATTTTGCTGTCCAAAATGTATTTTTTCTCGGAATACAACCCTATGGATCTCCTTAGTCTTTTTAGGCTGTTTGTGCATGCGATCTTCTCGAAAGATAATGTCATTGCTGCGAACTACTTTCCTTTTCTTGGGATCCCACAATGTATATCCCATTTCACCCTCGTCACCATATCCTAGGAAAATGCATTTACAGGACTTTGGCTCAAGTTTGTTGCGTTTTTCTTCACGAATGTGCACAAAAGCCTCGCAGCCAAACACTTTCAGATGAGCATATGAAGGTGGCTTGCTCTACCACGCTTCTTGGGGAACTCCCTCTGCCAAAGACTTGTTTGGTGTCCAATTAATTAAGTGAATGACTGTCATAACAGCCTCTGCCTAAAAACCATGGTGTAATGCAGCATGAGACAACATCGTACGGACCTTATCTTGTATAGTCTGATTCATATGCTCTGCAACTCCATTTTGGGGCGGATTATGAGGGGCAGTGAGCTTTCTGTTTATCCCTTTGCTATCACAAAATGCCTGAAAGGCCTTGGATACATATTCCCCACCATTGTCAGAGCGAAGACACTTAAGTGTCTTATCTGTCTGATTTTCAGCCAATGTCAATAAATTTTTAAACTCATCAAGCATTTTATCCTTGCTACGAATGGGATAAACCCATACCTTGCATGTAGCATCATCGACAAAGGTAATAAAATATTTATTTTCCCCTAAAGATAATCCTGGCATTTGATATACATCTGAATGTATTAACTCTAGAGGAGAAGATTTTAAGGAAAGAGAGTTTTTGTGAGACGTTTGTGCATGTTTTCCATAAGTGCAATGATCACAATGCTCAAAATCAGCATAACGAAGACAAGCTAAGTAACCCAAATGAGAAAGCACTTTCATTCTTGTTTGACTCATGTGTCCCAACCGGCCATGCCACAAAGAAATGCTTGGTTGCTCGATCACGACAACAACATGGTCAACCATGCCGATCCCCTGTATAGGCGGAAAACTACTCACGATGAGGGGTGATATGAAAGGAAGCACCTGAATCAAGAATCCAGGTATGCATGTCACCATTTGTATTTGCAAGTAAAGCATGTGCACCAAAGTGTGAAGAGACAAGGAGTACATCACTTCCACTGTCATTGTCATGAGTGACTACATTCACCTCTTCAATTTTTGCACTGCTCTTCTTAGGCTGACTGTCCTTCTTCTCTTCCTTGCTATCATCTGTCTTCTTGCCTTTTTCTTTCTCTTTCTTCCATTTGTAGCAGTCACGTTTAAAGTGACCCTTCTTTCCACAATAATGGCACTCAACATCTTTGCCACGTGATTTACTGCGTCCCTTGCCATCATATTTGTCCTTTTGCTGTGATCTGCCTCTAGTATGCAAAGCATTGGAAGACTTGTTGGATGCATTGTTTTGCCGATTCATCTTTTCCATAAGTAGAGCACTCTCCACATCAGCATACAACATGATTACATTAGAATTGCTCATAGGAGTCCTAAATGTATTCCAACTCTTTGGTAGAGTACAAAGCAAGAAAGTAGCCTTAAATTCCTCATCAATCATGAACTTCAAGGCAACCAGCTGGCTGAAAATGGAGTTAAACTCACTCAAGTGAGTAGATATTGCTGTATCCTCTTTCATACGCAAATCCATAAGCTTTTTCAGCCAATACACTTTGCTTGCAGCACTCTTCTGTCCATACAGTTCTTCCAGTCTAGTCCATATAGCATATGCAGAATCCAAACCTTCAATGTTGAAGAGCAAGGCATCAGAAATCGATAGCTCTATGGTTGAGCGTGTAAGCTCATTCAACTCATCCCAATCGTCCTGATCCATGTCCGTGGGCTTTGCCCCTTTGGTTTCGATCGGCTTTGCCTGCTTCTTTTGTAACAGGATATTGTAGCATTGCTTTTGCCAAACTGCAAAATTATGTACGCCTTCAAGCTTCTTTATGTGCATCAGATTACTGCTGTCATTGCTGCCAGCCATGAGTTTCAGTCCAAATGTGACAAAAAAAACAGCAAATGCAGGCCCAAACTGTCACCCAAGTGACCAAGGTACAAACAAGTATCAATCAGCAATAAATGAACACGCAGAAGTATGTATTTCAGATCTGTAATTAAATTTTCAGGAGGACCAAACCATGTGCTATAGCATTATCCAACTGATTACAGCTGTTCCAAGGGCATATGCATCACATTACATGAGAAATTCCAAAATTTCAGCTGCAATTTTTGTTCTACATGTATCCACGGGCATAAAATTTGACACGAACAGTCAAAAGCCCCAAAATTTTGTGCTCAAAGCATCAAACACACATTTGCATTTCCTCTGTCATGCATAGGACAGGCCAGTTTTTCCAAAATATAGCAATTTTAGCAAAACCCCCAAATTTTACCTAGTGTTGATGTCCAAAATGCGCGGAATTCAACTTGCATGTACATAAAATGACCAAATGCTGCACAAATTTTTCCCAAACTGCAAAAGCACTGAATTTTATGGGGTCGAATGTGCATCAATGTCGAGAAATTGGGTAAATTTCAGCCCAATTTCGAATGTACATTAAAAGCCCCAATTGTCGGGAACAAAATGTCACAAATTCCTGCAATTTTTGAGACAGATATCACTGTTGCATCTTGCTCCCACCAAATCTTGACAAATTTCCAAATTTTCCAAGTCCTGTGTGCACTCATTTCAGTGAAATTGTAAGAATTTCACTAAAATGTGAAAAGCCCCAAAGTTCCTGGGCAAACGTGCACCGACTTCGCAATTTCTGAGTTAGATTGTCCACTTTTGTGTTGAGATCCCCAAATTAGGGAAAAGCCCCAAATTTCTGGGCCAGTTTTGCATAGATCTGAATTTTTGTGCTTGCGCGTGCGAAACCCCATCAGTGGGTAAAAGAAATTTAAAAAAAAAAGATTGAATTTTTTAGAAAATCCTGACGGGTCCGTTCACTCGCCAGGCGTCGTGTGACTGATGGCCCGCTGCAGTCGCCTTCACGTTATGCCTGCTGTCGCCGTGGTCCACGGTGGACCCCCGACCAGCTGCAGCCCCATCGCATTCAGGTCGCGTCTCCCTGCAGACATCGCGTGTGCTGCCCGCTGGCCCCCTCCGTGAGTCCCGCTGCTGTTTGTCACTCCTGCTACTGCTCGCGACGATGCCTGGTCGTGACTGCTGGTCCACGGCTGCACCTGACTGTCCCGTCAGTTCCCGCTGGTCAACATTGGACTAGTCACCTGGTCCTGCCCGAGTCGCTGGTTACATGTGACTGTTTTCTTTCTCCTGTTTGGCGACGGACACACACTCAACTGTTGTACATGAGCTGCCTTTGACCTCGGGGAGTGTGCACTCTGCGCTCTAATACCAGTTTGTAGGGACCGATTAGGCACGGAGATCAAGGCAGACAGTTGTTACGCGCAGTGAGAGATAGAGAGTGTGTGAGAGAGCAGAGTAGAGAGTGAGCACGTTTTCAGGTACAATGATGAGTGTGTACCTTTAGGTTTTTAGATAGATATATATATGTAAGTACAAATGCTAAGGGTGTGTTCACACCCGAGCACGTTTAAAAGGCACGAGGCCTTTATTCCCAACAGTATGTTTTTGGAACAATGGTGAGAGCACATAATCAGGCTCATGTATTGTGTAATTTCATTTACGAGCCTCTGCAATTGCTGCTGATTGATTGATTATCTCTCTAGTCTTCAAAGTTTCCTGTCAATGACAGTATGACTATACACTGTCATGATCCGAATTTGGTTTTTGTTCCACATTTTTTGCTTCAAAAGATTTTAACATATTTGTAAATGGGTGCTAAAACTAAACTGGAATTCTGCCTGTTTTTCACTTACTCTCTTGATGAATGTGTCTTTCCCATTTTGCTTAGAAGTGCATTGAAAAATTTGTCTGAAAGAGATTTCGTTGCATTGAAAGGATACATTTTGCAGGGATACCAGCCTTATGTGCATTAGACAAGTTTGGACCAGAGGAGAATTCTTTGCAGAGATGCATTGAGGGCCCGAAAAATGAACTCAATGAAGAGAACTGCTCTCTCCAACAGTTGGATATATTACAAAGAAGTTGTGAATTGATAGACAGCAAGGACGGAAATGAGGATAATAGGCATAATGCATCATCTGTTGGAAACAGTTTCCGGGCCCAAAGTACAGGGGGACACTTAGGGAAGCTGGTATCTTTTTCTGAGATTGGAAGAAACAGATCTCCCACTAGCATGTTTGAACCTGGTGCGGATTTTGTTGATACGCAGGCAAACTCACAGCCAAAATCTTTGAACTTGCACACTCAGGATAGACCAGTGATTTTATCAAGCTTCTCATTGCAGTCTGAAGTGTGTGAGCTAGACAGTGTGGCTCAATCAATGAAGAGGAATAATCCTACTCACATTCAGGCAGTTGATGAAGTGCACCCAGCAGGGGATAGTCATGTAAGTTCCCAGCATAAACAACTCGAGGAAGAAAATATTTTACTTGGTGCAATCAGTCAGAATAAACAGTTTGAGGAATCCAATATTTTGATCAACAATGGATGTGATGAACACTCTAACCCTCCAGCAGCCATTGGAGATTACATGCAGAAACCATTATTTTCTTCAGAAAGCTCCAGGCTTGTGGGAGTTGTTTTTTCTGATGATGAGTGTACAGAACATAATGCTTTCATTAGTAACAATATTGAGAAAGAGTTAGACTCTCAGGTAAAAACTGGAGGTAGTGTGGAGACACCATTATTTGTATCAGAAAGTTGCAGGCTTATTGAAGCTCAGGCACAAACTGGAGATGGTTTGGATAAACTATCATTGGCCTTAGAAACTTGCAGGTTCAGGGAAGTTGGTCTCTCTGGGCATTCCATGCTTTTAGAAACTCTCCATTTGTCACAGGATGATTTGGCAGGCAGCGTATGCAGTAAGGATCTGGAAGATCTTGCTGTTTCTGATTCTCAGGTAGAATCTGGGGCACATTTACCAGGGGACCCTCGTGAACATGCCCAGTTACCGTCAACAGGGGAAGCTACTACCATATCAGAAGATCAAACTGGCAGTACCATCCCAACAAAAAGTTTCCAATCTCTTGATTCATGTAAGGTCGCATCACCTCCACCATTTATTTATTCTTGGTATTATATAATGCCAAGTATTTCATATTACATGTTAAGCATGGCTGAATATCCTTGGTCAAAAAATGCATAGGTGCTGATGAAAAGTCTTTTTTTTGATGTGATAAATGAGTACCTGACTGTTATAAGTCAAAGGTTGCTACACTCAGGATGTAACTAAGGGGAAAGGCATGTAAAGCTACTAGGAATGTTGTAGGCTGAAGAATGGACGGAGGAAATTATATGATGCCTATTGAGATATGATAGTTGAGTTGAGTGGATCATGTCCATGGAGTATATCAGCGTAGGTACTGAAATTGGTAAAATAAATGTGAATAGTAAGCTGAATCTAAGCCAAGTAGAATGAATTGCGAATGTGCCCAAGGCTCTTATATTATTCTAATGGAGACGTCATCCCAAAACATATTTTATGTGCTGTTGAAACATGGTACATAGTGTGGGTTAAGCTTAGTAACATGGCTAATCTTACAGTGACAAGATATCTTTGTGTGCTGTCATGGATAAGAGCAAGGTCCATAACATCTAGCTATCGCATATGAAAGAACTCAATGGTGCCTAATGTCACTTGTGAACTAGGATGTGAAAGTGTCACCCAAGTGAGCCACCAAGGTCCTTTAGCAAGAAGGTATCAAAAGATCAGGGGCCAACCAAGAATGAGGGATGGCTTTTGATACAATGACATTTGTATTTGCCAAGGGTGGTTGTTTTTGTAGAGACAAAGATGGTAAACAAGAAACTTTATTCCAAGTAGAACAAAAATGTGAAGTAGCCCTTGAAACTCTAGAAAAGATCTAGGGGAGGATTACCATCATTATGAAGCTCTGAGCTTAAATGTGTCATGGAAACCATTCCAGGTTGAATGCGCCATGCTCAAAGCATCTCATTCCACCCTAAAAAGTTTGATCACCAAGAAGCTTAGTAGTGATGTTGGGTTTTCCTTAGTCCAGCTTGTAACAAATGCTAGGGCAAACAAAGAGAAACATGAAGTGTATGATAAATGTTGAACAAGTTTGTAGGATGCTCAATGAAAATGAATGAACATCAATGTGGGGGCCTTGAACCTGTGTATCTTGAGAATTGAGGATGAGCTGAGCTGAAAGTAGTCTCAGAGATGTCGAGAAGAGCTTCTAGAGTGTGTCTCACTTGGGATGGATCCAGAAATGTAGTAGCAGTAGGTCATTGTTGAAGATGAAGTAGACAATAGTGGAAGTAGCAAAATGCAATTGTCTAGGTAGGATGCTTGAGATGCCCTCGGGCAGCAAAAACATAGACTTGTTGGCTTAGATGGCAGCTACACATGTGGAGATATGCTAGGATTTGCATTGAGGGAACACAAAATGCACGATCATGACTGAAACACAAAGACTCGGACAGTGACGTGCAAAACTCAACCCTAAACGCAAAATGCAAAAACACAAATACAAACAGAGAAAGAAGAGAACTTTGAAGTGAGTGAATCAATTTAATAAATGAATCTAAGAGTGTACAAAATGCTCAAGGATAGAGGAGTGAGTGTCAAAGTGTGACGTTCGCCGAAGATGGATCCTAAGTGCTATTACCACCAGTCGGAGCTTAAGAAGGTGAGGAAATTGCAAAATGTTGACACTTGAGGCTGTAGGATGCCTTGCGACAGCATAGGAAGTGGTGAATGATGCTAGCAGCCCTTGAAACTATCAAATGCAATAGCAAGAACTATCACATGTGTGTGGAGCTTGTTCACCAGGAGTCATGGACAGCAAACACAAGTTGATCAGGCCAAGAAGAGAGGCTAGTGATAACAGCAAACACCAAACACATTAGTGTAGACCACACGTGGTAGCAGCACAGCAGCAAGAGAGCAGTCGCTGGGTGCTAGGAGGGCTGATGGAGAGATGGTAGTAGTTGTGAAGGTTGGACAGCCATTGTGTGGAAGGTTAATGGTTGAAATCTGCACACAAGCGTGAGGAACCTGCACAGAAGGATGGGCTGAATGGTGGGCAACTTGTCTATTTATAGATATAAAAGGATTCTTCCAAATTATTTACTTCTGGGACTCAAGAACTCTTTAGAACCGCTCCTTGTTTAATGAAACTTTTTGTAATTCACTTTTTTGGGGCTGTTTTTAAAGAGCTAATCAATATATGTAATGAATTTTTAGCTCAACAAGATGTACAATAGCTTAGTAGGAATGATGTTGCCAACTGCTTGTCAATGAACTATAGTGAAAACCCAGGGTTTGGTTGGTCAAACACAGATGGCAACAACTTATGTGATGATGACAACTGGTTCATCAACCTTAGAAAGATGAAAAAATGCAGATAGATTAGCGATTGCTCCAACTAGTTGGAGCAATGGAGAATTATGATGCAACAACCACTTCTATTGAACCAACTACTTGTAAAGAAATGCCCTAATGCAAAAACATTAATGAAATGTACGATAAAACATAAACTCTTAGGGTTAGGGTAAGTTAAAGATAATGAATAGAGTGGTGATATGAATGAATTAATGAATATAATACGATGGTCATGCATCAAATCATGCAGGGAACGAAAACTATACTTTGAACTCTTGTGTCTCAAGGATCGAGGTAAAGGTAATGAGTTGGAGAGTGTGTCTTGCTTTTAATCCATCTCGAAACACAGCAAGGGAGCCTCCAAGATGTCAAACAACAGCAAACACCTCAGATGATGATGATGTTGTATCAATGGGCAGTTGGTGTGGTTGGATAGTGGCAATAGATTGTGTAAGTTGCACAGTGAAAGTTGGAAATAGGTGTCAGATAGATCTAGACAATGTTGGGCAGCTTTGGAAACTTGCAAAAATGAGATTATGAGTGAATGCTTGTTTCATTGCTTTTCATTAAGTAAGCATTTTTGGGATTGTTTAAGAGGCTACTTTAGCATGTGATGCATTATTTAGCTCAACACCCCCTCTCAAGCCCAAAAATTGAGCTAGAAAGGAAGACCAACCCAAAGTTTTGTGTGTTTTTGTGTTTATTCCAAGGCATCCTATCCCAAAGCAACCAGGGCATTGAACAAAGAGTGCATGTCGGCTGTCTAGTGGCTTACCAAGTCTTGCAAAGGCGGATGGAACCACTATGAACTTTTTTTTGTTGGAGTGGTTGTGTAAACAATATGGGTTATGGTTGGTATACAAAGGGTCAAACCCAAGACCTTCATGAAATAAGCGGGCTATTCTTACCACTACTAGGTGTTGATGAGGAAGAAATGGGGTAGGGGTGGAGTGAAGCAAATATGGGGGGGGGGGTATTTGGAGAGGCAAAACAATGTGTGAAAAGCAAGCTAGTGAAGCTAAGTAACCAAAGGAGATTGCCATGTGCAATGCTACGAATATGGTGGATTGACCACTCCAAAACACTGAAAATTGATAAATGCGCACAGATACATGTTTACAAGAATAGAATGCCAATGCACTAGAGTTAGGCAATCGGCAATGCAGGTGTGATGATGCTTATGCAAAATGCTATGCAACAGTGGCCCTTGGATACAGTGCCCTTGTAGGAGAATTATGTTAGTAGTCATGTTTGTCATGCCTTGTCATCTCCTGCTTGTGAGCCAATCTGAGCCAGACAAGGACTTTAGGAGCTTTGGCATGTCTATCACTTGTTTTGATGGAGGAGGTAGCTCATTCTAGAGCACATAGTTTATTGTATTTCAATGTATTTTCTTCTCCAGCCGGGATTTTATGTGCATTTCCAAGGGCAGTTTTTGCATTCTTCAGCTTGCCTCACTTGCAGGGCATTGTCCATCCTTTTCAGGATTTTGGTAGCATTTTTGGCATTTTTACCAGCATTAAATGCTAATTGACCATATTTTTGGCCCCAAATTTCAGCGGTCTATTTTTGGGATGTTTGGTGATTTATAGTCATTTCCCACTTGACAGTCAGTTAGATTATCAACTTCTCTCCTTCCTTGGTAAGAATGTTGTTACTATCATGTAAGTATATGTTAGGAGTTAATGTTTATTTTTATTGAGTAAATGAGGTCATTGGTGCTTGTTTGTTGTATACAATCCACGAGTGAGAGAGGTCACCTAACTACCCGGCGATCACCACATCCTATACTCATCTTGTACATTCGACATGTGTAACTACATTTCATCGTCCTAGGGCATTGACCAAGTAGTTGCACCAATACTAAATAGGCCTATTCACATGCACTATAGGGCTTTATGTAGATTTTCATATAGAGTGGATAAGCACATGTGGCCTACATGTGCTCAGATGCCATCATTTGGAGCCTACTGGGTGGAGGAGACTGTCTATTGACCAAGCGATTGGCTTCTGCAATCAAACACAACCTTTCAGGAGCAAGCAATAGCATTTACATCAGCGTTTTGGTGCTTTTGCATCCTTCGTGAGCAAGTAGTCCAGAGTATTTTCTCCCTCAGCGGACCTTCTACATCAAGACCTTTGTGTCTTGTAGCCGATTCCTCTTGTCTCCGGGTTATCCATAGCCAAACACAACTTTTTGTGGGTGTTTTGCAGATATATACAAAGATGTGTTATCACCAGTTTTTGCTGACTCTGAGGATGAGGTCTTTGTTCCTTCCGCTGAGAGACATAGATTTTCATGCCAGTTCACACAGCGATTGGAGGTCACCTAGTGCGTTTGTACGAGATCCCTCTCCTCCCCGTTCTCTCCATGTTTCACAGAAGACTCATTCTGTTGGCATTCATATGCCTTCCATGGCATCCTCTATACAGTTGCATGTACTCCCTTCTTTGCCCAAAGAAGATCGGCTTGATGGTTCCAACTACTCGCTTTGGTTGTGTAAGGTGAAGTGCATCCTTGATACCTTCGGTCTTTGGGAGTTTGTTACGCACCCTATTCCTCATCCAGTGGAGGATTCCACTGTTGGATCATCCATGGATCATGCGGCCTTATGGGATCAGCTCAACTCACAAGCTCGATCTTTCCTCTTTATATGCTTACAGGATTCTGTCTTAGTGCATGTGTGCAGGTTGCAGAAAGCAGCGGAAGTGTGGACAAAGCTTGCTTCTTTGTACCATTAGAAGACATTTGCCCATCGGGTTACTCTCGAGAAGAAATTACGGATGCTCGCTGTTGATGATTCTTCTTCCATGAAGGATCATATCCACAAGTTGGAGGATATGAGCGATGAGCTTGCATCCCTTGGCAGGATGATCTCTTTAGAGGATATGGCCATGATTCTTTTGATTCGGTTGCCATCTTCTCGATTTGATGTCTTTTGTACGAGCCATCTTACATTGAGGACCCGTGAGAAGCTTCTATGGGAGGAGCTTGCCCCGCTTGTTTTGCAGCATGACGAGCGCGCCAAAGAGGTAGGTAGTGGATCCACCTCCACCAAAGCTTTTGTTGCAGGTTGGTGAGGGGGGACATAGAAGAAATGGAAGTGATAGGCTAAAAGACGAGAGAGTTCTTCAGGTTCTGACTTCGACTTCGACTCAAAGAAGCCTAAATGCCCATGTGGTAGGAAGGGGACACATCCAGAGGAGAAATGTTGGAAGAAGTACTCTCACCTTCGTCTAGGAGTGAGGGATGGAGCTAAAACATACGAGCCTTCTACCTCTACTCCACCAGTTATCCACGAGTCAGTGTTCCTTCATATTGTTGACTCGGAGGAGCCTTCTTCAGTGGTTGCCTCATCTTCTAAGAGGCCTTGGCTGGTTGATAGTGGAGCTTCTAGTCATATGACTCCAAGAGGTGATTTGTTGCAGGATCTATGCCCTTCTAAGGGTTCAGCCATTGTTGGTGACATTGCTTCGGTGCTTATGTGTGGTGTTGGCACTTTGCCTTTATATTCCAACCGCATGTCAAGGTCCCTTTCACAGACTCTTTATGTTCCAGACTTGGGCTTTCTATTGCTCTTAGTTTATGGCCTTACACGGCTTGGTATCTGGGTTGTCTTTACTGAGCAGGCCGTTTGTATTGAGGATTCTTCTACAGGGGTTGTTATCACGACAGGTTGGCAAGAGAGCGAGCTTTACAGGCTCCATTATGTAGGGTCCTTTGAGGTAGTTGTCTATTGCTACATCCGTTGGCGCTTGTGCATCCTCTTTTCCACAGGTTCCTTTCTATCCCCCACCCTCTCCTTTAGTGGTTTCCTCGTACCCCCAATCCTTTCAGAGGGAGACCGTCTCGGTGATATAGTTGTGAATATTTTGGTCCCTATTGTTTTAGAGGGGGCTTTCTAGGATCGTGAGGAGCTTTTTCATTGTCAATCTTCATCGATAGACTTCATTGACATTGGCATTTCTCTTGCTACCCCAAGATCCGTTTCTCCCTTGGCCTTCTGCCACATCTAGGATCTGAGAGGGGGTGTTAGCAGTCATGTTTGTCATGCCTTGTCATCTCCTGCTGCATGTGAGCCTTACTTTGAGTCAAACAAGGACTTTAGGAGCTTTGGACCTTTCTATCACTTGTTTTGACAGAGGAAGTAGTTGATTCTAGAGCACTCAATTTATTGCATTTCAATGCATTTTTTTCTCTAGTCGGGATGTTATGTGCATTTCTTGGGGCAATTTTATCATTCTTTAGCTTGCCTCACCTACAGGACATTGTCCACCCTTTCCAAGATTTTTCTCAGCATTTTTGGCATTTTTACCAGCATTAAATGCTGGCCAGCCATATTTTTGGCCTAGAATTTCTAGTCGGCCAGCTTTTGGGAGTTTGGCTATTTATAGCCATTTTCCACTTGGCAGTCGGTTAGATTTGTTAGAGAGTCATTTCTTGGACAGCGCAGAGTGCCACATCAGCAGGCAGTACAGTACGGACATCGTAGAGTGCCATGTCAGCAGGCAGTACAGTCGGACAGGTGCCACGTCAGCACAGTCGAACAGGGGCAGGAGTAGTCGGCCCGTTTTTGTTAGCGATGATCAGAGTCTGGTCTGGTCGGACTGACACGTGGCAGTCCAGTCGGACTGATCAGTCGGCTGCATTTAATGCAGCCGACCTGCTTTTTTGGGCGCATTATTTCTGGCTATTTATAGCTGATATTCTGCAGTCTTTCACACTTCTGATTACAGATCTCAGGCTGGAGATTCGTGCAGATTACAGGCTGGAGATCGTGCAGACTGCAGCGTACTTCGAGGTGGACAACAGGTTGCATCATCGAGGTGGAGACACGCAGTCCCGCGCACTGCGCCCGTGTACATATCTGTATATCTTTGTATACAGCACACTTTATACAGCAGATCTTCATCTTCCACTGTCTCTCTCTTTTTTTTCGTAAAAGGTAATTGTATTAATTACGAAAAAGTACAAGATTACATGATTACACGAGTACAAGAGACACGAGGGCCGTAGGCCAACATGTGGGAAATCCCCAAACTAGTATACTAGAAAAGCTACACCAATCATGGCAAGGACCCAGAGGCAATTGCCAAATGCCAGGAATGCAAATCCTCCCGAGGGAGCAAGTCAGAGTGCCTGATGAGATCTAGCTGCCAATGCAAGAGCCCTTTAAGCCTTGCAATATGTCGCGGTACATTCGAGGCCGAATCAAAGAGAAAAGCATTTCGGGTGGTCCAAATGTGCCAGCATCCCCAGTATCTGAAAAAGGGAAATAAGATCTTCATATGTAACTGTGGCGGCGTGGGATACTTTGGGCGCACAAAAACCCAATCAAAAGGAGTCAGTGAGGGCCCCACCACTGTGCGCCAGATTTGGGACAAGAGAGACCAGATATTCTTGGCGAGCGGGCAAGAAAGAAAACGATGTCTGGCCGATTCCTCCGTAGTAGTACAAAAGAAACAATTGCCATTCGAGATTCGACGCTTGGAAAGGGCCGAGGCAAGAGGAAGACCACCAATCATTACCCGCCACAGGAAGACCTTGCATTTGAAAGGTGCCCTATTCTGCCACCCCTCCATCAGCGTTGCCTGCCACCATGACAAGGATTTCCGCAGGCCCCAAACAGTATTAGCTTTCTCACCCAGCCATTGGTGATCTTTAATAAGAAGATGATACACCTGATTAGTAGAGGCCTTTTCCAGAGTCAACCGGCCTGCAAGGTCCCAATCCTGCCAAGGGCGATCCATAGTCAGGGCAGGAAAGGGTTGCCTACCCTGAAGTTCCGATGAAAGCTTCTCCCATAAATCACGGTATCCGCGCGGGATCTTGAAAAGTCTCCTAGCGGTCCGAAACGATGCGAGGACATTGCGAGTAGCAAGGGTAGCATCCGCAATCGAAGTCACACCCAAACGGGCCATGCGATTAAATCTTGGTCTGAGCTGATGTTTATCTTCCCATGAAAGTAATCTGGATACTGCCAACAATTCCAGCTGGAAAGAATTAGTCTGCAAGCGATCCCCTACTGAATGCCAACGGGTCTTTTGGAGCACCACTTTCCAAGATCCGACCAAGTGCTGTAACAAAGAGGAAGAGGGACTGGAAAATCGAGAGTCAGCATTAAGGACATGCCACCATGAGGCCCGAAGCCGTGTATTGCCCTGGCGGAGGCCTCTATCCTCAAGAAAATAACGGGCGATGATGGTCCACGGGTGATGATCCGCACACATGGCACGAAAAAGAGACCAACGAAGAGCCAGCATATGAGTTTCTGCATCCAAAATAGCTCCACCACCCATGCGCTTAGGGGTACATGCATGTGACCATGAAATCCAAGAAATGCCTGCCTGTAGTGAATCTTTCTTCCATAGCATGAAACGAATGGGATGGGTGAGAGCCTTCAAAGTAGTGGGCGTCCATGGCAGTAATGGCAGGAAATACGTCAGCATTGGTAGCATAATTGTCTGAGCCACTTTGAGGCGGACATGGAACGGCCAGGCTTGCGACTTCCAATACATAAACTTCGCGACCAGTTTTTGTGAAATCCACTCCAACAGGTCCTTTGGCCGTACATCCACCCCCAATGGGTATCCAAGATGCCTGACAATGGAGCCACGGGAAACCACCTGGCCCTGCCAGCCTAACGACTGTAAATCCGGCTCCGTGCAACTGAGAATGGCCGACTTAAAGGCATTGATGCGAAGACCAGAGGCTTGACCAAAGAGCGTCCAAACATCTAATGCCTTGCGAATGTTGTCCCTGTCCGCCTGCAAAATCATAAAGGAGTCGTCAGCCAAAGATTGGCTAATGAAGTGCTGCCCCAAAGGAAGAGATAATCCTGCCAGCTGGGCAGAAGCCGCCATGGAGGATAGCATTGAAAGGACCGGGTGAGTCGCGAGGGCAAAGAAGAGAGGGCTCAAAGGGCAACCCTGTCTGACCGAGCGTGCAAGGACAAATGGCTCTGTAACCCCACCATTAAGCATAACTCTTGAAGAAGCCTCAGTACTGATGGTGTAAATCAATCGAGACATCCGGATACCAAAGCCCATAGCAGACATAAGATCAGCAAGGAAAGACCAGTCCACACAATCAAACGCCTTTTCCAGGTCCAATTGAATCAAGACCACTTGCTGATTGGAGTGCCGCGCATAGTCAATAGCCATTTGCACATTTAAGATATTATGCAAAATATTGCGGCCCTTAATGAACCCATACTGGAGAGGGTGCACAATAGCTGGAAGGTGCTTGTGAAGCCTATTTGCCAGTACTTTGGAAAAGATTTTATACATCGCGCCCATCAACGAAATTGGTCTCCAGTGTTGCAGCTTTGATGGCGAAGGTACCTTGGGAATCAGTTTGATAAGGCCTTCTTTCCATGAAGAAGGCATGACCCCTGTTTCCCAAACCTGCTGAAACATGACCACCAAAGGCTTTACCAACTGCGTGGCCGAGTGCTCAAAAAATTCATTAGTGAGACCATCCCAACCAGGACTTTTATCCTTAGGCAGGTGCAACAAGACATCCATAACCTCCTCTTCGCAAATATCCGCCTCCAAAGTAGCTTGCATATCAAATGGGACCTGCTGGTGGACCAGATGGTAGAAGACTGAGCGGGCATGCATAACCTGGCTGGACGGCAAGGAAGAGGAACCAAAAAGATCCATAAAATAATTTCTGCACATATCGATAATGGTCTGTGGATCAGTGACCATACGACCTTCCGAATCCTGGAGTCGCGTCATATTTTCGCGGGCCAGAGAAGCATGCAAGGCGCGAAAGAACTTATGAGACTGGCAGGCACTATCTTGCAATGTGTCAGTCAAGTTTTGCAGCTTGGCTTGCTGATAAGATTTCAAGCTAAATACTTGAATAAGATGGGCCAAACGCCTCTCCAGGGACAGTAGAAAATCATCATCTGGGGAGCTCAGGAGCAAGGAACGGACCAAGGCCAATAAATCCTCTGCTGCATGTCGATGACGGCGACAAAGAGAGGCATTATGAATCCCATACTGCCGAGCAACCCGCTGCACATTAGAGAGCTGGCGTGCGAACGAAGCCAAGCCCTCAGAGGCGAAGTCCAATAAGAACCTCTCAATCAATTGCTGCATATAACCCTGAAAGATTGGATGCTTCAAATAAGAGGAATTGAAGCGTAAAGGGAGCTTATTCAGCAACTGCCTAAAAGGTGCAATGGGTTGAGCCCGCATCTCAAGCTGGAGGGGGAAATGATCTGACAACGCATACTGCTGCAAGACCTTCATCTCCAGCATCTCGGGAAGAAAATCATCCCCCTGCATGATATACATTCTGTCCAGTCGCGACCAGGTGGTCGCATATTGTGCAGAATGAAAAGTGAAACCTGAAACAGAAGGGTGAAGCCACGACCAAAGATCTTGCTTAAGTACGTGCAAAGCAAAGGAGTTCCACACCCGGCTTTCTGGCGTATCCATAACCGAATGCCCTGAGGTGGACTGAGAAGAGTCAATACACATATTGAAATCTCCCATCAAAAATCCCCTGCGACCAAGTGCCATGGAGCCCTGCAAAGTCGACCATAGATCCCGTCGGGATGCGGGATCATTCGGAGCATAGAGCCCCAGCAACCAGAAAATTTCTCCTTCAAATAAGACTTCAATCACCAGAAATCGGCCGTGCACATCGTTTTTAACAAGAACAGGCTGGTATTTCTCATGGACAATCATCAGCACGCCCGAGTAGTGCTTAGCAGGTGTCCCTGCATAAAACAGACGGAATCCATGGCAATCCACAACTTTTCCTGCCTCACCATGACTTTTGTGCTCCACTGCACACAATACATCCCACTGGTTCTCATGCAAGACAGACCACATGGTATGTTGCTTATGGCGAGAGCAAATGCCTCGCACATTCCACGTGGCAATCTTCATATATTTTCAAAAAAGGAAGTCAGGAACGAGGCGCCTGTTGCCTCGATTGCACCTTTTCCGCGAGGGCATCCAGGACACCCTCATCCAGAAAATCAGCCAATACTGCAAACGAATTCGGGCGACCTGCTTTAGAGGTAGAAGGGAAATCCACTGCCTTGGGAGTAGGGCGGGGATAACGCCTATCCCAAGGTGTAATCACATTACCTTTTGCATCAAATGCCAGCTTAGCAGGTGGGCCCTTGGGGCCTGCTGAATAGCCTTTCCTTGAAGACGGATAACGGGGGGCGGACGGGGCCATAGTACGCGCATCCTGCTGTGGGGTGACCATGTCTTTCCTGCGCGTGTACGTGCGCACAGAATCCAGAGAAGCATTAGGCCCAGCATCAGCCAAGCCTGCGTCCAACTGTTTACCTTTTTTTTGTCGTGTCTCAATCCAGTCAGTGTTAGGAGAATCCAAACCCCGGACCTGTTGTTTGCCTTTAGCCATGACAGTAGGTGGCTGAAGGGTCTCCTGTGCCGGGGCATCGAGCACCATGTCATCCTTGGGCTGCACAACCTGCGCCTCCTCAGAAGACGGTTGCCGTTCCGGGCATTCGGCCACAAAATGCCCTAGTTTACCACATGAAAAGCAGTGTCCGGCAAAATTGCCCCATTTCAGGCGAAAATGCAAAGGATGCATGGCTGAACAATTGAGGCGAAGCCACGCAGGCCTTTTCTTGGCCGTATCCCATAGCATGCATAAACGGTTGCGGTTCATGGCCCTGAGGCTCGGGGGAACCAACACTGTGCCCACAACCGCCATCGCGTCCTTCAACAATGGCCAGTATACCGTTGGACAGTTTTCCACTTCCACCCACACCGGGCATTCTCGTTGAAGCAGACGCTGGAAGTCAGCCATAGGGCGCCATGGTACCACATGGACTAAGCGGCGATCAAAGAATAGTGGCAACTTGGACAGGAGCTCAGCTCGATGCGATTCCGATTTCAACAGCACCTCATAAAAACCGCGAGGTCCAAGGAATATCTCCTCAACACATTCCCCTTGCAGTAAATGGTGCATCCATTGGCGAATATGTGAGAGCACTGGGATCCTGCCGGTGAAAAAAAGTATAACTGCATGGTCGTAGAACACCGAGAAGGACCGCAAGACTGATTTTGGGTCCACCGTGGCTTCCAGCACATCATCCGCAGCCGCAGCAGAGAAAGTATCATTGTTATGCTGGACATAATCGCCAAGCAGAGTATTGGCAAAGTCCAGCAGATGTTCCCAGTCAATTTCCTGCGAATCCACAGGCTCGGAGGTAACCTGCGCATAGGAACGGTCCTGAGGACCCACTGGCTCGTCTGAAGTGTGCTTGGAGCGTTTGCCTGCAGGCGGTAATTCAGAACCCGGAGGCGGCTCCTCCGTGCATGGCACCATATCCTCCGGCTCCTCTGTATCGGAATCAGGGCCAAGGGTTGCCACCGTCCGGTCGAGAAAATCCATATCCAGGCCAGCCATACTGCTGTCTTCTCGCTTTCGCTCACTCCCTCACTCTCTCTCTTTTTCGCTCTGTGCAAGTCCCGGAGGGCTCGCTCTCTCTCTCTCTCTCTTCTCTCTCTCTCTCCCTCTCTCACTCTCTCTCTCTGTACAAGAGCAGATCAGATCTCGGAGGCGAGCAGGGTTGCTGTCACGCGCTGCCAGATTAGGGTTTCCTTTCCCTGTCACGGCACCGCAAGATGCAGAGGGCAGGCACCCGCGGGCAGCAGGCGTAGGGCAGGGGGCGGACAGAACAGCCGTGGTCTCAGACGAGCAGCTGTCGACAGCAACTGACGGAACGCGGGCCGAGGGCGGGAGCTCAGGCGATGGAGGCGGAGACGACGGAGCCTCTGACGGACGACGGGGGCCCAGGCGACGCGGATTGAGGAGCTCAGGCGACGAAGGCACGGCGGACGGGGACGCAGACCAGAACGACGGGGGCCCAGGCGACGGGGGCCGAGAGGCTCAGGCGACGAGGGCACGGACGACGGGGGCACAGGCCAGCGACGGGCGCTCAGGCGACGGGGATGGGGGCTCCATCATGGATGACTCTCTCTCTCCCCACTGTCTCTCTCTCTCTCTCTCTCTCTCTTCTCTCTGCGTTCACTCTCTCTCTCAGTCTTTGTCCCATGCTTCTGCATCGCTGCACTCTGACATGGTATCAGAGCAGTGAAGAAGGATTGACTGAGTGAAGAACCTGCCTGAAGAGGAGATTCCATTGCGACACAAGGCTGCGTTTCCAGCGTTCGAGGGCGAGCGGCAGGGCTGCGAATTGGAACAAGGTTGAAGTGAGCGTGGGCGTGCGGGAAAGGAGTCCAGTTGGTGGATTTGCTGCTGTTTACTACTGTTTAAAGAGGAGGAAGGCTGAGTTTTCAGCTTTCAAGTGCAGTTTTTACATTTTCATCGCCTCCGGCAGTAGGTGAAGAAGGTTCGGGACATGGAAAAAAGAATCCTAGCAGGTTGGGTTTTTACAATCAGAGGGGGCTGCTTTTGCGTTTGTGAGGGCATTACAGGTGAAGATGTCTACAGAGATTGACTTGGAGTTCCAGACGATCATGGATCGGAAGGTGCCTGTCTTATCGGCTCTTCCTACAGATCAAAAGCTCGATGGCGACAATTACCGCATCTGGCGCGTGATGATGTTGGCCATCCTTGAGTCTTATGATTTGGCGGAGCTTGTACAGGAGGAGATTGACCAGCCCTCGGTGAGAGACGAGTCCAAACTCTCTTCCGATGCTCGTGCGGAGTTGGCCAAGGCCCAGTCTCATTGGGACAAACTGAATGCCCGGATTCGTTCGTTTGTTTTTCTTTCTTGTACTACAGCTGTGATAGTCCACATTGAGCACTTGATGGTGGCTTGGGAGATATGGCTGGAGTTTGACCAGATGTATAACCAGATGACCCTTACGAAGAGGGTTTCTTTGGAGGTGCAGATGCGGACCTTGTCCGTAAACAAGTTTTCTTCGTTGTTGCGGGAGCACATCAACAAGCTTAGACAGCTTCAGATGCAGGTTCAGAATGCGGGGAAGCCGATTTCCTCCGAAGACATGGCGATCACACTTCTGTCCCAGTTGCTGCCACGATTCGGTGCTTTTTACTCCGCCCTTATTGCTTTGGGGCGTGAGTCTACTCTTCGATGGGAAGAGTTGGTTCCTATGGTCTTGGACCAAGAGGAACAACTAAAGGGACAGCATGCTTCCAAGTCGGAAGCCTTGACAGGTCAAGCCTCTCAGAAGAAGGGGAAGGACCAAAATAAGAAGAAGGAGGACAACAAGTCAAAGAAGGACAAGGACAAAGAATCCACATATCATATTTGTGGAAAGACCGGCCATTGGAATAAGGATTGCCCGACAAAGACAAGAAGGACACCAACAAGGACTTGAAGGATTCTGGAGCAGTGGCTGCACCCTCATTAGTTGCGTTTCTTCATCTAGTAGTCATTGAGGACTCTACACCGAAGGCTTCTGATGCTGCGATGACAGCTCCCCAGGCTCGAGAGTGGATCGTTGACAGTGGTGCCTCTCGGCATATGACTCCTTCATCAGTTGGTGTTGCCCAGTTGCGACCTTCGCGTGAGCAGATTCTCATCGGAGATAGCTATTCGGTGTCTATTGCAGGACGGGGTGAGATGCAGCTTATTCCAGATGGACGTGGTGGTACCCATACCTTAGAGGTCTTGCATGTACCAGGTTTAGGGTATCATCTACTTTCGGTTCATAAGATTTGTTCACTTGGACTTTTGGTGGAGTTTGATAGTGATTCGGTGCGAGTCCTTGATCGTGGGTCAAGGAAGGTTCTCTCATCAGGATATGAGGAAAACGACATCTACAAATTGACGTCTTCTACCGCTCTCCCTACTCTTCTTCTTACCTCTCAGACACATTCAGAGCTATGGCATGCTCGGTTTGGTCACCTCAACTATGATTATCTTCGGAGGGTGTCATGTGTACAGCTTGTTCAAGGGTTGCCGGACATAGTGGTGAGCCAACAGCCATGCGTCTCCTGCATTCGTGGGAAACAGCATAGGGATGCGATTCCCAACAAAGCTTCGCGGCGGTCTACTTCTCCAATGGAGCTTGTATCTACGGATCTTTGTGGCCCTATGCGGAACGAGTCCTTGAAAGGGAGCTCGTACTTCATGTATTCTACACAGTCTTTCACACTTCTGATTACAGATCTCAGGCTGGAGATTCGTGTAGATTACAGGCTGGAGATTGTGCATACTGCAGCGTACTTCGAGGTGGACAGTAGGTTGCATCGTTGAGGTGGAGACACGCAGTCACGTGCACTGCGCCCGTGTACATATCTGCATATCTTTGTATACAGCACACTTTATATAGCAGATCTTCATCTTCCACTGTCTCTTTCTCTCTCTTTTTTCTCTCTGCGTTCACTCTATCTCTCAGTCTTGGTCCCACGCTTTCGCATCGCTGCACTCTGACAGTTTTATGCAGCCGACCAGTTTTTTTATCACTTTCGTGGCATTTTTCGTCTGCTATTTATAGCAGCTTCAGTCCAACATTTTGATCACGTTCTGATCTGACATCTGATAGGGACGGCCTATTGAGACTGATAGCATGCGGGCTGACTGAGATCAAGGTTCTCAAGGCGGAGACACACGTAGATATTTTCTTTGCACCCGTGTATATTTCTGGACTCCTATACAGCATACTATACTGTAGATTTTCTGCATTTTACTGTCTCCTCTCTCTCTCTCTTCTCTCTGTGTTCACTCTCTCTCAGTCTTTGTCCTACGCTTCCGCATCACTGCACTCTGACATGGTATCATAGCGTTGAAATCGGAATGACTAATTGAGGAACCTACCTGAAGAGGAGATTTCAGTGCGACACAAGGTTGCGTTTTCAGCATTCGAGGGCGTGCAGGAGGGCTGCGCGTCAGAACAAGGCTGAAGTGAGTGTGGGCGTGCGGGAAAAGAGTCCAACTGGTGAATTTGCTGCAGTTTATTGCTGTTTGAAGGGGAGGAAGGCTGTGTTTTAGGCCTTCCATTGCAGATTTTACCTTTTCATCGCCTCTGATGGCTGAAGAAGGTTCGGAAAGCGGAGGAAACATTCCTAATAGGCTGCATTTACACAGTCAGAGGGGGCTGCTGTTGCGTTTGTGCAGGCATTGCAGGTGAACATGTCTATAGAAATTGATTTGGAGTTCCAAGCAATCATGGATAGGAAGGTGCATGTCCTACCGGCTCTTCTATCGGATCAAAAGCATGATGGTGACAATTACCGCATCTGGTGGGTGATGATGTTGGCCATTCTGGAGTCTTATGATTTGGCGGAACTTGTGATGGAGGAGATTAACAGACCCTTGGTAAGAGATGAGTCAAAACTCTGTTCCATTGCTCGTGCGGAGTTGACCAAGGCCCCAGTCTCATTGGGACAAACTGAATGCCAAGATTTGTTCTTTTCTTTTTCTGTCTTGTACTACAGCCGTGATAGCTCACATCGAGCACTTGACGGTGGCTCAAGAGATATGACTGGAGCTCTACTAGATGTATAACCAGATGACCCTGATGAAGAGGGTTTCTTTGGAGGTGCAGATGCGGACCTTGTCCGTGAATAAGTCTTATTCGCTTCGGGAATACATCAACAAACTTCGACAGCTTTAGGTGCAGGTTCAAAATGTAGGAAAGCTTATTTTCTTCGAAGACATGGCGATTACTTTGTTTTCCCCGTTACCGTCACGATTCGGTACCTTTTATTCCGCTCTTATTGCATCAGGGCGGGAGTCGACTCTTCGATGGGAAGAGTTGGTTTCTATGGTCTTGGACCAAGAGGAACAATTGAAGGGACAGAATGCTTCCAAATCGGAGGCTTTGGTTAGTCAAGCCTCTCAGAAGAAGGGGAAGGACCAAAAGAAGAAGGAGGAGAACAAATCCAAGGACAAGCAGAAGGAATTGACTTACCATATTTGTGGTAAGACCGGTCATTGGAAGAAGGATTGCCTTGACAAAGACAAGGATACCAAGAAGAAGGACTTGAAGGATTTTGAAGTGGTGGTTGCACCCTCATCAGCTGCTTTTCTACACTTAGCAGTCATTGAGGACTCTTCATCGAAGACTTCTGATGCTATGCTGATAGCTACTCAGGCTTGAGAGTGGATCGTGGACAGTGGTGCCTCACGGCACATGATTCTTTCTTCCGTTGGTATTGCCCATTTGCGACCTTCGCGTGCACAGATTCTTAGTGGAGACAGTTGTTCTCTGTCTATTATTGTGCGGGGTGAGTTGCAACTGATTCCAGATGGCCATGGTGGTACCAACACTTCCGATGTGTTGCATGTGCCGAGCTTACGGTATCATTTGCTTTCGGTCCATAAGATTTGTTCTCTTGGCCTCTTGGTGGAGTTTGACAGTGATGCTGTTCAAGTCCTTGATCGTGAATTGAGGAAGATTCTCTCTGTAGGTTATGAGGAGAATGACATCTACAAATTGAAGTCCTCTATAGCTCTTGTCTCTCTTCTTTTTACTTCTTAGACATAGTCTGAGCTAGGGCACTCTTGGTTTGGCCACTTGAACTATGAGTACCTTCTGAAGGCGTCGCGAGGATCGTTTGTTCGTGGTTTGCCGAACATAGTGGTGAGCCATCGGCCATGTGTCTCTTGCATTCGTGGCAAACTACATCACGATGCGATTCCCAGCAAAGCTTTGAGGCGGTCTACTTCACCTATGGAGCTTGTCTCTACGGATCTTTGTGGCCCGATGAGGACCGAGTCCTTGAAGGGGAGCTTGTACTTCATGTTGATCGTAGATGACTACAATAGAATGACATGGGCCTATTTCTTGACATTGAAGTTGGAGGCTTTCTTCCACTTCAAGGATTGGCTTCTCTTTGAGGAGAACCGATCTAGCCGGTGACTGAAGACCTTGCGTTCAAACAAGGGCGGTGAATTTATGTCTAATGAGTTTGCTCGTTTCTGCGCATTCACCAGGAGTTTGTTAACACCAACACTCAAGAGAATGGCATTTTGGAGCGGAAGAACAGAAGTGTGATGGAGATGGCACGCACCATGATGGAGCATCGATAGACACCTTAGTTTCTATGGGCCGAGGCCATGGCTACTCTAGTTCACATCCTCAATCGATCACCCACTTCAGCCGTTGATAGGATTGCACCTTTTGAGGCTTACTTTGGGACTAAGCTTGATGTCTCTTATTTCTAGATCTTTGGGTGTGACGCCTTTGTGCACAATCCGAAGACGCATCGTGACATGTTTGAGGCGGCTTCCCGACGATAGTTTTTTGTTGGCTACAGCTCCTAGTCCCAAGGTTATCATCTGCTTGATGCCGTCAAGTGGGATGTCTACACAAGCTGAGATGTACGGTTTGTGGAAGTTCTGGCCACAGAGGGGGGTGAGGTGCACCGTGTCCTTGGAGATCTAGAGGAGAGTTGGGCTCCCGAGACAGTTTCTTTGGAGCCAGCGCCTCTTGATGGATATTCTTCTTTTGATTCAAAGTCTTCTCTTCCACCGGCCACCCCAGTGGAGCTTCTGTCGGTGGATGTTTTTGAGTCTTTAGCAGATGGAGAGCAACGGGGAGAGATTTGGTCTCCTCCTTGTTAGGCCCGTGACACACTTTGAGATTCAAGGGTCGAGGGGGTCCTTGAGGAGTGGGAACCGCAAGATGGACCGTGGAGTTCACGGAGAAACCATGCACATTCTACAGAGCTTGTTTGCTCTAACTATTTTTTGATGACCCGTGGTTTGCAGGATCGAGAGTCCACTTCGGTGAAGGAAACTTTGTTGCCTAACCATTGGTGGAGGGCTATGGAAGCTGAGCTGGAGGCTATTGAGAGAAATGACACTTGGTCTCTTGTACCTCGTCCCTCTCACAAGAAGGTGATTGGCGTCAAGTGGGTCTTCGAGACCAAGTATCTTAGTGATGGTTCTTTGGACAAGCACAAGTCTTGCTTTGTTGCTAAAGATTTTGCTTAGTGCCCAGGCATTGACTTTCATGATACTTTTTCCCCCACTGCTCGTATGGCGACTATTCAAGCTGTTCTTGCCTTGGCTGGCCATAGGAGATGGCTTGTCTATCAGTTGGATGTGAAGTTAGCCTTTCTCAATGTTGACTTGCAAGAGGAGATCTATGTAGAGCAGCCTCTTGGCTTTGGATCCTTGGATGGGAAAGTTTACAGGTTGAAGAAGGCCTTGTATGGCCTCAAGTAGGCATCACATACATGGAATGAGAAGATTAACTCGTTTATTCAATCAAAGCTGCGATATCGGAGCTCCAAGGCTGATCGATAACTTTATGTGCACACTTCCGCGGTTGGTCGTGTGTTTTTTGTGTTGTATATTGATGATTTGATTTTGATAGGGGATTATGCTCAGAAGGTCCAAGAGACCAAGACAGCTTTACATCAGATGTTCGAGATGACGGATTTGGGGCTTTTTCATTTTTTCTTGGGTCATGAGGTTTATGAGTCTGAGAGGGGGATTTTCATCTCTCAGCAGAGATACATTCAAGAGCTCTTGGTGACTTTTGAGATGGAGACTTGTTGGACCATTTCTACTCCTATGGATTCAAATTGGAAGGCCACTTCACACTCAGATTTTCCCTTGACGGATGCTTTTTGCTATTGTTAATTGATTGGGCTCTTGATTTGTTTGCTCAGCACTCGTGTTCATCTTTGTTTTGTTGTGGATCTTTTGGCGGGGTTGATGAGTGAACCCAAACAGGTGCATTGGCAGGTTGCCATGAGGATTCTTCGATATTTGCGTGGGACCTCTGACTTAGGGATTTCTTATCCAGCAGGTATAGATGCTTCTGATCTTGTTCTTGCAGGTTGGAGCGACTTGGATTGGGTTAGCGATGTGGATCACCAACGGTCTACTACAAGCTACTGTTTAACCTTGGGTACATGTGTTATCTCATGGAGTAACAAGAAGCAGCCCACGGTAGCCCTTTTTTCTATTGAGGCGGAGTATCGGGCTGCGTCGTCCACCACATGTGGGGTTGTGTGGCTTTGAAGATTGTTAGAGGAGTTTGGATGTCCCGAGACTCGTTCTACTCTTCTACGGTACAAGAATGAGAGTTCCATTGCCTTAGTACGGCATTTTGTATTCCATGCTCGGATGAAGCACATTGAGATTCAGTATCTCTTCATTTGGACCCTCTGCTCGTTAATTTGAAGATTGACCACCTTGGTCATTATGTGTTCAAAGTTATCTTTTTTTTTTTCCCAAGAAAAGAGAATTCTATTAATAACACCTCAGAGAAAGTTCCCCTAAGGTAAATACAAAGTGCAAGAAACTCTGTGAAGAGTAACTAAGTACATCATAGATACAATGGTTGTGTAAACGACCAATCTGGTGGGCTAAAGTGCCAGACCATTTGAGGGGTAGTGTGAAAAAAGGTGTCTAAATTCTAAATCCTCAGGAAAGCCTCTCTTTTCTTCCTCATCCTCTCAGAGCTGCCTTGCAACCTCTCCCATCTCCCATGGAGAGTATGAACTATCTCTGTCCAAATTCTCGATAAAGACTCCCTAGTGGGTATATCTTGAAGATCAATGACCCAGCTACATCTCATAGTCCATATGTACCAAGCTATAATGTTGGAAATCAGCTCCCATCTGTGACAATGTCTCTGAGTCCATTGTGTCTGTGAGTAGTCTGGGGTAGGGATTCTGCTCAGATGCTCTCCAATGATGAGAAAAGAAATGCTTCCCTGAGTGTCCTCATAGCCGCATGCTATATCTCCGTTTGTGACCCAAGCTGCAGCACACTATGTCGCCACCATGGACTCTGTTGTACCATGGAATACTATCCTAAGAGCTCTCCTCCAAATGTCTTGGGCTCTAGGACAGTCCCATAGGCAATGTCTCTAAGTCTCCTCTGGCTCACCACATCGTGCGCAAGCCACTAGGTCCCTGCCATATCCAAGCCAAGTGCCAACTGCTAAACTCCTTTGGGCTAGAAGCCATAGAAAGAGAGATATCTTCCTAGGCCTAAAGCTGTCATGTAGCCGTCTTCAAAAGTCGTATAAGAACTCATCGAGACTCCCTCTCTATGCCAATGAGGGATGGTTGCAGGATGTGCTCTAATCTCACTCATCTGTATCCTCCGTCTCAATCTAGTAGTGTAGCCAAAGAAGGGGATATCGGATGGCCTATCAAGGAAGGGATCCCTCCACACCCACTCTCTTGGATCCCACTGAAGTCTCTCCCAATATCTCCATCCATCTATAAGACAAGTGCTTGGGTTTGGGTCTATGTGCCATTTTCTTTGAGAGTGTGCCACTACTCTGGTTCTCTGCATGTTTTAGCCACCCAGTGCTGTAAGGTCAAGGTTCTCTTGCTAGAGGCAGCCATCCTCCTTAACTGTGAAATTGAATGTCCTGTCTCTGCTAGATGCAATGACTTCTAGATGGATATCCCCTCTAGAGAAAAGACCAATCCAAGTCTAAGAGGAAGCTATTTCAGTTTGCCAATGTGATGGAACCCCTTCCATCATGACCTCAATCATAGCCCTGGCTCCCCTAAGATCATGTAATCTTTGCCTTTGGGTCTCTGGTGGTAACTCCTAAAATGCAAATCATTCCCCCACTGATGTAGTAGTGACCTGTAAAGAGAATCTCCCCCATGATAAGTGTGTCCGCTGCCCAATGGTGTGGCCTGACTCTGATCTCAAATAATGATTAAAGAAAAGAGGGTGCCTCCTCTTCTCTTCAATAGTAGTCGCGGGGAGCTGGTGGAGCCTTGGAGATATAGATCTCCAAGCTCTAATAATGGCAATTGCAAATCTAACCTCGAAGCTCCTCCCTAAATCTCTGGTGTTGATCTCCTGAAATATCCAATGAATGCGGGGCTGCCATGGTCCTCCATGTATAGGTGTCAAGTCCTCTAGCCTCCCCATCAAAAGTTTCTTCCAGGGCTCCTCACTTGGAAGCAGGCCCCTAACATTGAGCTTGACCAATAAGGCTTTGCTCTGACTATTTGGATCTGTGATCCCCAATCCTCCTCTGGATCTAGGCTGTACGATGATATCCCAAGCCACCTTTGCTCTAGCTCGATTCCCATCTCCTCCTGACCAAATAAAGTTCCTGATGAAGCGTTTCACCTGGCCAAGACACGACCTAGAGAATGCCCAACAAGAAGTGATTTACTACATGGTCGCAAGAAGAACTTGGTTGGCAACCACTACCCTTCTTGCCAATGAGTCTTGCCGAGCTCCAATACAAAAGCTTCTGTTTGATGCTCTAAAGGAGGGGTGTCAGTTGTTGCTCTGAGGTAATGTCAATCCCTACATGGCATCCGAGATATCTCACAGCGGTCCCGGGGAACCCATGTGAAATCCTCGTGTGGTCGCCACTTTGGCTGTCTAGTGTCACATATCCAAAATCCAAAGGATTTGTGCCAATTAATTAGTGCTCCTGATGCTCTGGAAAATGTCTCCATGGTTGTTACAAAGGCTCTAAAGTTGCCCTTATTCCCATCCAAGTAAACTGTTGTATCATTAGCAAACTCCACATCAAGAAGCTCCCCAAATTCAAGGATGGGTAGCCTGATGTCTCTGATACATGTAGATCTGTCTCTCAAGAAGGAACTCATGGCCTCTGCTACAAATAGAAACAAGAACGAAGCAAGTGGACATCCCTGTCTAACTGATCTATGGATGTTGAATCTATCTCCTCTTGCCCCTCGAGTCATGACCTAGCTATGTGCTGAAGAATAGAGAGTCGCTACACCCTTGACCCACTGCTCTAGAAAGCCCATCCTCAGCATTGTGTCCTCCAGGAACTCCCAATCCATGCGATCATATGCTTTCTCAAAGTCAAGAAGGAGCACAATAAGGTCTTGCCTCCTGGATCTAGCCAAAGCTATGGTCTCCCAGAAGATGAAGATGTTGTCCAAGATGCTGCGCTCTTGGACGAATGCTATCTGAGTGAGGTGTATAATATCTGACATCAATGGTGCCACCCTGAGACTAATTGCCTTTGCGAGGATCTTATAGGCAGTTCCAAGCAAGGTGATTGTTCTCCACTGTGTGATCTCCAATCTATCTCCACTTGCTTTCGAGATAAGATGAATTAGGCTCTCAGAGAGTCTCTCTGGCATAGTCCTTGATGCCATCATCTCCTGAAAGGCTGAGTGAAGGCCTTTTTTGATAAGATCCTAGCAGCCCACAAAGAAGGATTTATCTAGTCCATCTTTCCTTGGACACTTGGATGAGGGTAGAGCCCGAAGTGCCTCCTCCAACTCCTCCTCTGTAAAATGGGCCATCAGATTTATGCTCATCTTGTCTGTAAGCACCCTTTGCATGCTTTGCCAAACTCCTTCTCTATCTCTCTCATATCCAGGGGGTCTAGTGGTGAATCCTAGTAGGGATGTGTAGTATTGTGTGGCCACCTGTCTCGCCTCTAGAGGGCTCTGTGCAATGGATCCATCAGCTCTCTTGAGTCTTCGAACACCCTGTCTAGAGTATTTAGGCCCTGTGGTGCAGAAAAAATCCCTATTAACCCTGTCCCCAGATTGAGTCCAAAAAGAGGCTCTCGCATGAAATATGTACTTTGATCTAGCTTCCTTCATGGAGTCAATCTGTGCCCTGGCGGTATGCATCCTCTCAACTATCCATCTACATCTTGGCCATCTCTCCTTCTCCCTCTGTAAGGCAACCAATGATGCCATAGCAGCTCTTTCCTTCTCTAGAAGACTCTGTCTCCTCCTTGTGGCCTTCTCTTTAAAGAGGGAACTAATCTCCTGTAGGCTCTCTCATCCAAGTCACTAGCTGCTTGTCCAGCTGAGAAGGGTCTAGATCTCCAACATTGTGTGACTGTTTCTCTAAGATCATCCTCATAAAACAAGTGCTCTGGAATCTTGGCACTAGAATGGGGTCCCCCTACTCTCTCAAGAAGAAGTATCTGAATCGGTGAGTGGTTCGAGAGGGTCGTGCCAGGTATGATACCTGTAAGGCTGCCTCTGTGGCAGGCCCAGTCATCCACATAAAATGGATCAATCTTGGAGAAAGTCCTGGCTCCTATCGCCCTGTCTCTCTTAGAGAATTGAAGTGAGTATATGGTCCTGCCAAACTCTGCTGTGAACCATGGGTCATGGCCTCTAATCTGGAATAAGAACTTCTCCCAAGCAGCCTGCTCTCCTCCCCTAACGATTTCTGTGCATCTGCCTCTCCTGTCCTCAAAAGCCTCCACCATGTTAAAGTCACCCCCTACCATCCAGTGATCAACCTGTGGTAGAGACTGGTCCAAAACCGTCTCCTGTCTTGTTGGCCATTCGGGGAGTAAATGGCCAACAAACCAACGAGTGCCTCCTCCACTCTCATCGAGACCCACATGGCTCTTCTTGGAATTAGAATACCCCAGCCCTGTACTGACTGAATCCACTGCTCCCCAACACATATACATACTCCAATATGTATCTCTGTAGCACCTACAGCTGTTGCCTAGTAAGTGTGACTTTGACCTGGCAATAGCTTCCCGCAACATCGGGATATCTTGTCTGTTGAAAGGTGGTGCTCCTGTAACATAAGAAAATCAATCGATCCTCCTACTAGAGCTCTGTGTAGATCTTGTCGCATGAGGCTCCGGCCATGCCTAAAGTGACAACCTCCGAAGTCTCGTACATTCCATGAGAGTATCCTCATGGAGTGTGTCTGAACCTCTTGGACTGGCGTGGCTGTATATCCCATGCCTGCCTCTGTTGCCTCCTAGTATATACCTGATCATGTGTCCTCTCCGTTAGCTTTGCTGTGGGGTGTAATGGGGGGAAGTCCTCAGAGTAGGCATCTGAGTCGTCTACCTCCTGCTCTTTGTCCTGGGCTATCACGGCCTCCCTTGCCTGCTGTGTGTCGGGTACTTGAGATGGGCTAAGCTCAGGAACCTCAACCTGATGGAGCAATGGTATGGGGGATTGTGGTGTATCGAAAGCCTGTTGTAGCTCTTGAGAGGCTACTGGTGTTGCTACCTCTGTGGTCTGAATCACATCCATCTGCAGCGCTGCCCCTATCAGTGGGGCTGTGGGTCCTCTGGCTCTTGGGCATCTAGAGGAGCATCTATGGGAGCAGTGGGGGGCTGCAGTGGCTCTGCATGGGCTGACAGCTTGAGGTCCCTGATCATTCTCCATTGTCTTGGCTCTAGGCTCTCGTGCCTTTGTCTCTCGCCAGCGTGCTCTCTTCGTTGGCATTGTCTCCTCTGTCTAGCCTTGCGCCGTCTTTGGCGCTCTGCATTACTCCTCTGACGCGTCTCAGGTTTACCACCTCCCTCATCCCTGAAGGAGGTTTGGCGTCGGCGTGTCCTGGGGCATTCAGCTACAAGATGTCCAATCATCCTACAAGCAAAGCACTGACCAGGGAGGCTTGTATAAGAGACTGGGTCTGTGGTCTGAATCACATCCATCTGCAGCGCTGCCCCTATCAGTGGGGTTGTGGGACCTCTGGCTCTTGGGCATCTAGAGGAGCATCTATGGGAGCAGTGGGGGGCTGCAGTGGCTCTGCATGGGTTGATAGCCTGAGGTCCCTGATCATTCTCCATTGTCTTGGCTCTAGGCTCTCGTGCCTTTGTCTCTCGCCAGCGTGCTCTCTTCGTTGGCATTGTCTCCTCTGTCTAGCCTTGCGCCGTCTCTGGCGCTCTGCATTACTCCTCTGACGTGTCTCAGGTTTACCACCTCCCTCATCCCTGAAGGAGGTTTGGCGTCGGCGTATCCTGGGGCATTCAGCTACAAGATGTCCAATCATCCTACAAGCAAAGCACTGACCAGGGAGGCTTGTATAAGAGACTGGGTGGATAAGAAAGCCCCCGTGAATGGAGGGAATTCTAATACTCTGGGGAAGGCATTGCAAAGACTCTATGGGTATTATCACTCGGATTGATGGGTATCTATGTGGGCCTTCTGAGACTGCGTCAGCAAAAGTCCTATCCCTTTGTATGATGTGGCTGAATGCAATGCCAATCTTGGAAACGTATGGCATAAAATACTCATCAAGGCCAGGAAAAGAGACGGTGATGGCAGTGCCATCTCCAAGCAATGAATAGTCCCGGCCCTTGATCCATTTGTCAAAGTATGCTACTGAGGTCCTGACATCAAGCGGGCTGATAGCAAGCGCTCCCTCCATCTGCTCGGGTGAGTTGAATTGGAGTTTGAAGCATCCCTTTCCAAGGGGCACCACTCGCGTGATCTTGGCTAGGGTGCCGGTAAGAGCAGACTGGATGGAGTCCTTAAGATTGTGGATAGGCGGACGATCTCCAACCATTCTGCAGGCCAAGGATGATGCTTCTAGGGTTGTCACTCTCTCCTTGAGTGCCAGCTCTGTGCTCGGAGCAAAGTGTATCCGTGGGAAGGCATCGGCCAAGTGTATGCGAGGGGCTGCACTGGAACCCCCTGGGGATGGTGGAGGACCGGCTGCAATCTCAGGCGATACGCTAGCTCCATGTGTTGGTGGTGTGGGTGCTTCCTGGTCTGTTGGTGCAGGGTATAGCCGCTGGTCTGCCCGTTGGGTTTGTGCGGGGGAAGGGGAGATGGATGTTGCTCGTGCAAGGAATCTTATGAAGGCTACAAGGGTGGATGAGGAGGCTGAGGAAGTGTCCATGGCTGCGAAGCGAGGAGAGAGTGCGGGCAAAGAAGGTTGAGGCGTGGTAGGCAGGGCGATTGATATGAGCGAGGGAGGCGACTGTGGTGGGATAGAGGAGGCGGCTGTGATAGGAGGCGGAAGGTGAGGGGGCAGTAGGAACAGGGAGTTGGCAGCAGCGGCAGTGGGCCAGCAGGGCGAAAGGAGGATGGCAGGGTTGACGGCCAATTACCGGTCATGAGTTAGTGAGAGAGAGAGAGAACGATGGAGGCTGCCCCTCGTGGTCATGCTTGCACCATCGCTGGCCCTTCCTGACTGGCGTGTTGCTGCCCTAGCCGGTGCTCAGCCTTCATGCTGCTGTCCTTCCCTGCGTGCATGTGCAGTGGCTCTGCTCTGTTCACAGCCTATAGAGAGAAGCGTGCTGGCTGCCCGCCCTATTATGGCGCGTGCCTCCTGCACTCCTGCCCTGTTCGTGGTGCCAGCAGCCCTGCACTTGGTGGCCGCCCTGCCTGGAGTGTGACAGTCTGCAGCCCAGCTCGCAGAGGCTGCAGCCCTTTGTGCGTCACCTGCTCTAGAAGACCTTAATACTTCTCAGCCGTCGTATTCTCAAGTGCATCGAGCGAACCATTCTCTTCTTCTCGTGGACTGCATCACGTGGATTCCAAACTGCGTGTCATGGGGTGCACATCAACGTCATGAGCATTGTGTTGGATGAAGTGCGACGAGAATGGCCGTTCAAAGTTATCTTAATGAAGGTATAAAGTCCAAGTGGATGGTGCCTAGCTCAACTTGCTCTCTAGTGAAGTGATTATGAACTTTCTCATGCCATGCTCGTAGTGTAATGATCGGATTGTCCACAAGGGCAATGACACTTTGGTTGTTGCAGTAGACAACGGTAGGAGAGTTGCATGGAAATTGAAGTGTTGTCTGTAAGCTCCTCAAGTATATAGCCTCTGTGGTACTATTAAATGAATGTGACATTAATGTGACATTAAAAGTGATATTTAATATAACGTTAAGGTCACAAATATTGAATGTGACATTAAAGTGACATTAAGGTAAATCTAGGGGAACACGCACGAGGATGACCGTCTGGGCTCTTGGGCGCCCGAACGGGGTTAAGGGGAGCCTAGAGAGTAAGAGAGTCCAAGAATAGTAGGACTCACCTAAAGTGGATGGTTGGGAGAGGAAACGGGGAGAGAGGTACCAGCACTTATCTAGGCGAGGTTGGGAGGAGAAAGGGATCGCTCGTGCTCACAGAGAACTATTTTCTTCTGGCTTCATCGTCTTCTTCTGAATCATCTTTCATTAGGCAAACTAATTGGGAAGAGTATTTATCGATAGCAGAGTCACTCTTCCATTGGATATAGTCCATTTATGTTAATGTATGGGTTTCAGCCCAGAGCTCCTTTTGCAGTAGGACTGCATCAGGAAAAGGTTCAGGCAGCTAAAGACTTTTTGGAGGATATGAATAGTATGTTAAACTTTGCTCAAGAAAATATTAAAAAAGCTCAAAATCGAGCTAGAGCATATATAGATCCTCATCGAAGAGACATCTCCTTTGAAGAAGGAGAATTGGTCTATCTTAAGGTGCCTGAACAAACTAAAACTATGAAAAAGGGAGAATGTCCAAAGCTTTCACCAAGGTATTGTGGTCCTTTCATAATACTTAAAAAGGTGGGAGAATTGGCTTACAAGCTTCAACTACCTATTGGTAGTAAAATACATCCAGTTTTTCATGTAAGTAAATTAAGGAAGAAGCTGGGTGATTTGGATAATCTAATCTTAAATGATGACATTGAGGAGCTATTCAATGACCAATCTAATCCACATGAACCAGAAAGAATATTAAATGTTCGTAATAGACGAACGAGGAATACTATTTATCAAGAATGTTTGGTTAAGTGGAAAGATTATTCAAAAGAAAGCTCAACATGGGAGTGAGTAAGTACTTTAAAGAAAAGGTTTTCCGATTTACAGTTAGACCTTCCAAGTATCGTTTTCGACGACGAAACCGATTCTCAAGGGGAAGGAAACGTGACATTAATGTGACATTAAAAGTGATATTTAATGTAACGTTAAGGTCACAAATATTGAATGTGACATTAAAGTGACATTAAGGTAAATCTAGGGGAACATGCACGAGGATGACCGTCCGGGCTCTTGGGCGCCCGAACGGGGTTAAGGGGAGTCTAGAGAGTAAGAGAGTCCAAGAATAGTAGGACTCACCTAAAGTGGATGGTTGGCAGAGGAAACGGGGAGAGAGGTGCCAGTACTTATCTAGGCGAGGTTGGGAGGAGAAAGGGATCGCTCGTACTCACAGAGGAGAACTATTTTCTTCTGGCTTCATCGTCTTCTTCTGAATCATCTTTTAATGAAGCTCTATACTTAGCCGTGGTGAAGGAAACTGCCATTGTCTCTTCCTTACAATTGGCCCAAGAGATGAGTATTGTGCCCAAGGTAAAGAGATAGCCGCCATGGGAATGCTGGGTATTAGGATCTCTTATCCACTTAGAGTCAGTGTAACCAACCTTCCTTCCATGGATGGGTGGTAATTCCTTGATTACAACTTAGTTACAACAACATTTATTACAAAATTGAGAAATGCAAATAAACTCACAATCTTGGAAAATAGACACCATGTTGGCTCTAAAATTGGCGCTCCTTTCGGTATTTCTTTAACTTAATTAAAGAAGTTTATATACAATGGGATTTTCCCAATCCCTTTCAGTATTTCAACTCCCCTTGTTGTCCAAAATGACCAGCAAGTGTTCCATTTGATTTGCCTCTTAATTTAGGCTATCAGTACGGCCTTCATCCACTTTGATGGAGATGGAAAAAGCCCCAAATCATTTGATCCTTGAAGCTATCATCGAATTCTTCAACCCCTGGTTGGTCATTAACCTCTTTATGGATTGAAGTGTCAAGGATTGGGTCATTTTCCACATTTTCAGTTTGCTGTCCATGCAAAGAACCATGCCTAATATCGGTCACCCCTTCACCACGTGACTGACCAAGGAGTGATGCATCCTCTCTAGTTGATCCCATGTTCACCATCTGAAGACATGCTTGCTGTAATTCATTGCTAGAGCAATTTTAGTACTAATGCAATAGTCCCAAGCTACAATCAAGTGCCATCGACCCACCAATTCAAAGGATTTGTTGGTATCCTGGCAATGGAACCGTGTAACCAACCTTTCTTCCCTTGGTGGATGGTAATTTCTTGATTACAACCTAGTTAGAGTTGCAATATTTATTGCAAAACTGAGAAATGGAAATTAACTCACAATCTTGGACAATGAACACCATGTTGGCCCTAAAAACTGGCGCCCCTTTCGGTATGTCTTTAAGTTAATTGAAGAAGAAGTTGATGTACAATGGAATTTTCCCAATTCCTTTCAGTATATCAACTCCCCTTGCTGTCCAAAATGACCAGTAAGTCTTCAATCTGATTTGCCCCTTGATTCGAGCAATCAATTTGGCTTTCACTCGCTTTGATGGAGATGGAAAATGCCCCAAATTCATTGATTTGCTTATCCCTCCACTTGAATTTGATTGAAAACATCTTCAGCCTTGTTGAATCCAAGTCTTTGAGCTTTTAATTTTTGGCACACTATTCGAGGTTTCGAAATCTTAATTTTTATTGCAAGTTAGGATTTATAGGAGAGAAATCTGAAATTTCTCAGTCTTAGGTGATCTCAATGTTGTAATATTCGGAGCAAGGTTTTAAAACGTTGGGAGATGAGAGAGAATGCTGAGGAGAGAGAAATTCAAAATTTCTTCGTGAAGAAGTAAAGAAAATGAGTCATTTATTGTTGTTGCCGTGTCTTAACAGCTTATAGATGCTGTTGCTTGTTGTTGATTGGTCTTCTCTTGCCTCGGTTGCCTCAAAAGGTCCTCCAATGATTGCACATCAGATCAACAACATCTCCTCCCTTTCTCTCTTGTAGGTTGAAAGCACTAAAATGTCTCTCTCTAGTCTCTAAAGACGTTTTTCAGTCTTGCATGGGTATTTTTGACAAGTGGTAACCTTTCCAAATGGTCTTTCTAGCATTATCCATAATTAGATATTAATTTTGAATCTTTAAATATTAAGAATTTATCTAATTATTATTTCAATGCAAAAAAAATTCTGATTGGCCAATAATTAATTTGGCTAGACAATATTCATTCTTGAGTGTATCTGTGCCAGCTTCGACCATTAGATTGACATTGGATACCATCAAATACGACTTCTCTAGTGTCACTAATTGACACTTATGGCCAAATGAATGATCTAGGTTAACAACTGACATAAATGTCACCAGGTACTTCTGCAACATAACTTATAGCAGCTTTTGCCTTTGATATCTTGTGATTTTTTAGAGTCTTGAGCTTGTAAATTTACTCTAATCCTAGCTACAACTCACATGAGTAACACTTACTTATCATGTGATTAAAAATTAATCCACATGTTAACTGAGGTTTTAAAAATACATGTCCTCATGACATTGAGTGTATCTTTGTAAATGTAAATTGGAACCATATATGAGGCCATGAGAATAGATATACAGCCAATATCTCAAAACACGAGGACATGCAATCCAATGCGACAGGCTAGGCATAATGAAATACTGACTAAGCAAACCAACCATGTAAGCTAAATTTCATCTATTGTTAATCAACCAAAGGAGTTCTCCTACCATAGGTCTATAGGTGTGCTCATTGAAGGATTGACCTATAGATCTATAGGTGTGCTCGTCGAAGGGCCGACGTAGGGTATCCTTAGAAAGATGGATAGTAGGATCAAGAGATATGGCGCAGGCTATGTCAGATCTGTCCAATATTGGTCCACTAATTGAAGAGCGTACTTTTGTTGTGACACAAAAATACTTATCCTAGATTGAACTATCTTCATCTCCAAAAAGTAAGATAATAAACCAAAGTCTCTCATCTCAAAAGTAATACAAAAGTAAACCTTAATTTTTGCTATGACAGTAGAGTCTGAGCGAGTGATAAGTAAATCATCTACGAATAGTAGGATATAGCTGATCCGCTTTAAAGTGATGTAGACATATAAGTTTGGATCATAAGGGGTAGAATGGTATCCATGAGTTTAAAGGAACTCATCTATCCTTTGGAACCAAGAATGTGGTGCTTGTTTCAACCCATAAAGAGATTTTTGCAAGTGAAAGAGCTTATCTTTTTAGTTAGTAGAAGAAATCCGTGCCGTTGCTCCACACACACTTTCTTCTTTAGATAACTATTTAAAAAGGCACTTTTGATGTCCACCTGATAGATTGGCTAATTGTATTAAGTGATAAGCGCAACGAACACACAAAATAATATCAACGGTGGAGTAGGAGTAAAAGTCTCTTCATAGTCAATGCCTTGCTTTTGTCGAAACCCTTGCACCACAAGGTAAGCCTTGTACTCATCTAAATTTCCATTAGCCTTTAGCTTTGTCGCAAAAATCCACTTTGTCTCTCGATGAATTTTTTGGGACTTCAATGATCCACCAAGGCCCCAATCTCATTTCAATCAACACTCTCTAGCTCCTTTTGCATGGTCTCTCGCCATTGGAAATGTTAAAGAGCCTTTGCTAACTATTCGGCTCAGAATACATTGTGTTCATGATGGTTTGGTTCCTACGCTCTACAACTTCATTTTGTGAAGGACAGTTGGTAGAGGTAGGTTGTGTAATGCAATGCTCTTGTAGAAACTCAGAAACCTTGTGGGAGGTGAACTCATCCCATTAGAAAGTATACCGGTATGTATCTAGAATTATCATCCACAATTAAAAAGAAGTGTAGTGTTGTTCTAGGCGGTAGTGAATGTCGGCCCACAAAGATCAACTTAATCAATCTAAGAGGCATTGTAGCTTTATATGTAGACGATTGAGGGAATGTGGTTCGATGCTGCTACTTGAGGTGACAAGCTTTACAAATATCTTGCAATAGCTTTTAGCTATGGAAGGCCATGAACCGTCTGTTGACGCAATAACTCATAGAGAGTTGTATCTAAGATGTCCTACGCGAAAATGCCACAGATGCTCAGTGTTTGGCGGCTCTTGTGCAATGGCTAAAGCTTGGAAGCCATGGAACTCAAAGCTCACGTTTGTTGGTTTGGAAAGAAAGTGTACCCTGTGATAGAGGCCGCTACTGTCACAACTCTATAGAAATAGAATTTGTATCCTTTTTCATCAATTTGTCTATATAATGATTTATTAAATTTGTTTCCTTTGCATTAATTAGATATAAAGAAAAGTGTATTGGAGCTGGCCACTGATGAGTGGTCACAGGTTCTGGTGGATCCACACGGTGGGTTAGAGAAAAGATAGTTCACACTTTCCCCTATATGGCCCGATTAGGCGCCTGTGATGAGAATTTACGCATATCAGGGTTAGACTCGCACAAAGAAATGATTGATGCCTTGAAGTGCGGGCTAGATCCGCCAGAATAGACAGTTATAATCAACAAGATGACATGATCATGAAAAGCTTGTACAATGTGCCTGTGTGGGTTGAAAGCTTGAAATGCACATTTCTTTGCATAGGAAAGTCACATGAAGATTCTGATACTGTTTTTGCAATGTACACGGAAAAAGCTTTCATATGACACCCATGTTGGGGGTCCCTAAATTTTAGGAGGTCCCTAAATTTTAGGAGCCTCGAACTAGCCTAAAAATGCTAGTTAAAAAAAAATACGGATGCCATTCTAAAAATAGTAAATTCTGTACTCTGACTGTGCTTACTAAATTTGGTTGTTTCTATTCTTGATAGTATTTAGCCCAAAAAGGAAGGCCATAGAGAAGAGACAAGTGTCAAGACACTTGTCACACAAGTTTCCAAGAGTCCCACCACTTGTCACATCTCATGACATGTGGTTGGACACTTGTCTTGTGCTACTCCACTTTCCCCTTTTGTACTAGCTCTTCCCTGTCCTATAAGTAAGAGCTCATTTTTATTCATTCAACATCAATTTTTTTTGCTGTAAACTCATGTACAGCACCCGCAGATAGCCAGAAACTGGCCCCATCCATCCCCATCATCATCTCCCACTTCTCCATTATCAAATTTCTCCATATTACCTCTTCTATCACTGCTGTTTTACAGGACAGTAAGCGTGTAAATTCATTACAACACCTCCTTCTCGAGCTCTTTCTTCCATTTTAGCAATAAGAAGCAAGCCCTATTCATGTACTGTTGATCAACGATCAAGAATACTTATGATGAAGATACGAATTTTGCAGCAATTTGGTCAAATTTACAGCAAGGAGGTTCTCATCTAGATTATTCCATCAAAGACGGTTACCTTCTCATGAACAATCGCCTTTGTGTCACTCTTCCTGTTCGACAAAAGGTGCTTAAAGAAAGTCATGAAGCCCCTTATGGAGGGCATAGAGGGAGGGCAGCCACTCTAAGTGCAATTAGTGCTACTTTTATTGGCTAACATTACGAAGAGATACACATAACTTCATTGAGGCTTGTCTAGTATGCCAAAGATCCAAGTATGATAGGTAGAAGACTCCAGGATTGTTGCAACCTCTTCCAGTGCCCAAAGATCCATGGGAATCTATCACAATGGATTTTATCTCAGGTATTCCAAGAACACCTCAAGGTCATGATATGATTTGGGTCATAATTGATCGATTCAGTAAGCAATCACATTTTATTCCATGTCATAAAACATTGAAATCCGCACAAGCTGCAAGACTTTTCATTCAACATATCTTCAGATTACATGGTATGCCTTCTGAGATCATTTCAGATAGAGACTCCAAATTCACAAGTAACTATTGGCGTGCATTTATTTGAGAATTTGGGAACCACTTTAAAGTTCTCCTCAGCTTTTCATCCTCAAACTGTTGGCCAAACAGAGGTGATGAATCTCACTCTTTTGGATATGTTGAAAGCTTATGTTAGTGAACATAAGTCACAATGGGAGAAATATCTTCCATTATTGGAGTTTGCTTACAATAATACAGTGCACTCATCCACAGGAAAAGCTCCAAATGAAATAGTATAGGGTAAAGTGATTCCTCCTCCAACTATTCGTACTAAAGATAAGATTTTTGTTGCTGATGAGTTTGCTTGAGATTTAAAAACAGCAATGGATCAAGTTCAAGCCACTATCAAAGTTGCCCAAGAGCGACAAAAGAAGTAAGCAGATAAATGAAGAAGATCTTTGGCTTTTGAAAAAGGTCAATATGTCTTGCTAAAGTTTGATAAAAGCAGGCTCAAACAAGATTCTGGTCAAAATTCATCTTTTCCAAAGCTCTCCAGTAGATACTTTGGACCCTTCAAAGTGATTGAGAAAATAAATGAAGTTTCTTATCGACTGGAGCTTCCTGTTCATTGGAAAATATACAATGCTTTTCATGTAAGTTTGCTAAAACCTTACATAGGATTAGAACCAAAGAAACCCATTAGTGAAGATCCCCCAGAAGTTGAAGAAACAGAGCAACTCTTGGAACATGAACAGATTTTGTTTCACAAGGATCGAACCACGAGAAGTGGCCTTGTGTCACGAAAATTCTTATTAAAATTCAAGAATCTACCCACAACAGATGCAGAGTGGGTAGATGAAAAATTCATGAAGGATTACCCCGACATTCTTCAGCCATATCAAGAAGCTTTTCAGGTGAGGACAGTTGAATAAAAGCCATAGGGCTGTCACAAATCTATAGAAACAGAATTTGTATCCTTTTTTATCAATTTGTCTATATAATTATTTATTAAATTTGTTTCCTTTGCACTAATTAGATATAAAGAAAAGTGCATTGGAGCTGGCCACTGATGAGTGGTCACAGGTTATGGTGGACCCACACGATGGGTTAGAGAAAATATATTTCACACTTTCATGTATATGGCCCAATTGGGCGCCTGTGACCAGACCTCATGCATATTAGGGTTAGACTCGCATACAGAAAGGATTGATGCCTTGAAGTGTGGACTAGATCCGCTAGAACAGACAGTTACAATCAACAAGATGACATGATCACGAAAAGCTTGTACAATGTGTATGTGTGGGCTGAAAGCTTGAAATGCACATTTCTTTGCATAGGAAAGTCACATGAAGATTCTGATACCATTTTTGCAATGTACACGGAAAAAGCTTTCATATGACACCCATATTAGGGGTCCCTAAATTTTAGGAGATCTCTAAATTTTAGGAGCCTTGAACTAGTCTAAAAATGCTAGTTAAAAAAAATAGGGATGTCATTCTAAAAATAGTAAATTATGTACTCTGACTGTGCTTACTAAATTTGGTTGTTTCTATTCTTGACAGTATTCAGTCCAAAAAAGAAGGCCATAGAGAAGAGACAAGTGTCAAGACACTTGTCACACAAGTTTCCAAGAGTCCCACTACTTGTCACATCTCATGACATGTGGTTGGACACTTGTTTTGTGCTACTCCACTTTCCCCTTTTGTACTAGCTCTTCCCTCTCTTATAAATAAGAGCTCGTTTTTCTTCATTCAGCATCATTTTTCTTTGTTGTAAACTCATGTACAACACCCACAGATAGCAAGAAACTAGCCCCATCCATCCCCATCATCATCCCCCACTTCTCCATTATCTAATTCCTCCATATTCCCTCTTCTATCACTGCTGTTTTTTACAGGACAACAAGCCTGTAAATTCATTACAGCATCTCTTTCTCGAGCTTTTTTTTCCATTTTAGCAACAAAAAGCGAGCCCTATCCATGTGCTATTGATCAACGATGGAGAAAGGCTGATTTCCCCTCTTTCTTCTCTCATACTGTAAAGAAATCCGTTCTTATCATTGCATAATAGATAATGCATGTGTGTTTGTACATCTTTGCATGATCTTGTGAGAGTGAGAATTACTTCTCCTCACTCTCAGGTTGATTGTAACTGAGCTCTTCCGTAAGGGACTTGGGTTGAGCAGAAATACATTCCTTCGGAGGGGGGGGGGGTTTGCCATCTTTAACCCTCAACCTTGTCTCCATTACTTTTACATTTTCATGGCTGTAATTTTGTGAGTAATTTTCATTTTTAGCTTTAAGTGTTCATTCTCTTTTATATTAAATCTCGAAAACAAGCGATTATCATAATTGTTAAGCATACTACGTTGTTCGGGGCGTTTACAGCTACACGGATACAATGTGAAAAACCCTCGAGTACATCATCATCCGACTTTCTTATTAATCTAGAGAGTGAATGTCATATTAGTCTTTAGTGTTAGTGTTTATAGTATGGATGGTTCAAACTTATGGGATTTTTGAATAATTTTAGCATATTTTTGATATTTTGAACATTATTTTTTGTAAACATCCTAAAAAGATATAGAAAATTTTTAGAATAGGGTATCGTGCAAAAACAAGTTGCTTTGGAGTTAATTTTGGAGATCTCATGCAAAAAAAGGCAGCAAACAATACTCTTGACGGTGAAGAGAGAGAGCAACTTGGAAGAATTTTTGGTAAGGTGTCTTGGGGTTTTATCTCCCTTTCAGAGCGAATGGAACCATTAGATTTACCATTTGAGCACTAGAGTAGAAGCTAGTGTTTGGTGAGTTTTTGGGTATAACAGGGTGAAACAAGACACAGTGAAGGGGAGACTCATTGTAAACATGCTTTCTTAATCAAGGATTGGTTTTGGGATACTTTGAGGGCCTGAACTCTTACATGTGTGTTTTTTCATCTCTTGTTGGTGTCTACTCTATGTAATCTCTATCATCATCTTTGCTCTCATACAAGAATCTACCTAATCTCTTACTACCGTTTATCCTTGCTTAAAAATCTCTCTAACATTTTATATATATATATATATATATATATATATATATATATCCATAAATTACTGCTCTTATTTACCCCCATAGCCAAAGACTCGGTGTTTTCTTGGTATATGCCGAGATTATCTTGACTGACATCGTTTTGGTGAACTCAACATGAAACAGCGAGGGTTGGAGTTCAAAGCTATGACAAGTCTAGCTAGTGGGGTGAAAGTGTTGCGCGGCAAGAAGACATGTTGCAGATATTGAGGAAGTTTTCAATGTATATGCGACAACAACAAAGCATGGAGAGGATAGAAGAAGCTTTAACAAAAGCACTTTAATTGGTGGTAAACAAGGTAGATCAATTTGAAGGTCGTGATGTGTCTAAGTATTTGAAGACATATGCAAAGGAGTTGGAGTTGAGCAGGGTCTTAGAGTAATAAATGATGGCAAATTTTGAGCGGTTTTTTATGGAGATAAAAACAAGGATTAGAGAGATACAACGGGCGCATGCTAACAATTGGGACAATTTCAAGACGGTGCTCAAGGAGGAATACTTTATGGAAGATCTAGAGAGGGTAACCAAGAGGACTTTCCTGGAGTGGGTTGTTAAATCTAATAAAGTACAGTCGCATTACAGAATTGCTACGAGAGTTTGAGCATAAATACTCTTAATTATCAAACAAGAACAACAATCTTTTGATATTGAAAAGATTGAACTTTTCTTGCAAGCAGCTGATCCTACACTTCAAAGAAGTCTTGAAGTACTTTTGGAAGATGAGCATGTTGAACAAGGACTGAAAATTGATTGGAAAAAGGTGGAAGATGCTGTTTCTGTGCTTGCAAAGAGACAAAAACAAAGGGACAATATAGTTGTGGCTAGTATGTTCTAGCTTCTACTTCAATAGAGCAAGTAACCAAGCCAATAATTGTAAGTTTCAAAGTCGAAGACTCAGTTTTGGATGAGTTGTTGAAAGGTATGCGAGAGTTGCAATTAAAGTTTTCAAAACTTGAAAAAAAAGGAAAACCCTTTGAGCAAATACCACAAACTCGTGAAGGTTTTGTTTCGAGATGCATATGGCGTGATAATACTGATCACTTTCGAAAGGATTGTGATTCATTCAAAGATGCACTAGGCAAAGGTGTTGTCTTCTTTAAAGATGGTAAAATTCATTTGCGGGAGACACATTAAAGAGACCTTAAAGTCCCAAGGGATACAGGGAATATAAGAGGTACACAAGGCACATGCACATGAAGATGAAGATGCAAGAAGCATGGTGGATTGTAATCAGTTTTCGAGACAGATAAAGCAAGTTCAATTTGAGTATGATGAGAAATTTGAAGTTTCTCACAGATGCCATTATTCAAGGAATCATTGGGCCAGGGCTATGATAGAGACTCTAGGTAAGGTTGGTGATGTTGATGAGCCATGTGTTGCACTCATAGATTATGATTCAGAAATTAATCTTATGTCAAAGAGTCTCTACTCCAAAGAAAGGTGACGGATTGATACGGATGATGGATGGAGAATTCGGGTTGCGAATAACTCATCATTGGATTTGTATGGTGCTTGTTCCAATGTGAAAGTAACTATGAGAGATGTTGGAGATGAGTATAATTTCTTTGTATAGGATGTGTCTTCTTACCCTTTGATTCTTGGACAACTATATATTATTGCAGTCCGTATGGAGATTAAGGTGATGGATGATGGTTTTGCTTATTGCTAGAATAAGAAGTCGTGATGTGCAGCGTGCTGTTCAATTCTTGACTGTATGTGTGGATCATGAGAGGAATCGAGAAAGCGTTCGTGAGCATCCTTTACCAAAGATTAGCAAGGAGTTCAAAGAGCATCGAGATATGATGGGTTTTCTACATGTGCCATTGTAAAGCGATACTATGATAGTACACAAATAAAAAGGTTCTCGCCTAAGTTAGAAGGTAAGAAAGCTTTTTCTACAGGATTTATAGGGCTAATAGCAGAAGGTTTCATATGTTTTAGAAAGTTTCAAGACTTGTAAAGAAAGGAATGGCAACATGTTTGTAATGTTTAAAAGAACTTGAAGGAAAGTGGTGTGATTGAAGTAGATAAAGGGATTTTAGGAGTTTTTGAATAAGCTTCTTTTGTTCATATCATTGGAGAGCTTGCAGCCTTAGTTAATTCAAATCTAGAGGAAGGTAATGAAGTTGTCAAAGTATGTACAGTGGACATGTATAAAGTGATTGAAGGCTTCAAAGAAGATGTGTTCCAAAGCAAGTGAAGGACGAAAAGTGCATGTGGAGACCAACTACAAAATTGTCGCTAAAAAGGTAAAACGTGTTGCTTATTAACCTCTTCCTTCTAATAGCAGAGAGAAAATGAATCAAGCCTCTCAACAACCAAACCTACAAGATCCACAGAGAATTGAACATACATTTACACCAGAGACTTTAAAGGAATTGAAGATTGGATGTGAGGGATTTTTTTATACAAGAGGAGAAACAATGCTTCAAGGAGATGCTATCAAAACATGGTAAGGCCTTTGCTTTTTAAGTGCATGAAATTGGATGTGTGGATCCTAGTGTTGTTGATCCAATGGTTATTTTCACTACGCCTCATGTACCTTGAAACTTGAGACCTATTCCCGTTTCTAAGGTTCACTTACCAAAGTTGATTTAGTTGTCGAATGAAAAGATCAAGATGGGTATTTTGGGCCCTCTTGTGCTCCATATTCAAAGAGGTGGTTCATCGTGCCAAAGAAGAATGGAGCTTTGAGGTTTTTACAAGATATATAACTGGTGAACAAAGTGACTATCAGGAATGTTGGTTCAGATTCAATTATGGATGACTTTGTAGAAACTTTTGCAGGAAGGGCAATTTATTCTATAGGAGATCTCTACTCTCATTATGATCAATTTTAATTGGATGTGGATAACAAGGATTTAACAACTATAAGGACAGCTTTGAGTTTAGTAAGTATGTGTATCTTACCTCAAGGACCAACCAACTTAGTTGCACATATGATGAATGGGATGAACAAAGTCCTTTGTGACTTCATACTATAGGTTAGTGTGCCTTTTCTTGATGATGTGCCCATAAAAAGGTGCGAAGAAGGAGTCAAGGATGAGATAGTGGATTTGAGGGGGTGTCGCAAGTTTGTTGCAGATCATATTTTTGATTGTGAGAAGATCTTATCTAGGTTAGAAGAGATAAATCTTACACTTTTTGCGCCAAGGTTAGTTTTTGGAGTCAAGGAAGTTTTGATTGTGGGACATATGTATGGGCCTTATGGTCGAAGGTCTTCTCTAGTAAAGGTTGAAGCTGTTCAAAAGATGAAGGAGACTTGTACTTCCATAATTGAGATGAGATGATTCTTGGGTGCATGTGTTTTCTATCTTATTTGGATTCCACACTTTACACATGTAGCAGATGCACTCTATTAATTGGTGAGAAAAGGTCAAAAGTTTCATTGGCATGAATTGCATATAAAGGCAATGAGGAAATTGGAACATTTATTGTTATTTGCACCCACACTAGGGAAAGTAAATTATGAGTGTGGAAGGCCTATCATTGTTAAAGTGGATACTAGTCCAACAAGAATTCGGTGGGCTATTAGACAAGATGAGGAAGAGGGAAATAGATATGCTATGCAGTTTGGAGCTAAAGTCTTAAGTTCTCAATAACGAGATTACCCACAAGTTAAGAGGGAATTATGGGTAGTGGTCATTGCATTGAAGTTTGATAAATAATACTTTATTGGTGCACCAGTGGTTGTTGAGACAAATTGTCTATCTTTGCTTGGGGTGATCACTAGTTGCTCAACTTTGAATATTGCTATGTTGCGATGGATTGCTTCCATCAAGTCCTTGAACTTAGTGTTTGCCATATTGTAGGTAAAGATAATCCAGTTGCAGATATGTTATCGAGAGCCAAGTATGAGGATGAATAAGACATGGACGCTACTTGAGCTCTTTGACTAAGCAAGAGGGATGGAGTGATTAGGAGTTCAAGAGAATCCAAAGAAATGCATACTAGTACTTCTTGAAGGATAGCCATCTATGGAAGCATTCAAAACGAAGAAACATGACTCCACAAAGGGTAATATATGATAAGGAGACTCAACAACAAATTAGCAAAGAGTTTTATGAGAGCCTATGGGCTGGTTATCGAGGTGAGTTTCTCACTTTTACAAAGATCAAAGAAAGATATTGGTGGAAATGTATATATATAAAGATGTGTTGTAGCTTGTAGAGACTGATGCTACGTTCCAAAAGTATTTCAATGTGTGATATCGTGATGGTCTACATTCTACCTATTCGTTAGCCATACATTACAAATGGGTGGTTGACTTGGTGACTATGCCTATGGGCAGATCTAACAAATCAAGTGGAAGGCCGAGCGTTAAGAACAAATGCTACAAGTACATTATGTGTATTTCTTTTGGAAGATGTTATTTGCCGCTATGGTTGTGTTGGAAAGATAATTGTAGATCGAGGAGAGTTGGATGCAGAAGAAGCTAGGAAATTCTTCTTGAGGTTGGACATAAAGCTTGCTCTCACTTCACCATACATTCCTAAACGGAACGACAAAAGTGAAGGTGGACATCTACCTATCATCAAAGCTTTAGCCAAGGCATACAGAGGTAAGATTTGAGAGTGGCCCAAGCTACTTCTGTATGCTTTATGGGTTGCTCGCACTACACATAGTACAATGATTGGATATATGCTTGCTAAGTTGATGTGTGGCCAAAAGCATGTTATGCCTATTGGGGATGTTATTACTACTTGGAGTGTGCTATCTTGGGAGAATGATATGAACAGGGAGGACCTTTTTGCTTTGCAGATTTGAGAGCTAGAACTGAGGCTTGAAGACATCGAGATTGCAACCATGAGTTTAAAAGATGCCAGGTTGAATAATAAAGATAGGTTTGACAAGAAACACATGCTCTGACTAAAACCCATTGAGAAAGGAGATTGGGTGTTAGTCTATGACAATAGTCTTGACACTTAGAAAGGTCTTTAAGAGATGGTTTGGTCAGATTGTGAAGCATGTACATGATAATACAACATATTTTTTCTGTGAGCTCCATGATACGGATTTGAAGATTTCTATTGTAGAAAAGAGGATTAAGAGTTTTAAGGGATGGAATGTAAGTGAACCAATTGAAGAATATATGCAGGATGAAGAACAAATTTATGTTGACTTGGATCAATGTACCCCGAAATGCCATTTCGACAGGTTTGAAACAGACGGACCGTTTCGGACTGGACTGGAAATAGTAGACCGCCATTTCGGGATCTTGCGGTCCATTTTAAGCCTAGGTTATCTAGAGCTTCGGATTCACGATCCGAGTCTAGTTCAAGAGACTCCATCTCGTGGTAGGCGGCAACGCATTCACTCCAGCTCTCAAGTGCCACGACACACTCTAGCTCTCGTTGCCGCCGCCGTTGTCGTCTCCTCCTCCTCCTCCTCCTGTTCCTTTTCTTCTTCTTCTTTTTCTTTTTCTTCTTGTTGTTGTTGCTCTTTCTTTTTCTCTTTTTTTTTTTGTTTTTTTCTCTTCTTCTTCTTCCCATAATCCATTATATTCTTTTTCTTCTTCCTCTTTCTCTTTCTCTTTTTCTCTTTCTTCATTTTTCCATAATCCATTACCCAAAAGCTAATCATTATATCATGGTGCCGCGGATCCATATTGGAGACATGCCACTCCAATCAAGGGATATAAGGGCTTTGATAGATCAAAGAAGTGGCGGCGCAACTATTATGGATTGGAAAAATTGGGGAGTGTAACGCGCATGAAAGACCACTTGATATGCATTTTCAACAAAGATATTGGGCCTTGTGTAAATGTGCTGGCAGAAGTAACGGTAAGTCTTCATCTTTGGCGTCGAAAGCGTATGGGTATTGAGCTAGAAAAGTATGAATCCTCTCATCCAACACATTGGGCTAATGAAGCACAAGTGGGGCAAGGAAAGGCTAGTGGGTCTAGTGGCGCTAGTCAAATCGGAGGTGCGAGTGACTCATAAAAAAGAAGTACATGTATATCCGTATCGAATTCAAGTGCAAAAAGAACCTTGTTGCCATCTTCTGGTGGTGGTGCTGAATGAAAAAGCTCCTTGCATAGTGCAAGTATACACAGGGACTTCAAAGGCATGCAATTGTGGAGGCAACTAGGGAACTCACATGCTTATTTATTCAGTGTGTTATCTCTTCCAATGTGGCCACTATACATTAATGGAAGAAGACAATCACGATAGTGAGCGGCATACGGTGTGAGTGGAAAGGCCCATCCACAGATGCATGATGCACACGAGAGCTTCGAAAGGAGAAAGCATCTATAGAGGCTCAATTGGAGCCCTTGAAAAAGAGATGGGTGAAATATGGATGCATAATATTATACGACGGATGGTCATATATGTGTGAAAGGAATGTTTACAATGTTTTGGTGTGTTCATGGAAAGACATCTTGTTCATCAAGTCCATTGATGCCTCTTTCTTAGGTCTTACCATCACATGAGCTTTCATTTGGGAGCACATGCGATTAGTCATAATGAATGTAAGAGTCCAGAATATAGTGTAGGTGGTGACAGATAATGACAACAAATGTATATCTATGGGATGTATGCTTGACGAGTTTCTTAGCATAGTGTGGATTCCATGTGTATTCCATTGCCTTGCCTTACATATTGAAGATGTTGGGCAAATATCTTGGATGGATGACATTTTCAAGATCGCATTAAGCATGGTAAGATTTATGAAGAAAAGACTATCCGTCACAAGCATGTTTTGAGCGAATAGCATACTTGAGCTATTGAGACCCTCTACCACTAGATTTGCTTGTAAGTTTATTGTATTGGAGAGGTTGATATGGGTCTATCCAAATTTGATATAGAGTATTGTATGTCAGAAATGGCTCACATGGAGTGAGAGAGAGTCTTCAAAGGCTCTTTCTCTTAGGCACAATGTTTTAAATGAGAGTTAGTGGATTGAGACAGAGGCATTGGTGAAAAGTCTCACTTCTATTTACACTATACTAGGCACCATTGATATGGAGGGGAGTACTTTGGGCCTGTTATATGAATATATGGATAAAATTGGCGAGGCCTTGCTTCACAACAATTTTTTGCCTCAAGAAAAGTAAGTTGTTTAACTTTTACAGATGCAATTATTTGGTATTAACGACTCCTTGATGATCAATCATTATTATAATTGCTAAGTTTTTAATTAGAAGTGCTCCCTTTCAGATGAGGTATCACGTATTGGAAATAATTGAGTACAAAAAATTTTGTAGACAATTTACTGTAGCTGTCTGGAATTTCCTACAACCTGTGAATGCTCTGTTTTGGTCATTTAATGACTTGTACCATCAATTTTATTCATGTATAAACTATGTAGACTTGCAAAGGAACTCCATACAATTGCAAAACTGAGAATAACCTCTGCAAGTAACCAAGGGATTGAATAATCTTACTGTAGGTTGCAAAATAAGAATCCAATCAATGGGACCTTGTTTACATACCGTGTTTCAACTCTTTATAGTTGATATGTGAAATACACGATGGGATTAGTTCCATAAACCAATCCATGCTGTCACACATATTTTGGATTTCCTCTAGCGCAACGAGAAGTAGTATATCAATGAGGAGTTAGAGAAGGTCTTCATGGAGTACTTGAGGTGCCTCATAGGTGATGATAAAGATATGATGAGGAGAGTAGAGAATGATTTGCTGACATTCCACAATTATTCTATTTATTTTGGTCCACCTATAGCTAGGCTTTGAGAGACACAGCTTTAGTCTTGTCTCTTGGTGGAAGAAATACAACAATTGTGCTCCTACTTTGGTATGTGATTGGTGATTTTTATATTTTGAATCTGGATTATCTAATGCATTATGCAGCCTAGATATCATGTTCTATAATCTATTGTCTACTTAAATGTTGATTTTGCGGCTTGCATATTAGGAATTGCAAATTCCTCAACCTGAATATCTTAAATTTGAATAGAAACGCATTGCCATTCGGGTCCTCTTGCAAGAAAGTACTTAGCTATGATGAGTTGGCCTTGTTAGGAGGTAGCTCGCAAATGTGGATGAGACTCGTATCTTCAAATGTATCTACGTAGATGATGTGGTTCTTTGTAGGCTAGTTAGACAAGCCATTTGGCATTGAGAATGTTGTTGATTGTCATAGTTGATCAGTGGTAGCATGGTTTGGCCTTGCCACTGTCCTTGATGAGGGTTACTACCATTGTGGTTCTCGAGCTGAGGGTTACCAATTGAGGGGCGGGGGTTTGACTCTTAGCTTTTCGTGCAGCGCCTCTTGCCTTTGGTTGACATTTGTCGTCAAAGTGACAAGCCTTGTGACTATGTTGATAATATTAATTTTCTTTGGTACATTTTGCCACCCAAGTTTTAGAGATGATTGGGAGTTTTCTTGGATCTCACTAGCTTAAATTTGATTTTTATTTTGGTTTTATTTGTGATTTTGAGTGGAGGTTTGATTAGGTTTATTCTTTCCTTGCTGTCTCTTTTGAGAAGAAGCAAGGAGTTCCCTATGTAGAGGTCATTCTATGAAACTAATTTAACATGCGAGTGTAATGCAATAATTGTCACTCAAGTTTATAGATTGTGGGCATGGTGTTGTGGGTTGTGAGATCAATTGCTGCACAAAATGGAAGTTTTTCCTCAACAACTTGTTAAGAAAATATGTGACTGAATCATTCGAGGACTTTAAAGCCTTGATGGTAGAGAACTTCGTGAGAAGGCATGGATACTCAGCCAACTTGATTTTCAAGTCATCTTGGTCAGTGATTTTAAAGTTTTGGAGCTCATGATTCAAGTTGATACGATGGGTGGGTCCTATTCCGGGCGGCATAAGGGTGAGTAAATTGTGCGCGATGCTCGGATGCTAAGTCAAAATGCTGAAGGTATGAATCAAATGGGTAAACATTGCATCAACTTGAGAATAGTGAAGGCATTCATAGCCTTCCGTGAAGACAGGGCTGTATGGAACAAGTGAGGGATCATGTTGGGGTTTCAACCCTTGCACAATATCCCGTAGCTTCTGTGAGTCAAGGATATCTCGCATAAGGTTTGTCTAAGTAGTGAGGTTCAATTGCCTAAAATGAGTCTTGTCACTAGAGGCATGTCTGGTTGATGAGGATGAAGAACCATTAGGTGTCAGATAAGTGGCGTAAGATGGATAAGGAGGTGGTGGAGGGGGATAAGTAGAAGGTGGGTAGGCAAAAATAGGTTTAAAATGTCCAATGGGTGCTGATTGATGTGGACGTATTGAAACATGAATGTTTTCATTAAGTGTTGGGAGGTGGAGGAATTGGGACATGTAATCCTTGTCAAATTGTTGGCTGGGGCACAATAAGATGACTAGAAGGTCCACTAGGTAATGCCATGGAGGCAAACTGTGGTACCAAATGACCCATACTCGGTAATAGTTGGGTGGCATTCCCAAGCCATAAAAATTCCGAAAGTGTGTGGATGGGAGTATGAATCTCTATCAAGGAGACACGACTCAGTGGAGGAAAAGATAAGGTCTTAAAGACTGTGCCTAAGGATAAAGGATCTCTTGCTGTGATGTGTGAAGTCATGAAAGGTATGCATAATGAAAGTTGAAATGAAGATGAAGCAGAACTTGTAGATTAGAGATTAAATGGATTGGTCATTAGTGTACTTTTAAGGAATGAGTTAGGTTCCTATTGTCCGTTAAATTCAAATGATGTAAAAAATGATTCACCAAAATCAAATTGATCACGAGATGTAAAAGCCAAAGGAAAAGATGAAGAATCAACACTCAAGAAATAATCTTCCAATTTTTGCTTACCTTTTCTTTAGTCCAAATGGAAAAATCTAGTTTCCTCAGGGCTTATGAACCAATACTTCGTGTAAAGAGTTCATCTTGAGCATCATCAATATCTTGCGGAAAAGAGATAGTAGATTCATAAGATTGAGAAGGATTGTTTTGTCTACTTGACATAGGGGTTAATGAAAATGGAGTTGTGTATGGCATACAAGAAAGTGGTAAAGAAGTGTAGGGTGTAGATGTAGATGGAATGGGTAGAGAGAAATAGGGCTTGTACTCCATGCCAGTTTCCACGCTAGTGTGGCTAGTCCTTTGTGGAGCTTCCATCCTTCTTGCAAAATCATTAGAGTGGTGCATGGAATCTAAAGGGAAAAAACTCAAATTTACCTTCAATCTGTTGTTGAATTTGATAGATGAGGATGAGATCATTTTTGGCTTGTGAGATCTCATATAGTCTATGGGCTCCATGGTAGTCCAAAGTCTCCTTGGTCATATTGGAACTTGAAGGAGCAAGCTGTGAGGCCCAGTATGTCTCGTTTCTTGATTTGCTAGGGTCGGGAGCATCTTGATGTGGTGAAAATGTGTTCGAAGTCATCTTGCCTCCCTGTTGTTCTTGCTTCTTGCGAAGGACTTTCAAATCAAAGGCGTAGGTTTCTTCGAAGAGATCGTAGCTCTGATGCCATGTAAAGAAATACCCTAACATAGAAATGTAAATGAAAGCGTACGAAAAACCATAAATTGAATAGAACACAATTAGGGTTAGGGTTACTCAGAGACACTGAACATTGATGATTTAGATGAATGAATAAATACGATACGATGTTCATGTTGCAAACAAATCTTGTAGGGAATGGAAATTGTACCTCGAACTCTCGTGTGTCACGGAGTGAAGCAAAGGCAATGCGCTGGAGATGTGTCGTACTTGTGATAGATTTTGAAATGCAGCAAGGCAGCCTCCAAGATGTCGGATAGCGGCAAACGCAGCAGATGATGATGTCATATCTGTGTTGGATCCACAAAAGAGAGAGAAAACTATCAATGTAGCAGCAGGTGATGATGTGGCGGGTGGTATGATAGCCAACTAGTGAAAATGCAGTAGTTGGTGTAGTCGATGGGGGCAAGGCGACAGCCAGCAAGTGCAAGCACAACAGTTGCTACCATGTGGCAGCTGGCAACAACAGGGTGAGTGATCAGCAGCAGTTGCTGTGGCTAGACAGCAGCAATAGATCGTGTAGATTGTGGGGTGAAGGTTGGAAATAGGTGTCGGATGGATGTAGACAATGTTGGGCAGCTTTGGCTGAGATGTCCTCCGTGAACGGGGTTTGGGCAGCAAAGCTAGAGGTCGTGAAACCCGCAAAAATGAGATTAAGTCTGATGGAGGGTAGCCTGCATATTTATTGAAAGTTTCGGGACCTCAAACCTCTGCCCATCTTAACTCTCTTGAATTGCTCCTCGTTTTAGGTATTTTAATCAATTAAGCATTTTTGGGGCTGTTTAAGAGGCTAATTGAGCATGTAATGCTTAATTCAGCTCAACACTACTCAAAAGTCAGAGAGAGGTCACACATCATGTAGAGGACTCACTTATCTTGGGGGTTGTCTTCACAAATGGCTTGTACAGTGGGGATTGGTTTACATTTTCGGAGTCTCGGCAGCAGTATGTCTTGAATAGATAAAGAGGGCAGTTGTGCAAGCGACAGTCTAATCAGAGTGGTAGTTTAAAGTCTAGAACAGTGGTCTCTATTGTGGAGTCTGTTTGGAGTGCACAGATTGAAGAGCAGCTTGTCACTGGCTTGTAGGAGCAGAAAACACAGGTTAGACTTGTCACAATGATGGGATGGATGCTGATGTCAGCTGGCCTGATAAAAAAACAGCAATCTATGTAGTTTAGGGGCCTGGATGAGAGCTGTAGAGAGGTCAATAGGGACTGAAGATGCGTGGCAGCAGTTGGAGAAGAGTTGGCAGCTGCATGCTGAAGACAGCGGATGGTTGGAATGGACAGTATGATTGAGTCGATGAGCACACAATATTTATAGATGAGGAACCAACCACATTGGGAGAGTTTGCTTATGGGACACAAAAACTGTTTATAGCATTAAAGTTTAGCTTTTGTGGCTGTTTAAATTAGCCAATTAAGGTTTGATGAGAAATGTTCTTTTTTAAAGCTTAATAGTATCCCTAGAGAAGAATTGAAACACACTTCAAAGTCATGGATTTGGCTTTTCACCACAAGACACATCCTTCTAGTAGCGGTGGCTACTAGTGGAGGGAGTGTTTACTTTCTTAGTACATGAGGATAGTAGACCTAGAAGAGAGGATTTGGATTAGTTGGAGTTCACAGGATGCTCCTCACAAAGGATTAGGCTCGTGTCTCATTTCGATAGGACTTCTTACCCATATGTAGACCTTGAGATGGATGGCTCAAGGATGCATACAAGAGGGGCTCCCTTCAGAATCCAAATACTATAGTGTGGCCCTAGGGGATGGGTATGCACACACATGGTTTGGCCTTAATAATGACCTTATTCCTTGTGCTACATGAGAGGGTCCAAGCCAACATAGTAACATCACATGTTGGATTGAGGTGGAACTAAGGAGGTTTGGAGGAGAGCCCTTAGGACGGTGTTTCATAGGTGTACAAACTCTATGATTGTTACATGGGGAACAATTGCTTACAGTAGAGTCCCAACATGTAGATATGAGGATGCACAAGGGTGTCATGCTTACCTTTTTTGGAGGAAGCTTGTAAGTAGGATTGTGAATTGAACCTTGAAACTCTTGCCTAGGTCTCTAGTTCTGATATCTTTAACAAGCAAGTGAATGCTAGGCTACCATGCTCATCCAAGTTTATGTTTAATGGATTGTGGCATCTACAACAAAAGTTTCTTCGAAGGCTCCTTGCGTGGAAGTAAACCCTTGACAATGAGTTTAACCAACAAGGCTTTGCTTTTACTCTTTGGGTCTATGATCGCCAAGCCTCCTTTGTATCTATTTTGAATAATGGCATCGCGAGCCACCTTGCCCTTGGTTGGGCTCCCGTCTCCTCTTAATCAAATAAAGTTCTTGATGAGCCATTTGACTTGGCCAATGGATGGCCTAGGGAATCAGTAGAAAGCAATATATCACATCATTGTGAAAAGAACTTCGTTTGGAGCTACTACTCTTTTTACTAAAGAAGGCCTCATGAAGCTGCAATACAAGAGCTTTTGGTTGACTCTTTAATTATTGTCCACACCACACAAATTACATTGGGCACTACTAGGATTGGCAAATTCTAGTATCCCCCTATAGTGCCCATGTGATGAAGTAGAAGGATCAACAAGCACCAAAGAGTAACAAGTTCAAGGAATCAGGGAAAGCCTCAGACTTCTCATGTGGTAAAGCTTGTAAAGAAAATACCCTAACACAGAAGCATAAACAGAAACCTTACGACAAAGCACAGACTGATAAAAGAACATAGTTAGGGTTAGGGTTAGGGTAACTCAGAGACAATGAACACAGTTAATAAATGAAATGATATGACTACTAATAATACGATGCTCATGCAGCAAACAGATTTAGCAGTGAATGAATACTTAATCTCAAACTGCTGTATCTCAAGGTTCATGGCAGGGGTAATGAGGAAGAGAGTGTGTCGTACTCTGAATGGATCCCGAATCACAGCAAGGCAGTCTCTGGATGTCGAACACCAGCAAACGCAGCAGTGAGAAGTTGGATTTGATGCAGATAGCAGTGAGGAGAGAGAAATACTAAAAACGCATGCAGCAGGTGAGAGAAAGACTAAAAACGCAGGCAGGACAGCTTGTAGGGGAGAGAAAGACTAAAAATACAGGCAGGAAAGCTTGCAGGAGAAAAAAACTGCAACGACTGCAGCAGGAGAGAGAAAACTGTTAGGGTGGTAGCTGGGGCCTATAAACGCAGCAGTTTGCTGATGTGGCAGGCGGTACGACATCAATGCAGATGATCAGCAATCAGTTGCCAGGCAAAAACAGCAGCAATCAGCATGTGGAGGGCTGGCAACATGCGCCAGACTGTAGGGAACAGTGATGGACAGCAAGGGCTGAGATGTCCTCTGCGAATGGGGTGTGGGCAGCAAGCTGATAACACTTGAAACCTGCAAAAATGAGATTCAGGGTAGAGTCGAGGGCTTGCTACCAATTTATAGAAAATTAGGGTTCTAGATCCTCTCCCACTTAATTGCTCCCCATTTTAGGGTTTTGGCTAAAATAAGTCTAAAATAAGTATGTTTTGGGGCTGTTTAAGTGGCTAAGAGCAATTCTTAGCACAACAAAGCCTTGGTGAAAATGTTTATAGCATTTTCTTGTGTACGAACATACATCAAGTTGATCTTCTCTTGCATAAGATCTCTCTTTGACATAATGATAGTGAATCTCAATGTGTTTCGGGCGAGCATGAAAGATAGGACTTTGGGTCTACTGCAGTAGCACTTGGATTGTCTAAGAGAATGGGTGTAGGACCCTTCCATAAAACCTATAGATCAGCTTGCATTGTGTGTGTAGCCATACACATTCAATTGTTGCTTTGAAGGTTGCCTTGTACTCAATGTCACAAGACGAGGTAGCCATTGTAGATTGTTTGTTTTTATTAAGATATGAAATGCATGAATGGCCCAAAAAGAGACAATCTCTCCTAATAGATTGCCAAGTGTATTTGAGTCTCAGTCCAATTTGGATCACTATAAGCCTGTAGCTGCAAGTCTCCCCCTTGGGAAATATCAAGGTATTTGTTTGGGTACCTTGCAAGTAAGGGAAGATCAGCTTAACAATTTGCCAATTAATTGTACGTGGGTTATGCATAAACCTACTTACTTGAGATATTGCAAATTGTATGTCAGGACATGTGTTGCAAAGATACATAAGGCATACAACATCCTGGCTGTAAATTGCAACATTAGTCATCTTACTACCGTCATGCATAGAAAGCTTCAGCCCTGGCTCCATAGGAGTACTCATAGGTTTCAATCTTGGATGTTAAAACTATGTAGAAGCTTTTTCACATGCTGTGATTTTGACATGATAATACCATGTTGATTTTGGGTGAATTGAATCCCCAAATAGTAATGTAAGAGCGCCATATCTAACATATTGAATATATTGTTCAATTCAGCCTTAAAATCTGCAATTTTATCCTCTTTAGGTCCGATGACCAGCATATTGTTTGCACAAAACATGATGACGAGCAAGTCCCCACGATTCATTCTTAATGCATAGAATAGGAGGAGTTGGATTGTTCTTGTACCCTTTCCCACCAACCCCTAGAGGTTGTGACACGTAAACATCCTCATGTAGGTCATCATTAGAAGTGATGTTTTAATGTCCAAGTGATGCATCTTCCGTCTATGATGTGTAGCCATAGTAATAACACATCTAACAATACTCATGGCGGATGTAGGAGTAAAAGTCTTCCATGGCCGCTTGAAGATGATGACATAACATCGACATGCATCCTTGCTCTTCTTCTTTGTTGCTCAACAAGCACGGACATAGTATCTTTTACATATTGCCAATCAATTTGCAGTCCTTGCTCTATGTTTTCATCCTCCAAGAGCTCTTCAAGGCTCAACTACAGTGCAAGATGTGCCAATTGAAGAAACAACTCAATCTTTTCCAATTCTAGAGATTGCTACTTTGTATCATCCAAGTGATCATATTTGCATCTAAATTCGTAGAATAGCTCTATAGCAGCTAGCCCTTTGTTAGATTTTGCAACCCACTCCATGAAAGCTCTTTTAACGTCCAATCTTGCATCCTCAATAAGGTATTCTTCTTTTGGTGCTTTCGTGAAATCATCCCATGCAGCGCCTTTTACATAGATTTTAATTATGTGTGGTTTCAATTCATGAACTGCAAGTTGTGCAAAATAATGACTCATTTGGTTTGCAAGTATCCCAAGGAAATTTAATTTCTTTGCTTAAATCTTCAAAAATTTAATACATTCCATCCATTAAACAACTTTACTTGACATTTAATAGCCTAGAGTGCTTTTGCCACAATTGACTCATGCTTTGCAAAAGACTGCTATTGTTTGCTATTGGAGATACATGGTCAAGGTGTGAAGGAGTTGCCTTACATCATCAAATTTCCTTTCACACTTTTTCTTTGTCCTTTCATGTCCCGTTCACCAAAGATGTTTGGGTATATAGTGTGTAGGGCCAAAAGTCGCAGAGATTGAGGCAAGAAGAGCTTGAAGTACAAAGAGAAGAAATTTCATAGAAAAAGATGGTATAAACTAACATGGAACTAATATATGTTGAAACCCAATTGAAGATTATGTCTATGGCATAAAAGCTTATGCTCAACCCATATACAGCATGTACATCAACATATAGACCAAGAGTTGAAGCTATGGCTCAATATAAACTCAAACGTGTTGAGTCCATATGCATTTGAATCACCATCCACGAGTTTCGACAACAAACAATGTCTTTGTGGCTAAAAAACAGTTTAATACATTCATGAGAACAGCCTAGAACCTATGTAGCCCATACTGACATGAATAACCTTGTTTTGGGCGACAAAATATGCTTCTTTTTCATCTATCAAACATCAATCTTGCACCCCACAATAGTATAGAGGAAGATACACCCAAACCGTCTTTAAAACCCCTTGATTCGGGATGGCCAAGAGCAATCTTCAAACATAGCATAGTTACAAATATCTGTGTAAATCAGTACATAGCAATAAGTTTCTTCATGCATCAGTCCTTTGCCTTTCTTTTTCCACACAGCACTACAGTTGATCTCCAGCAGCAATATGGTATTTGCTTGCTGCCTTGTCCACGATTTTTGCAAGCAAGAGGGCATTCTGATCTGCTTTTGCAAATTGTTCAGAAAAAGCAGGGCTGTTCCTGCTTGACATCTACACTTTGTCTTACTCAAATTAGGTTGTGGGTTCATAAAGAAGTCCACTTTGCTGTTCTCTAAAGGCACTTGACACTTTTCTCTCAATTGAGGTTTGAAATTGACTTAATCCTCATGATAGATGCTCACTAAATGTATGTATTTAGCATATACACATGCAGTCCAGCCCATAGCCATACAACTTGAATATTATCATTGATGCTCTTCTGTAGAGTTTGCAATCATTGGACCTTCATCCACATGGCACTGAACATCGGGACGGTGTGGGTTGGTGGTACAGGACACCAGTCCTTGGGACATGATTGTGGCCTACAGTCTTGCAAGGTCTTAGGCTTGAGGTTGGGTCCGCTTGGCTTTATGTTTGGGAGGAGTTGGATGTCCAGTTTCTTTATATTGGTAGATATAGCTTGTGTCATGTCTTGCGTGCAAGTTGGATCCTAGGGGAGTGTTTCAGTGACTGCTCTTAGGATGGCTAAACATGATGGGTGGCAACAGACAACTGCAAATGCAACCACCTAGGTGGTGGAACTGGTGACTGTTTGTGATGGAAACTGCCAGGCTGATCAGGATGCTTGTAGACAGCTGCAAACACAAGGGCTGACAGCTCCAAAGCAGTGTTAGGAATGTTGGTGTGAGCTGGCAAGGCAGCTCCTCAAGCTGATGGAAGATTGATTGCCCCACAAACTGAGGTATCCACCAAGGAGGGGTGTAGACAACATTGGGAATTGGTGCCAATTGATGAAGGATTTGTAAAACAAGGATGAAAAGAGTGGTTGGGCAGCCTCGTATTTATAGATATGGATGCTTCCAAAGTTTGGGTGTTGGCTTATGTGACAGAGAAACTTTCGTAATTTTTGATAAAGTTTGGTAATTTGGAGTTTTGGCACTATTTTAACAAGCTAATTAAGGTTTCAAGTTAGTAATGCTCCCTTTTAGCTTAACAGCACTTGTATACGAGCGCTCTTTTTGAGTAATATCTTTATTCTAAACATACCTCCTCCGCTGAAAGATTTGAATAATTTTCTCTTGAATTGAGAGGTCTCTTGGTTTATTCTCCTTACGTAGTTTGATTTCTGAAATGTCCTCTATGTATAGTGATGGAACATGCAAGTTGTTTGTCTTGTAATTTAAAAAGTACTGTTATATGAATAGTTTCAGGGAGAGTTCCTAATCAATTTTTGCTTTTGACATAGCATGTCCCAATGGGAAGAGCAAATCTAATTTGGAGGATACAAGATTGCTTGAGTTGAGGCAAATGAAGGGGTGTAGATTATGTGGAAAAGACTGCAGCCCAAAGGCATGACTTGCTAGCAGACTTCTCAAAAATATGGCATTAAATCTTTCTATGAATGTCTGTATGTGTGAATTCAATGTGCTTTCTTGCAGATACTATCAACAAGTATTTCAAACAACCTAAGTTTGCTGGGCCCCATAGGACTGGCCTTAAAGGTTAGTTTGAAATTTTAAATGGTGTAGACTTTATTGGGCGTCTTTTCCTCTGTTGTTAATGGATATCTCAGTATAGCCATTCGCAAATAAAGAAAGATTTTGTGACATGCACTTGATTACTCAAGGGAATATAAAGTGAAATGGCCAATGAGATTTTTATTTTTATTTGTATTTTTTGTGGGAGAAAATAGTCACATATCTTCTGCGTTGTTATTGGCTCCAAAGCCTCTCTAAAATAGTGGTAGTTTGTAAGGGATTAAAAAGAAAGAGAAATGAGAGGGAATGATTTTTAGAAATGTTGAGTCTGTTAGGATTGATAAGCATTATTAAGGTGGATCACTAAAATAGGTGATTACTTCAGCTATTTACATATCTCTATATGAAACAAGAACATAATAACTTTGTTGGTACTTCTAAGATTAGAGCCATCATGACGAAAACAACCCTTTGCTATCTTCAAAAATGAAGTGAAGGTGGCTGTGTAGTGGTGACCGTACGGAGCTTATCTGCTTGCAGCAGGTCTAGATGGACAAGCTTATGCCCTTCCCCTACTGAAGTGATTCTGTCTAAGAAAGGTTTGTCCAAGTAAGTTTTAAATGTAATTTGAAGCAGAAAAAGTGCATTCCAATGGTTACTGAAAAATGTAGTGCAGAACTTTGTTTGGGTATGTGGGACACTCTGGAAAGATGAAATGAGCTCGCAATATGAGAGCCCTTCTATAAAGTTCGTGAAATGCCTATCTAGGCTTCGAACCTTACATGCAGAATTATAAACGACTGAAGACAACTTACAAGCTTGCAAAATGAAAGGACGTCCACGAATTTCTCAAGAGTCATCTAAGGGGGAGGCCTTACATGTAGGATAAATAGTAACTGAAGAATATCCTTCTCGTAGCATAATTAGAGCAACTGAAAAGCAGTGTAACACATGTTACGCACTACCAAATTCGAACAGAAGCTATCCAAATAGCTGCACGACAGTGGGGACTGCTGCTGGAAGAGTGCAGAACTAACGATGGGATTAATCATTATCAAGCTTGATCTGCATGATTATGTAGACTGGATGTGCAGTCTATAAATAGGCCAAAGACAATGAACTCACTGACAGATTTTTGAACGGAAGAGTGGGGACTGCTGCTGGAAGAGTGCAGAACTAATAATTGGATTAATTATTATCAAGCTTGATCTGCATGATTATGTAGACTGGATGTGCAGTCTATAAATAGGCCAAAGACAATGAACTCACTGACAGATTTTTGACTGAAATAATCTGGTCTGACCACTAGATATCATAAGTTTGGTGCGATTAAACTTAGTCTGGTCCAACTAGGCATAAGGCCTCTGTCTGACAGGCAGTTAACACTGCAGGCTGTCACGTGGCAGGGTACTGTGTCAGTGTCCAAAGAAACATGGCCCTTGCTGACATGTTGTGGACCTGCTGCTCTTTCCTTCTGCCTGTTCCTGTTTTGGATGTTGTGCTAAGCTTAGGTTGGGTAAAATGAGTCTTTTGATCACATTCCATTAAATAACTTCAGCCATGCTGAGGTGCACATTTCCACCTGAGAAATGCGTCATGTTGGGTTTGCATTATAATGTTGTGTACTGATATTGGAGCAACCACAAACATTGGTACTACAATACTGAATGCTGGGTCCTTATCTGAAACGTAGAACCAACATCCTAAAGCCTGGAGGACTGCATAGAATCCTCTCATCTGAAACATACCTAAATGTACACTATTCGCAGGTGTTTTTCAATGTTTCCATTGAGCAATCCCTTTCTTGAGTACTCCCTTTTTTAAGTCTATATGACATAAATGATAATATGAGTCTATGATTGTTCAAATGTTGACATCATCATTCATGGCATATTGTAGTCTTTTATATCCTGTTCCGAATCTTGATCTTGAAAGTTTTGGAAACTCATGGATTGTGAATTCAGTTGTTTCCTACGTTTCGAAAATGTGCAGATGCTTCTAACATTTCCTACTCGTAGGAAACATGTTTCTTGACAACTATGATCAAGAAGGTGCTTCTCCAAGAAAGTTTTGTGAGATTTGTTGCTGAGAACCATGTTGTATTGCTTTTGGACCAAAATGTATCTTAGGTTATGAAGATAGTCACAAGTGATCGGGTTGAGGATGTGGACAATGGCGCCATTTTGGTGGGGTGCCATTGTTAATGTGATAGGTAAGATTTCTATCATAGCTTTCTTTTCTGTTGATTGAGCCTCAGATAATATTGTAATTTAGGTGTGTTTTCCACAAAAAGACAAGATAGATGGATTCAGTCCTTTGGCCTACACAAGAAAGCTTCTTCAAAGATTATGGTGGATCTAGGAGAGTAGGTTTGGAGGATGATTTTGATAGGATAATTTTGATGTGTAGGATCGGATCACAGTCTATAGCCTCTTCTTATTGACATGCAAGGACATAGTTGTTAGCTTTAGGCCTAGAAAGATATTCCTCTTCCTATGTTTATTAGGCCATAGGTGCTTAGCAATTGTACATCCCTTGGGTATGGTAGACTCCCATTTGCATGTGTTTGATGTGGTAAGGTTAAGGAGATGTAGATATATTGCCTATGGGATTGTCTCATAGCTGAAGAGGTATATGAAAGGGCCTTTATGATGGCCTTTCACGACACAACATGGACGATGGTTGCAACTTCTTGCTCAAGCTTGGATCATAGACAGAGGCCTAGCATGTTGATATGAGTATTTCTAGGGGAGCCACTTCCTATTGAGAAACCCTTCACTCGTAGTTTTGCATTCCGTGTTTTGCATTTAGGGCTGTGTTTTGCGTTTTGCGATGGACAGCCCCAAAAAGGGGTTGGGTGCCATCCTAGACATTTGACGCCCTCCCTCCAAGTGTCACCCTAGATAGTCTGTTGCTTATTTATAGACTGCCTCTATCACTCATTCAACATAGCTGATTCATTCAATCCGTCACCTCTTTTCTCCAGCCTCTCCACTGCCCTCACATCCCTTGAGGAGGACATTGCAGTTCGTGGTTCATGGTTGTCTTCATCATCTTCCTTGTGCTACGACACCCTTGTTTCCTTGTATTACATTCACTCCATGATTCAGAACTTCATCATTCCATTCATTAGAGTTTCTTCTCTTCTCTTCTCCGTGTTCGCCGAGTTCACTCCGTGTTCCTTTCCACAAATCCTATTGTCTCGTTGGTACGTCATCTTTTGACATGGAATCAGAGCTGGATCTGCTCAAACAGTGGCAAAGATCCTCCACTCTAGTGAAGGCAAAGATCGGTGGCTGATTCAACATCTACTTCTCTTCTTCTTCTGTTGCATCAACATCCTAATTGGAGGCTGCCTCCTCTTGCGTTTGTTGTTTTGCAATCTACGTTCAAGGTTGGTGTTGTCACCTCCACCTCCGAAACTGTTGGTGGCTCCTACCACCTGGTGGCAGCTGTTCTCTGTTGCTGGCAGCCTAGTCAGACTGTTGGCGGTTTCTCCCATCTGTTGTTGGCGGCTCAACTAGACTGCTGGCGGCTGTTCTCTGCTGCTGTTGGCGGCTCAGCTAGAGATTGCTGACAGCTCCTCCCAGTCTGTTGGCTCCTCCCAGCTTTTGGTGGTTGTTTGTTGCTTGTGGTTGAGCCAGATTGCTGGCGCTTGTTCTCTGTAACTCGGCCGCTCAACTTGTTTTGCTGGCGGCTATTCTCTCAACCCGATAACTCCACCATATTGTTGTACCCTGTGTTTTTCTACTGGTTGCAATCTCTTACTACTGGTAGCATCCCCCTCCCACTGGTAGTTCACTTCTAGCCCTTCCACTACCCTCCCACCCCTTGAGGCGAACATTGCAAATTTGTGCTTTGCACTGCCCTCACACCCCTTGAGGTGGACATTGTAGTTCATGGTTCGTGGCTGAGCCCTTCCTTGTTTAGCAAGGCACACTGATACCAATGGCTTCTTTACAATAGATGACCAATCTACTGGGTGCTCCTATTGTTACATCACCGGACACACCACCAATGGTTGCAGACTTTTACCTTTGCTCCCCATCTCCCCTGTGTATATGCGTCTTCCACCCGCCACTACCTTTGCCACCTCTCCTTTCTAGGCCACACAGATTGTTTTGCATTGGCTATCAAAGTACTGTGCTCAAGCCAATAAGATGTATCCTATGCGCACTAAGTCCTTTCGAGCACATGGAGGATCGATTGGCACTACGACCTCTTGGAGATCGTCGCAATGCCATTGGTAGTCTTCTCCCACATGTTTTCGGGTAAAGTGGCTACCATGGCCAGCGATTTTGTAGTCCGCTCCATCGAGAGACAGTGATTGATTGATACCGTCTCCTCGTCAGTCTGCTCCTTTGAGAGACAATGAGTGCTCAACTCTTTTCTCTTCTTCGGATTCCCAGTCGACTCCATTGAGACGCCGCGACTCTTGCCCACTCATTGCTTGGTCTGAGCCCCACCCTTCACCCTTGCCTACTCAGGTTCGAGAGGCTACGTCTGGGAGTTCTTCACCACCCCAGATTCATTCTTCAGCATGACTGGTGACACTTTATCCTCAGACATTTGGGAGTCCGTGATCCATGAGTTTTTGGATTTTCTATCTACCTCAGAGGGGGATTCAAAGGGGGATGATCTTTCTTTGCCCTCCAAGGGGGCATCTACAAAGGGGGATTCTATTTCTCCAGTTTAAAAGGCAGTGCCCACCCATTGCTCAACCCTTCGCACACCCTAGCGGAGGCCTTTTACCTTCTTCTTCTATCCTTGGATGGGGTGGCTTCCTTCCAGCTGTCATCTCACCTATTGATTCCCATGATCTCAAGGATCTTCCTAGATCGGGGCCTTGAAGGTTTAGCTGCGACTTGGTGATGAGGCCTTCTTATTCCTTCTTGCATGGATATGCGGAGCTACTGGCTTCTCTGCCGAGGTTGAGTTTTGGGTTCTCCAGTTCACTATGTCTACTGTTTTTCATTGTAGGTTCCCTTTCGGGTGGAAATCTTGGATCTTAGGGATCCTCTACATCTTCTTCTTGCTCTTCTTCTTGCCTTGGTCACTTGGTCAACATGGAGCCAACTCTTGAGATCGAGCACGTGCATATCCTTATGTTTCTTGGTACCACACAAAGTCTGACATTCCTTCTATGCATTGCATGTTTTCATCATCTTTGTACTAGGTTGCTTGGGCAAGTGAACAATTTATCCACGAGAGACACTGTCCAAGTGTGTAATATTTCCGCTCGAAATATTAAGTCAATCTTAAACCCCGCACACACCCGCAATAAGGCACCCCAAAGTGATTTCCCACATCGTAAAATGTTGGCAGTTAAATGCTTACCCTACGAGCACGATAATAATCTCCATCTGCGTTGTGCAAATAAGGCCAAGGTTAAAACCCGCAAGCCGCACGAGAACACCCCTTACGGAAAGAGAAATGGATAAATGATTAAAGTAATGCAAATTTTTTTATTATTTACCCCCTCCCCTTAGCCGATGCATGGCGGGGGAGAGGAGTGTGAGAGGGAGGTGAGTAGTCCATGAGAGGTGGAGTGCATGGGGGAGGGAGAAGTCATGCAAGTATGCCATAGGGGTGGCTATCCCCCCCCCCTCAAAGGCTATATAACCTTCCCCTTAAGCTTGGGGAGAGGCACGAAAGAGAGAGAAGATAGAGGTTGTGGTGCTGTTGCTACTGCCGCCTTGCGCTGTGCTGGCCGCCACCGTGAAGATCGGTAGGCTGCCGTTGCTGCCGGCATCATCGTCATAATCTCCCCCCTTTCGTCGTCAATCTCCTCTCCTCCAAATAATTAACCCCTAGACACATCCCCCCCCTCCACGTCATTCAGTTAAGAAGCAGAAGCTTCTTGGAAGCTTCTAAAGTTAGGCTCCCATCAGCCTCGTTTTCACGTGCCTCCCCGGTTTCAGACACTGGACTCATAAGTCCCAACTCCTACGTGAGGAAAGAAGTATCGGCCTAATAGGAAGTTCGTAGATCACATAAAGGCGAGGACAAATCGCAGAGTTCAAGTCCACTACATCAACGATGGCTTTGAAGCGAAAGACGCAAGGCGTACACGCGGAAGCCTCGAACCCAAGTTTACACGTGGACATCGCAGCGAGTCCTCCTACCCAGGTTCTTAGAAGTTAAATTCCTCATAAACGGAATGCATTGGGCACGTTTAAATTTCATGAGGAAGTTATGAAGATAAACTACTCATTCGTCTTACGAGTTTTAGTTGCATGTTGCCCTTTGCTTACATTTCCAGAGTGACAACCCCAATTGCATAGGTTAAAAGGATGAAAAATTGTTTTAAATGCATCCTTGTCTTCCTCGCATGAAAGAACAAGCGCATAATGCATCTAGGCAATGATTTCCTAGATATGATTCGTAAGAAATAATCACTAAACATCCGCTAGAATATTGTCCAAAGTAGTTGCATTGCATGGAAATGAAACCATGAACTTACCTGTTGCATGCGAAGATGCTTGCATTTTAAAGACGGATTAAGGCCGTAGAACGGATTAAGTCAGCATAAGTATTATGACATTCGTCATACATGAACTTCATTTATCGAAGTTGTATCTAGAAAAAGTTGCATGTCACATATTCGTCATGCATGAACTTCATTTATCGAAGTTGTATCTAGAAAAGGTTGCATGTCACATATTCGTCATGCATGAACTTCATTTATCCAAGCTGTATCTAGAAAAGGTTGCATGCCATATTAAAGCCTGAAATTCAATTGCATTAAACAAAAGGTAGTAGGCATAGCTCCTTGATGTAAATCTATGTAGGTTTTATGCAAGTTATCCCCCAAATTGTCAATCATCATGATTTTTGCAAGGAAAAGAAATGGTCATTGCAAACCTTATAGTTACATAGAAGTAATGAATCGCATATTTGGACATAATGTGATGTCTTGCAACTATTTACACATTTTAGAACAAATTTAGCATCTCTAAGAAAAGATCGTTTCTTGTCGCAAGACAAGTAGACCGATTTAGCTAAATCACTTGTAATGACATAACCCACATGGAATTCTTAAAAGCATAAGTAGTTAGTACAATGAACACCTCAAAGTGCTAGCTAGGGTTTAGTACGTTAAAAATTCTGCCTAGTATCGCACTTGGGATTCCAAGTCAAGACTTTTGATCCCAAAGGTCCTACCCATGTTCACGGAACGTTAGGGTTAGCTAAACACCCATGCAACAACAATCTAGGGATTTACCCTAAGGATCGATCGACCTAGTACTAAAACTCCGATTGAGTTTAGAAACCCTAGGTCTGAACGTTGTCGGCCTAGTATGATTAGGGTTGGGTTGGGTAAGAAGACATCCCAAACCCTACATCTTGACCAAACATATTTCTTAACCAAGAAACGTCGTTTGATGGAAAAAATGATCTCGTAAGTCAGATGTGACTCCTATATAACAAGTTGCAATGTCGCATGGTTTTGTGTTAAACCACAAAGTAGAGTTGCCACTCCTTAGAACAAGGTTGGCAGGTTCTAGCGCAAGTCTAACTTGCAAAAGGATGAGTAGTCATCGTGCTATATCACCCTTCTTGGGCTAATTTGCGAAGTTACGGGAAGTTATGTATTGCCTAGCAAGCAAAGGATCAATCAAGATGGAGTGACAAAGTTGCCCAGGATTTACTATCTTAACTTAAAGAACCTAAGGTGTTGGTTAATTTAGGTTAATAGGGTATAAATCCTAAACCATGGATAAAAGGGTTAACAAGCAACGAAACCCTTGGGGATCTTGCCAAGTCGCAATTGATCCCGGATCCGATGCTGGACGTATTCGGAGAAGAGGATTCACACCTTAGCAGTTGGCCAAATAAACGACCACTGGATTGATTGTGTTTGTACAGTTTAGGAGCACTGTTTGTATTGCTTTGCTCAAGGAACTAAAGATGGAAAGATAATTCATACTTTAGATTGAAGGCCTGGACGGAGAGGCAGCATCAGTTACCCTTGATTGTCTGCGTGACCCTAACCAAGGAGGTTGTTAGCCGTGCCGGGAACGTGGACCGAACTCGCCGCGAGAGGTCTCTCCATTGGGCGCTACTTGGAGCAGGAGGATGCTTGGGTGCCGGGGGGGCTCTGGCCGTAAATCCCTTGCCTTTCGGATCCTGCATAAGAGGCCGACGTGACTCGGGATTGGATCTCTAGGCTCGCATACTAGTCTACGGGTGGAAAGTTGGATTAGTAATCCGTGAGGATTGCTGGATTGTCTTTGGGCGGATTATGGATTGCATTCGGGCAGATTATGGATTAGCCTACGGGCTGGATTATATGAGGTATTTCAAAGATAAATAAGATCAATTGTTGAAAATGAACTTGCTTGATATTATTTTTTTGAGTGGAACCGGTGCTAAGATTACGTAAAGGAACCGGTGACTAATTGGCTAATTAAGGAAGTTGTTTTATGCATGTCAAACTAAATGTGGTAGTTAATTAGATAACTAAAGCAACCCTGAGAAAAGTGCGGTGGATGTGGCCATGGGTCCGTCCTACGGATGGGTGGTCCCGGTTGGTCATGAACTTTTCTCGAAAGGAAGTTGACAGCAAGGTAACGATGACTTAGAATCTAGGATACTAGAGTCGCGATTTATGCTATTTTAGGGGAACGGAATGGGACTATGCCTTATGGGCAGAGAGGTTGAGCTTTGCATCCCTCTCGTTTGCCATTCTCCTTAAACCAAGTGCAGCATGAATCCACTTCGACCTTGACGTTTCTGCGTAAAGTAGTTCGCCTGGGGTTCGATGCTAGCTGCCGTTCTAGGAATTTGACCACTAGGAAAAACCCTAATTCAGGTCGGTTCGAATGCTTCCGCTTCGTGGTAGACTCGGGAAGACCTAGATTGCAAACCCCGTGACATTCCGTGGGAGTATCGGGCGGGGCTTTCTGGACTCTCTTCCGGATGGGCTACTAAGACGTGTCCTACGAGCGAACAGGTGGACACGTTACAAAGTGGCATTTGCTGCATAAGCATTCTTCAGTGTGTAGAATTCCATCTCGACCTCACTCTTCTCATCTCCTTTTTGGGCTTGAGAGGGGGTGTTGAGAAACCCTTCACCCGCACTTTTGCGTTCTGCGTTTTACATTTAGGGTTGTGTTTTGTGTTTAGGGTTTCACATTTTGCGTTTATGGTTTCACAATGGACAACACCCAAAAAGGGGTTGGGTGTCCACAGTGGGGCGCCAGCCTTTACAGCTGATGCCCTCCCTCCCGGTGCCACCCTAGACAGTCTCTTGCCTATTTATATGCTGCCTCTGTTACTCATTCAACACGACCTATTCATTCAATCTGTCACCTCTTCTCCATGTTTGCCGAGTTCACTCCATGTTCCTCCCTGCAAACCGTACTGTCTCGCTGGTATGCAATCTTTTGACACTTTCTTCTTATTGTTGACCAACATTTGGGTAGGATCTCTACTCTAGATTACTCGCAAGCACAATGGACTCAGAGAAACCATCATAGATGGGAGCGGATTGCTAGTATTGTTGCATAAGACATTTGGATTGCGAGGTGCAACCATACTATAGACCTTTGGGATGTCTCTACCACTCAGATTGTTTCCAAGGTTTGGATAAAGGATCATTTATACTTTTGGAGGGAGATGGGAGAGGTTGCAAGGTGGATTTGAGAGGAGGACGAGGAGAGATCCTTTCTTTTGGACATGAGTCTCCAATACCTTCTTTCACCTAGCCCCATAGATGGTTTGGCATTATAGGCCACTAGATTGGTTGTTCACACAACCATTGTATTTACAACTCGGGCACTCTCTACAAGGTGTTGTGTGCTTTGTATTTTACCTCATAGGGATTTTTTGTGAGGTGTTATTAATAGGAGTTTTCTTGTCGTTGAAAAAATGACGAACATAATCTTTAAGAAGACATGCCTTTCGATGCATACAAACTTAATTTACTTGGTTTGATGGGCAAAATAGGAAAAAGCAAGCATGGGAACTAGTCAAATTTAGGCCTTGACTAGGGATGTCCAAAAGCAAGAGATAAATGTGAATAAATATTTGAGCAAAGATATAGAACTCAAAGTGTATGACAAGAAAACTGAATAGTAGAGCTCCAGATCAAGACAATTCAGCGTGGTGAATAAATGAATGAGTCAAATTATATGCTATATATGATCCAATGGGCGTCTCATGGACAGGGGATGAGGTGAGCAAGAGGAGTTCGAGACACTGATGTTAGCAGAAAGAGAATGGATCAAAACACGAATCTACGCCGTGCTGGAACAGGTTGCCTAGCTGAGGAGTAGCACTAGACAGCTGCATGAGATGGAGGAAATGATGGCGAAGGAAGCTCTCAAAATCAGGTTGCTAGGCTGAAAGGACAGTCTAGACAGGAAGGGCAGCACTCCATGCAGTTCCATGAACTGATATGTCCAGGTTGATCATGAAGATTGCGGATTCAAGCTTCTTCTATGCATTTGTGCTTGCAGTCCATATCTTGATAGAGATAGTACTCTCATCACTACGCTCTAAATCTTAGGTAAACATGTACTTTGGATTGAGGAGCCATTAGGCTCAATTTGAGGGCTGCAATAGCCATTTTGGCATTGTTTAGGTAGCCATTAGCAGATGGGATTGATGCAAAACAGATTGGGTTTGGTTGCTCAAAAAGAGATTTTGCTACATGGTTGTGATGTGTGTAAGCATAGGACCTGCTTGAGGAAGGGGCAGCTTCTCAATCATATGCAAGGGTTTGGCTTGCTGTAAGATGGTGTTTTAAGCAAAGGCCTGAAGCAAAGCCTTCGAAGTGGGGGCCTTGCAGCATGGGGTTCATCATTTCTATGATGTACACATGTTAATGGAAGGAAAGGACTGTCTCATGTTATACATATATGAAATTCATATTGCATGCCAAGAGACAAAAGGCATGGTTCTTCTTTCTCACTGGGGATTCAAAAGCAGTCTAGATGCAATTGCTTGATGATTAAGTACATACTGGAGCACATAAACCTTGGCGTTGACATACTATGAGTTTGCAAGAAAAAACGATGCATGTTTGGAATTTAAGCTCCTTGCTTTCATGACTATAAATTTGAACAAAGGTCTAAAGGCTCATCAAACAACACTTTATTATCCTCTCATCACTTTCAACCACTCAACCACTCTCCCGGTCAATGAACATATCATTTATTTTCTTTTGGGGTTTTGAAAGGCCGGGCATTTGCCTTATTTCCAAGACAAATTGGTTGTGGTAAGGGCCAGATCTTACATCTTTTAAGTCTTGTTCACATTGGCATTAATGGATGATATTTGTTAGCCTTTGTGATTGACTTTAGCATCGACCATTTGTCAACTTGGAGTTATATTTTTGTTGTATCGTGTTGGTGTTGTAAGGATGATGCTAGTTGTATTGGTATTGTAAAGGTAGTTTGTATGCCTTTGGTTTCAAATGGCTACTTAATGCTTATAAAATAGCCAAAATAATATCGAAAAAATGCAAAAAAATCATTTGCTTTTAGGAGTGCTAGAACATTAGATTTGCATTAGTTTGGGGCTGATTTGCTCTTGATTTAGCCGTTGTTGAGCTTTGTGGGATACTCATATGGTAGTTGGTTGGTCTCTCGTGATCTTGCAATTTGGCAAGTCTTGATATTTTAGTATGTAGGACGTGTTACAATCATTATGGCTTCTTCGCCCAATTTTGAAAATGCATTATCTAAAATTGAAAAATTAGATTGCACCAAATTTTCCAACAAAAAAGAGCAAATCTATAATGCATTCGTTTAGAAGAAATAAGTAAAGCGAATCGAATGCAATGGTGTTAAGTGTGAGGGCATAGATGTAGATGTATGGAAGAAATGGATGAATTCGTGTGTTCGACTATCATGTTGATACTCTCAAAGTTTGTACTCTGATGTAAAAGATGTGGTATGTGGTGTATGGAAGAACCTTGGTGACTTGTATGAGAAAGAATGTATCGATTTGTATGCTTATCAGTTTAACAAACTAATTAATCTCTGCATGGAGAAGGGGGCTTCCATATTTAAGCATGACAGTGAGTTTAATATTATTTTCATGATTTAGTTAAAGCTATGTTTTTGATTGTCACCTTGCCTAAGAGTTGGCACACTTTTGGGATAGCCATTAGTAACTTTGTAGTTGGAGGTGGTCTTATGAGGGCTAATGTTCAAATGGGTTTGCTCACTCAAGGAGTTGAATAGAAAGAATAAAGCAAGGTCAAAGAACTCTATACACTCATTGTGCGAGGAAGGTAAAATGTCAGAGGAAACTTTTATGAGAGAGGTAAGTCGCGAGTCTCATAGCAAGAAGGATATAGAATGCTTCTTTTGTAATAAGAAATGATACATAAAGAAGAATTGCTATAAGTGGTATAATGAGCAAAAGGACAAAAAGCATAATGAGGATGATGGCAAAAAGAAAGAGAAATGCAAGGAAATGATATAAGCGATTAATACATATAGTAGTGATGATAGAGATGTCTTATATGTTTTCTCTTTTGGTGATGCATTCTTGGTTATGAGGGATAATGGCATGTTATATAATTGACATTTTGACTTGAGAGTGTAATTCCATGGCATTGTGCATAGAGAGTGATTCACTACTTATGATGTTGGGAGATGAGGCATCTAGTCTTTCTCCTTGAAGAGGTTGATCTCATTCATCAATAATCACAACAAAAAATTAAAGCATATAAAATGAAATGCGCAACGCTCCACTTAATCTTGGATAATGGATAGCCTGTTGGTCCCAAAATCGGTGTCCCTTGCGATATTCCTATATTCTTTATTATGAAGAGATGGAGTATATTGGTATTCTTTAATCTCCTTAGCTTATCTAAGTGCCTATTGTTATCATAAATAACTAAAAAGCCTTCAAACCAATTTTACCCTTGTTTTGCATGGGGATTGGCCTTCAATTGTGCTCCTTGGGTGATGAATTCAGCCTCAAACGTTTGTTGGCTAAATGGCCCTTGAAATCTCTTGAAATTGCTCCAATTTTTGTTGTAAATTAGGATTTACAATTGAGATCCATCAAAATCTCCACATCCATGGTTGAACCTGTTGGAAATTATCGACGAAGAGTGAGAAAACGTTGGGAGATGAGAGAGAATACTGTAGAGAGAGAAATTTTAGAGTTTTACCTTGAGGAAATCTTTAACAATTGCTGCTTGTTCTGAAGGCATTTGCTATTGTCACTTGCTATCTTAGAGTCCAGAATGGGCCGTCTCCATTCCAAAAACATGTTGCTAGTTGCCTAGTAGCCTTTCCACGTTGTGATCCACTGTTGTAGGCTCTTTTGGATAGTTTGCTAGCTTGTCGAAGGTTTGTTGGTGGCTGGAAATGATAGGTCCATTGTTGTAGCAGCAATGGTGGTCTTTTCTCTCTCCCTCTTAGCTTCCACAAGGTTGGAATGACCCTCTCTCAGTTTCCCAAAGCCTTTTTTCCACTTTCATGGGTAAGTTTTGCCAACTGGCAACTTTTCAAATCCAATTTTCAGCATTATCCAACTTTATTTAAATAAATTTTAGAATATTAATTGAAGAATTATTTGTGGCTTAAAAAATATTTAGATTGGCCAACGATGGAATTGGCTAGACGAATTTATTTATAGTAGCAAAGAAATATGTTTCTTTGCATAGAAAACATAGGTTTAAAGAGAAAACGTATTGGACAAACCTCAAACCTCGATCGTCGACCCCTTTATCACTCATGCTTAGTTGGTCTCTTTTTGCTTAAGAGAGAGTTTATCAAAGGTTTAAAATCCTCTTTCACTAGTTTAAAACTAGAAAAAAGGAGTGTATAAAAAGACTCACGTTTTTAATTAAACTCCCTCTTGAAAAAAAGTTATGAAACACGTTTTGACATTTTGTTTTTAAACATCATTGGCTGCTATGAATTTATCCTCAGTGAACTTGAGCACTTATTAGGCTTGGAACTAACATTATTTGATTAATTAATGCTAACTTTGTAGTGTTGCCACTGACAGTTTTGACTAATTAAATATTCTAAGCCAAATTGCGATACTAGTTACTATCTTGTGCTTGTGAGGTATAACTTGTTATAACTTTTTCCTTTGACAATACTTGATATCTTGGGGTCCTACATCCCAAATTGTGAAATAACTAAGTTGCACCTCACATTTGCAAGCCATATTTGCACATTTGGTTGACTCTTTAATCAAATGCTGAGCAAAGCAGCAACATTTCACACGCTTGTGATGGACCCCCCCTTGAAATCCTAGCCATCGTGTTGGATTGCATTGCAATGTGTCAGCGCAAAAAAATTATTGCACTAGAATTTTCCGAAAGGCATCATAGTCAAGACAACATTGGCCATTGTTGCTTAAGCATGCTAATGCCAATGACTTATTGAAAATCTCAATTGGCATAACTATAACATAAGACTCACAGAAACTGCAAAATTGTTGCAAAAAACCCATAGAATACATCTCTCACTAAGATATCTGAACAATTTTGGCTAAACAATGATAGCAAAGTTGAAACTCAACATAATGTGTGATTGAACTTTTCATGGCATTTGTTAAGTGTATTGCTATTTAGAATATGAGTTGAATACCATTGACAATGGATGATCATTGAAAACTAGCAAGTGATAATCGCTCTTTGATGACCATGCACCATAGAAACAGGGAACGACAGTTTTGGCTTGTAGGAACGGCCTAATGTGTTCAAACCCTCCAAGGAGGTGACATGGCTAGGAAATATTCCCTACCGTTCCGTGCCGTTCCCCCTGCCGTTCTTTGCTTGGAACGGTTGTTCTAGGCTTGCTAACCAAAAATTGACATTTTTTCTAGTTTTTCCTTCTTGCTTGTGTTACACTCCTTCTACCACATGTTCATCCATCTCCATTGTCTAACATGCACACACTAATCTTTGTGTGTGTCTTTTTCTCCCTCTCAAGTTGAAGATTCAAAGTGTCAAGCCAAGCTACAAGCCAATCACAAGTCCATGCAAAGGTCAAATTTGATGCACTATCCAACTCTTGCAAATCACAATCAAATTTCAGCCCTATCCTCAATTCCAAGGTAATCATCCATTTATTTTCTCTAATTTCAAGGGAAATTGGGATAATTGGGGCATTTGGGGCAATTCAGGGCAATTTGGAGCTATGGGGGTAATTGAGTCAATTTTGGGACATTTGGGTCAATTTGGAGCATTGAGGGGTATTGGGGCAATTAGAGGGACATTTGGGGCATTTGGGAATTTGTGGCATTTTTGGGGCATTGAGAGCAATTCGGGGCATTTAAGGCAATTTGGGCGATTTATAGCATTGGAGGGACTATTGGGGCAATTTGGGTTATGCAGGGCATATTCGGGGCACTTAAGATATGTGCCGTTCCCCTCTTTCCCATTCCTTGACCTTGGACATTCCCCCCGTTTCAGGGGGTCCCATTTCCCTTCCCATTTCCCATTCCAGGTAACTATGCCATACATTGATGGAAACTTACGCAAATGTATAGTTTCAGAGTTGTAGTGAAAACAATACCGATTTATGTATATCCTAGATTCACTATAGATGAGAGCTGTCCTTATTGAAGGAGTGAAAGCACTCGATTTAGCCTTTTCTAGCCTTCACCTTTGTCATTTTAGTTCCTTACGATTTTCCTTTGATGAAACTTTCCCTTACTTTGTTTCTGTAGTATAATTCTATGGCTTCTGAGCAACATGAATGTAGACTTTGATTAAAAAAATATCCCCTTGAGCATCATGCAATGCTCTAGACCTCTTCTCTCTTGAACCAAACTGAGCCCAATCCATAGTCGGCTTTAACTCAAAAGCCTCGAAGTAAAGCTATAACAACTAAGGATGGTCTGTCAAGTCATCCTTTTCCATTGATGACTTGAAAGCTGTCTTATGAGCATCCTCTGGTCTAATGCAAATCTGGTAATACCCAATTTTTAAATCAATATGGCTGAATATGATTGCCCCTTGTAATCTATCCATAACAACATTGAACTGAGGGATTGGGAGTTAATTTCTTATCATGATTTTTTTCATAGCATGATAGTCAATGCACATAGTGACATAGGCCATGACCCATCCTATTTTTGAAGAAAAAGCACTGGAGAACAAAAGGGAGATGAGCTCAGCTGAATTAGCCTTTTTTATAACAGCTCATTCACTTGAATCATCTCCTCTTGTTGGGTTGCACGAATGTATAGGGTGGCTTATTAGGAGGGCTACTTCTAGGGATAAGGTCTATGGCATGATCTTCGGGTCTCTGAGGTAATATTTGCCTTGGAAGTGACTAAGAAATCTTAGTGAAAATGAAGCATGTTGAAAGATGCTTTTCATTAATTTAGAAATAGCAATAGGCGATACAATATGGACAGATTCCCCTTTCAATTTCATATCTAGGTATGGGCCTTGCCCTCATGTTAAATAGTGATCATCTTAGCATGTGTATCAAGTGCTCCATGTGCACAATGGCACGAAGACATATGAAGCAAGACATGATACATCACAATCATTGAGTGGAGCAATGAAAACCTCTTTGTTGTTGAGATATCCCTAAATGTGCAAGTGAAGCTTTCCAATGAGTGGTGTGAAAGGCTTTGTATGGCCTTGCATGCCATAACAACTTTTCCCATGGGTCCCATTTGATCCTCTTTGAGGTATAGATGGCTTGCCATGTTTGTAGAGATAAAGTTGGCTTGTGCTTCATTATCAAAGAAGATTAATGCATGCTGTTCTTTGATTTGCCCCATGCTTTGCATAACTCAGTAGTACCATCCTCGGGTTGATCACTAATGACATGAAACACGAAATCAATTGATTTTTTGGGCTTCTTTCCGTTTGGATCTCCCTCATTTTTTGATTTTTTCAAGCTTGTTGGCTACTTGGATAGTCCTTAGCCATGTGACCCTCCTGTTCACAAACAAAGCATTTATTTGTAGCCCTTAATTCCTTACATTATGCAATTGTTTCCCAACCCTTTACTTGTGGTTTTGGTCTCTTTTTAGCTTCATTTTCAGATCGTCCCCTTCTCTCAGCCCTTGAAAACATCTTATTCGGATTTCCATTTGTATCTTGAAAAGACAAACCTTTCACATGCAGCAATGCATTTGTACTAGTTGTTTCTATGAGCAGAGACATGCTAGTCCTTAGATATGGTTTATGTGATGCAAAAATCTGTGATGCCTTTAGGCAGTCCACATGCATACTTTCTACTTTGCTGATGAAGATGAATTGGACGATAAGAAGTTACTAGTGACAGGGCATCCCAAGACTTCTTATTCTACTACTTAACATTCTTGTTTTGCATTGTATGAAACTTATTCCAAGTTGTCATTCTATCCACCTCAAATGTTCTAGTTAAAGCTTCTTATTATATGGCATAATTAGTAGGGATGAACTAGTGATAATACCCAAAATTGATTGTGATTACTAGTGAAATGATTCCAATCAGGGCCAAAATTTCAAATTGTAGCTTGCTAGTGTACATTATTTTGTCTTGATGCAAGCTTATTGTGGGCTTTGTAAACCATGCATTAATTGTGGTATATCCTAAGGAGTCCTACCATACATTCTCGCTTGTATGGATGCTTGACTATCCAAAATGTGTTGGATTGGCACTACTAAGATAGCCTTGAATTTGCGTATCCAATCCCATTGGTATCTATTGCTTTTGCTCATTATTATTCGTTGGTGCAGCTTTAGGCTGTAGTGGTTGCTCTTTGGAAGCTTCTTGCCGTCCCAATGCCTTCAAAGGTGACATCTTCTCGTTGCCCTTGCTATCCTTTTTTGGAGGGTTTGAGAGTCTCTCAAACTATGGATCTTTGGCTAGTTAAGCAAATATGTGAGCTGTTGCCTTCAACGAAGCCTTTAATTGGTTTTTATATTCTTCACTTCCTTGTTGGTCATCCACATTATATGGACTAGGAGACACATGTTTCTTGGTCTAGAAGCACATATTCTTTTCTTCCTTGTTGGTCACTCACATCATATTATGACTTGTTTCTCGGTTTGGAACCACATTTTCTTCTTGCAGTCCATACTGTAAGTATGTTCCAAGATTAGGCATTGCATTTTCCCCTCCATTATGTGCATTTCTAGAATGAGATGTACCATTAGTAGTTGATCCCATCTCATTGTAAGGAGCCATTCTTGCTGTGTAAATGCCTAGGTGAACACAATTTCAGCACTAGAGAAAAGCTTTTGACCTTCAGTTAGATGCCTTTAGCCCACCAAGTTAAAGGAATTGATGATATCCCAACAATGGAATCATGAAACCAGCCTTCCTTCTCACAAAGGCTAGTAATAACCTTATTAGTTGATAATTATTGCAAGTAATTAAAGCAAATAAAGTGAAATGCACAATTCACCACTTAATCTTTGGCAATAGGTAGTGTATTGGCTCCAAAATTGGTGCCCCTTGTGGTATTTTCTAATCCTTGATTACAAATTGATTGAATACATAGAGATTCCTCCTTTGCTTATCCAAGTGCCTCTTACTATCATAAATGACCAACAAGCCTTGAAACCAAATCTCCCCTTAGTTTGTATGGGGATTGACTTTCAATTGTGCTCCTTGGGGTAATGAATTCGGCCTAAAATGTTTGTTGGTTGAATGGCCACTTGAATCTCTTGAAATTGCCTCAATTTCAGTGATTGAGATTCAAGTCTCTAGGCCTTCAATTTTAGAGCGCAATTTTTGAATTGGTTGTCATGACTTAATTTTTGCTCTAAATTAGGGTTTATAACACAGATCCGTTTAAATCTCCACCTTCCATGGTTAAATTTGTTGGAAATTCTTAAGGAAGAGTGAGAATAGGCTAGGAGATGAGAGAGAATTTGGTATAGAGAGAAATTTTAGAGTTTCATCATAAGAAAGTCTTCAAATTAGTTTTGGCTTTGTTCTCAAGGGCGTTTGTTGCTGTCTCTGACTACTTGGGAGTCCATAATGGTTTGTCTCTAGTCCGAGAAGCTGTTGTCAGCTACCAAGCACCTCTCTTAGTTTCTCACCTATTGATGTAGGCTCTTATGGGCAATTGGCCAGCTTGTAGAGGATCTCCTAATGGTTGGAAATGACATGTCTACTGTTGCAGCAACAATGGTAGCCTTGTGTGTGTGTGTGCGCGCGCGCGCGCGTGTGCGCGTGTGTGCGTGTGTGCGTACATGCTTGCACTAGGTTGAAATGACTTTCCCTCAACCTTCCATAACCTTTTCCTTACTTGCATGGGCAAGTTTTGCGAAATGGCATCTTCCAAATCTATTTTCCAGCATTATTCAACTTGATTAAACTAGTTTCTTGAATATTAATTTAGGAATTACATATGGCTCAGAAAAATAATTAGAGTAGCGAATGACCAAATTGGCTAGGTTAATCTATTACTCAAGTAAACTGGAGCACTCATTAGCCTTGGAATGGACATTAATTAACTTATTAATGGCAATTCTTTAGTGTCATCATTGATAGTTATGGCTAAATAAATGCTCTAGGTTCAATTTTGGTACCAAGTATCATGTAGAACTTGTGAGGTATAACTTGCTACAAGTACCTTACATCTTTTTCTAGTGGCACCAACTAATATTTCAGGGTTTTAAGTCTCATATTGTGAAATACCTAAGTTTCATCTCACATGTACAAGTCATGTTTGCACATTTGATAATCAAATGCTAAACAAAGCGTCAAGATTTTATGTCATCATGACATATGGTCTTTGGGGTATGCTAGAATTAAGTGTATGAAACACCGGTTTTGAACTTTCAAAAATGCCACATCCTAAACGTCTGGGGACTTTTGTAATCATCATTTATCATGGATTTATTTAACACGTTGACATTATGGGTATTGACATTGATTGCTGGATTTTTGTTTTGAGTTGTGATCCATGATGATTGCATATATTGATGGCTCGTTTTACAACTAAAATTGATGTTGGGCAAGGATAGTGAACCATGATGCATGCAAATATTGATGCTATGTTGAATGTTCATTTGCATTGCATTAAATCATGAGTAATGTCAATCTGTGTTTTCTATGTCACATGGGTCATACAGTATATGTATATAAAACTAGGTCAAACGGGTCATATAGTCAGATCTTCAAACCACGAGTAACAACAATTTTAGAAATGTCATGTCTTTTCTTCCCGTAATCTAGATGGTCGTTGACAAAAACTACGACACATTGCTTTCATATCTTCAAACCAAAATCATGTCTTTTCTTCACATAATTTAGATGGTGGTTTCAAAATCTATGAGATGGCCTTCTTGATTGAACACTACACTCATACAATCATTACAAGCATCCGCTTCTATCACAAATATTTTAACCACATCTAGAATAAAAAAAATAGGTTTAGAAGTGAGGGCTGATTTCAGCTTAGTGAAGGCTGTCTTCTCTTTCTCCCACCATTGGAAGGAGCTTTTATTCTTTAGAAGGTCTCAAAGAGAAGCCACATGTGTAAAAATGCATTGATCAAGATCTCATTTTCTAAAAGTAGTTGTGTAGAACAATCTCTAGTTGTTGGCAATGCTCCTCTTTATTATTTCTAAACACAAGAATAACATTAGGAAGCATTGATATATTCTGGATCATCCTTAAAGATGTGTTCAATCATTCAATTGAAGATGGATGGTGGAATGGTTAATCCAAAGGCAACCACATGTTTTCAGCCCTTGTATCAATTGCTTCAACATGCAGTTCTTAGACTTTTAGCTGCCCTCAACTTTAGAAAATAACGGAATATTTGAAAGACCTATTTAGCAGTGGTGGGTGGATGAGACGAAGCCTTGCCATTTTGTTCTCTTGTTCTTCTTGTTCAAAAGATGGATGGCACACTCATGATGTGCATTGATTATCAAGTGATCAACAAAATCATTGCGAAGAATTAGTTTTCTATTCCCAAAATTGATGACACTTTGAATCATCAAGGAGATCTAAAGCTTTTCAACTAAATTGATTTGAAGAATTGTCTTCACTAGATTAAGGAAATACCACAAGATATATACAAAACAACTTTTCATACTTGAAAACTCATAATGGTAAAGTACTACTAGTGTTGGGGTGAGAATCGAGCCAAAGCTCTCAAACTTTTCTAGTATGCTCTACCAATCAATGCAAGGCCTGAAAACAAGCAACCTTATAATTGTAAGCATTGCTATTGTTGGATTGCGGATCCAATTATAGCTTTGGTATCTCTAGAAACACCCCATACAATGTACTATCTTAAGACTTAAAATATTTTCCTACTTTTGTCACTAGAAATTGTAATGAAATGGAAGGGACAAACAGTTGGGCTGAATATGACAAATTATTCACAAATAATTTCTATCATAGGTACATAGGCAAAAAATTGTCATCTAGTCTTCTCCAAAAGTTTGACAAAAGGATCTAAGATACTCTACTAAAGAGATGGATACATAGGCCTAAGGTTGTCATTTAGTCTCCTCCCAAAAGTTTGATTAAAAAATAAGACTCTAAAATAATTTTTGCCATAGGTTTATAGGCCTAAAGTTGTCATCTAGTCTTCTCCAAAGGTTTGACAAAAAAGGATCTAAGATAATCTATCAAAGAGATGGGTATATAGGCCTAAGGTTTTCATCTAGTCTCCTGGAAAAGTTTGATAAAAAAGGATCTAAAATAGTTTTTGCCGTAGGTTTATAGGCGTAAAGTTTATTGACATGACACATAAATGTTACACGATACGTGAGAGCAATGTATACTCTTGTATTATTCAATGAAAGAAATGGTACAACATAGGCATATATGAGGACTACACCTTTGTGACACCTCATGTGTGAGGGTTCACCATTGGGTATAGGAAATCACACGTCAAGTGGAAACCAAGTAGGGCTTAGAGTCACTACTACTTCCTATTTAGGTGTTTTGGGTAGCAATGCCATGGTATAGCTACAATGCCCTTACACTCACCCCCACAAAATGGATTACTGTCCTCAATAATCTAAGGGTAGTGTTTAACTCATTTCAAGGTCTTAACACAAGTTCTTCTAACAAGGTGGTCAGTGTCTGTTGCTGAGGACTTGATGCATTGGCGGGGTCTTAACGCAGCCTTTTCTATCAAGCTGGTCAATGTTTGCCGTACTACAACTTGGGGCTCTTAACATAGCTTTTCCTATTAGGCTGTCTAGTGTTTGTCCATCTAGAATTATTTTTTAAAAAAAATCCTGTTACCATGCGAGTCCACCCTTGACTCAATTACATTTGAGGAGTGAATGCTTTGCAAGCCCTATGGTAAGTTGAGTAATGACTTAAGGTACATTGGAAGTATTGTTGGGACTCTCCTTGAGCTAGGTAGCGAAGGCCTCATTGCCACATTCGTAGGCTTTTGCCTGCGAAATCCAAGTGGCTTCTTTGAGAGGGCACCGTTTGCACTTGGTGAGATACTCATAGTAACCTTTGTATTTCCAATATCAAAGGATTGCTTCTACTTTGAAGGGGACGTTGAAATGAAGTTATGGAATGTGTTGCTCCCATTGGGTGTCCAGGTAGAATTTGCGTAGAAGACGTGCATGGAATGCATTGTGGACATAGATGCTTTCTGGCAGGTCTAGCTTGTATGTGACTTCATTCAAGACCTAGGTGATCCGGTAGGGTTCATAGTAGCGATGGTTGAACTTGGGGTTCATATTCTTTGGAAGGGACATATGCTTGGAGTTGATTGGAACCATCCCTTGCGTTTCTTGTTGGCGTGTTCGGTCATGGTGATTTTGCTCTTTTCCAAACTCTGCTTGGTTGTTGCATTTCTTTCTCTCTGCTTCTTCAATAAGTCTTCGACATCTGGATCTTTTGCTTTGGCAACTCTTGAGGCTAAGGCTGTTATGACTTCTTTTCTTGTGGCTAACTCAAAGGGTAACTTGTTGCTAAATGAATTGAGTTGTTGTATTGGAACTCCAACGCATTAAGATACAAGGCCCATTCATTTTAGTCCACCTTGGCATAGCTTTTGCAATAGTCTTCAATGCTTTGGTTCACTGTTTATATTTGCTTATCTGTCTTGGGATGGAAGGATGACGAGAATCTCAATTGTGTTTCCAGTCTTAAAGAGTTTTTTCCACGTGTCACATATGACACGATGATGTCGATTTGATACAATGGCTAATGGTAGGCCATGTAACTTGAAGACATGTGTGAAGAAGAGGTGGTCTACCTCCTTGGCATTCAATGGTAGCTTGGGAAGTATAAAGTGGGCTTGTTGAGAAAAATATTCGACCACTACAAAGATGATGGTATAGCCATGGGATTCAGGGAGTTCCATAATAAAATCTATGCTGGTGATCTCTTGTGGCCAGCTAGATATCCGCATTGGTTGAAGTAAAACTGTTGGCTTGGATGGTGGTGCTTTTACTATTAGGCAGATGGGACAAGTCTTGACATAGTCTTTGACTTTCTCCTTCATGTTTGGCCAAAAGAATTTTTTTTTGGAGAGCCTTGAGTGACTTGCTTCGACCCTTATGTCCCCCTAACTTTCCATCGTGCACTTCATGTAGTATGATTTTCTTCAACTCCATATTATTGGGAAGGTACAATCTCTTGCCTAGAAACAAAATTCCCTCCTCCAGGATATACATGCCATGAGGTGTCTTTTCAGCTGTCACTTCTTCTATGATCTTGTGCATTTCTTGGTAATGTTCTAAAGCCTCTTTTACTAACTCAAGGGAGTTGCTATTGGCCACACTCAATGCCTTCAAACATGCCTTGTGACTTAGTGCATTAAGTATTTTGTTTTTGGACCCTTGCTTGTGTTTGATGTCCAAGTTGAACTTTGTCAAGAAGTCGAGCCATCTGGCTTGTTTGGCGGATAACTTGGGTTGGGATCGGAAGTATTTAAGTGATATGTTGTTTGTGAACACAACTATGTGTTTTTTCCTGTACATAGTGCTTCCATATTCTAAGGTAGTGAATTACTGCTATCATTTCCTTCTCATGTATGCTCCATCTAGTTTGTGTATGTGTGAACTTTTTGGATTTATAAGCTATGGGGTGCCCATCTTGCACAACAGTTCCCCAATGCCATAATCCAATGCATTTGAGGAGATTTCAAAGGGTTTGGTAAACTTTGACATTTTGAGTATGGGGTCTTGACTCATACATTCTTTCATCAACTCAAAAGCGGTTTGTTGCTCACTCCCTCATGTGAAATTTCCATCTCCTCTAGTTAGGTGGGATAGTGGGACGGTCATCATGTTGTAATCCTTGATGAATCTTCTATAAAATACCGTGAACCCTAGTAATTGCCAAACTTCTCTAACGGTCTTTAGTATTGGCCATTCTTCAATGTGGCTACTTTCTTGTGGTCTACTTTGATGCCTTTCTTGCCTACGGTGAACCCTAGGAATTTTAACTTCTTCACTGCAAGCTCATATTTTTCGGGTTTGGCATAAAGTTTGTGTTGTCTCAGCTTCTTAAAGACTAATCTTAGGTGTTGCTTATGTTCCTCTTAGGTTTTGTCATACACTAGGAGATCATCCATGTAGATAATGATAAATACATCTATCTCTGTTTGGAATACTCCATCCATTAAGCCACAAAAAGTACCCGGTCCGTTACTCACTCCAAACTCTAGGATGAGGCACTCGAGGCTTCCATATCGAGTACGAAAAGCTGTTTTGGAAATGTCTTCTTTAGTTATATGGATTTGGTGGTACCCGAACCTGAGGTTTATGTGGGTGAAATATTTGGCTCCATCTTGTCTATCTTATAGGACTTCAACTAAGGGCATGGGATACTTGTTCTTGATGGTGATTTTATTAAGAGCCCTATAGTCTAAATAGAATTGATGTTCCGCATCGTTCTTCTTGACAAACAAGACTAGGGCACTGCAAGGAAACTTGCTAGGTCGGATGAATCCTTGCTCTTCCAATTCATGTAATTGCTTCTTTAACTGCATGAGTTTGGTGTGATTCATGTGGTATGGGGCTCTAGTTGGTGGTAGTTCCCCTTGGGATAAGCTCAATCTTGTGGTCTACCTCTCTTTCGGGGTGTAGGCCTTTGGTAGTTCTGTTGGCATCACATTTGTATATTGCTCAAGTATTGTGTCCACTTCTTTGTTGCCAACTTGTGGTTTGGGTTTCTTGGCGACCTGCTTTACAGGTCGGATCATGCATAAATACACTATTTTTCCTTGCTTCATTGATTTCTCCACTTGTTTGGCACTGCATCTCATGATGAGGAGCCGAATATTTGTAACTTGTTGAGGCATTACTTGGATTGGTGCTCTTGGTTTGCTAGGTGCCGACTTTGCTGTTCGGCACAAAACTCTAGGCTTACTCTCCTTAATCCGCACTTTGATTGACGTCTTTCTTGGGAGTTGCATGCTTTCACACGGTAATCTTACGTCCTCTCCTTGCATATCCAGTAGCATGTCATTCACTCCTTCTCCAAACATTGCAATGATATACTTGTAATAGAACTTCGGGCCTAGAATGACTTCAAAGTCGTCCATGGAAATTACTAGAAAATTGAGCACAGCGTTTCATTTAGCTACTTCCTCTTGTACTACAAAGACTTGCTTGACTTACTTTGCTTCTCCTTATGCAAAGGTCACTATTAATCCTTTTGGGGCCTTAGACAATTTGAGTCCATGTTTTGCTGCATAATCTGATATGATCAAGTTGTGAGTGGCTCTTGTATATACCATGATTGCTTGATCCCCTTCACTCACACTTCCCTTGAGGTATAAGTGTTGTATTGCTGCTATTGGAGCCACCATTCACTGGGGACATGCACTAACTGTCCCTACTCTTGGGTGGTCTAGGCTTTCTTCAGTTTCAATGGGAATTTCTTGGATGTGCAATGGTTGTGGCTTCTCTCCTCCCCTTGTTGAGGCTGTCTTCCATGGCACATCTAGTTTGGTAGCGGGGTTCTCTGCACTTGAAACATCTAACCCTTCTGATTGAGGCTTGAGGTCTCCACCATGATGTACTTAATCCTGTAGACCCATAGGATGCACTAGGGGTTGATTTGTAGTGGTTGTTTGCCAACTGTCCAACTGCTCCTCTCGGTACAAAGGGTGACTGCAATGTGGTTGGGATTATTCCCGAGATTTGACTCTGAATCTTTGAGATGGGGTCTCTTGGGGGATTGGCTCTCGAGGTTCAAGAGTTGGTGGTAAGGTTGGTGTTGAATCTAGCTTGACTCCTTGGGGTTGTTCTTTTCCCTTCTAAGTTGACTAATCTTTTAGCATCCTCATGGCCTTTGCCAAACTAGTTGGTTCTTGCCTTTCAATGTCTCTCTTGGCCTACTCTTGCATGCTGAATAGAAATACATGTAACTTTGTATCTATGCCCATGTCGGATTATTGCAACATCAATTGTCTATACTTGCTAAGATAGTTCTTGATCTTTCATTGTGTTTACTTGAGATTTCTCTACTCATCTCGAACTTTGAATTTTCCCATCTTTTGGAATGAAGCAGTCTTCGAGTTTCTCTTAAAGTTTTTCCCATGAAAAGACAGTGCGTCCTTGCTCTTCTCCGTATAGGTATCAACAACTAGCAACGTTCTCTTTTAAGTAGATGGTTGCTACTTATCTCTTTTTTGTCTTCAGTGATTCTAGCATACTTTAAGTATCTATCTATCTGTGCAATCCATTTCTGCAAAATTAACCTGTCTCTCTTTCCCTTGTAGCTGGTGGGTTGGGCATTTTAAACTTGCCATAGTCATCTTTTGAACTCACTTCTCTCTTTCTCCTTATTGTTTTGTCTCTTGTATTTCTTCTTGTCCTTCTTCTTGCTTCCTACTTCATCTTTCTTGTGCTTGTCTTTCTTTGTATCATGGGCTCTCCTTGACGTTTCCTCACTAGCTAACTTATCTGCCAATGTATCCATCACTTGTATTTATAACTCATGAATTATCTATGATCTAAAGAGCAGTGAAGATTGACATCAAGAACAATAGAACAAGAATCAAGATGCATAATAAGTGAAATGAAGATACAATGATATATGTAACTATGTCATGTGAATAATCTGTCAAAACTCCAAAGTCTAGTGAGCATTGAGCACCATGTACTAGTCTCTAGACTCTAGTAACTATTGAGTAATAAGTATCAACATCAATGAACAACTCGTAACTGTAGTTTGCAATGCTAAACTGACTCTTGTATATCATGAGTCATGACTCGTTTGGACTTCGAGGATCCGTGCACCATCTCGGCGACTGTGAGGGCTGCGATGACTCCTCAGCATCCGATGATGAGACACACTCATACTCATCCTCATTGATGCGGTTACCGTCATCATCAATTGATGGCTCCCTAGGTAGCGGTTGTGTAGGCAAGGGGGGGATGTCATCACAAGGCATAGGATGTGAGCTACTAGAGCCCCGCCTTACATATGTCTGCAAGCCACTCGAACCACCTCTCCTCCATGATGGAGGGTGTCGAATGACCATGCCTCTGCTACCACCTACTCGAACTCCTTGCCCACGAGCACGTTGACTGCGAGTGTCACGAGTATCTGCTGCTCTATTCTCTCTATAGAGCTCTGCAAAAATCATCTCCTCCTCCTCGTCCACCTCCTTATGTATACTCAGAAACAATGCAGTGATGCATGTAAGATTGATAATTGTAAATGATAAATTCTAAATTGTAAAGTATAAAGTTTAAACTTCAAAGTTGAAAGTGTGCTAGTGGGCGAGGAGTTTCATACGAATGACGAAGTCAACAGTTTTACAACAAGTCACAAGAAGTCTGGTAACCTTTGCATGTGGAACCTATATTGTTGAACTATGTGTGGATGTTTGTATTCCTAGTCATGTATAGGAGAAAGACTGTTTTTGGGAAGTGTTGACTGAACCTTTTTTATTGAAACTTTGTTGGTATGTTGACCAGGACATCTTGGGTGTGGGTAATGATGAACTCGAAAATGTCATTGGGAATCCTGCTGCAGCATTTCAGAAGAAGCTTGCTGATTTGATGTTAAAGAGTAATGGTGTTCTTGATATCAACTATTTCCAAAAGAGATTTTCACCTCAACGCAAATTGTGTCTAAGGTAAGTAGTATCACAGAGACCTTTCTGATTAATGTGACCTATTGACTTTCCATTGCATACATCCTGACGAGAAAGAATTTGAAGGGGTGTTATTTTTTCTATATTTGGCTCGTGGAGTTTTCCTTAAACATAGGAAATGTGTGTTTATGCATTCTGCTGCTTAGTTATTGTGGGCACACCTACACCTACACATGCACATGCAGAGTGCAATCTGTTTTATCTTGGGCAACATGTATTTTCTATGATGTCTTCAATGTGAGGGGCTTTTCATACATATCAAAAACAGTGGAAAAACAAACTAAGTTACCGAGTCTGAAGCGGCTAGAGCTACATGCTGTAAACCAGGGGTTGCCTCAATCATTGATGGATGTAGCAATGCTTGCCAGTCCACTGCGAGTGGGAAAACCAACTTATTTCTTGATGTCCAATTTGGTCAAAGAATGTTGTTCAAGTACAAAAGGAAGCATGAGGGGTCAATGTAGATACATATTTCTGAGAAAAGAACCAAGAAGTCTGCTGAAAAATGATTGTTTTTCGTGATAAGAGTGCCAAAAAGATGTTGTTTGTATCCAAGCATTCCGATAGTAGATGGCATATCATTTCCTCAAGGTAGGCCTAGAACTAAGTTGCACCAAAAGCATAAAAAAATTGAAATCTTTCTATGTCTAATGCTGTCCTCCAATCTCCTCTAGAAATCAGCAAGGGAAGGTGGTGATATACCCTGTGCAGTCCAATGCTGAGGTGCTGCTGCCATCATTCTGATTTTGCTCCTCTGCATCATCCCTCCAATCTAGTGGTGTACTTGAAAAAGTGGGCATCCTTAAGTGTATTTGCAAATGGGTCTCTGCATACCCACTTCCTAAGTTCCCATTGTAGTCTTGAAGTGATCTTTCTTGTATGCTGAATACATCCAACCATCGATCATGTATGTCTCAGGGTGTGGGTCTATCACAATGACCCACAACCCAAATCCTCTGTTAGGAGCATCCTGTGGATTCCAATTGGTCTAGATCCTTCTCTCAGTTTGGCACTCTGCTCTTGCATTGAGAAAGCAAACACTCTCTCTCCAATAGTAGCCACCAATGCAAGAAGTATGTCTCTTGTTGTGAAGAGCCGAATCCATGTCCTAGAGGTGTTCGTGTCAGTTGTGCACTTTGGCGTAGCCCCTTTGATGGTGCAAGGAATTGTTTTTGCAAGTGCGTCAGTAGCCGAAGAATGACAGGGCACTCCCCCATTGTAGAAGCTATTTGCGAAGACAACCTCCCCGAAGATAAGAATGTCCAGTCTCCAAGTGTGTGGCCTCTCTCTATCATGAGTAGTTAGTTGGTTGAACAGAAGTGGCTGCCTCAACATCTCCTCAACTACAGTTGGGTCAATCTGGTGAAGTCATGTAGATATTGATCTCCAAGCGCAGACCATAGCTGCAATAAATCTAACATAAAGAAAATAATTCCCAAGTCTATTACGCTGATGTGCTGAAAAATCTAGTGGATGTTAGATTGCCATGGTGCTTGATGAGCAAGAACAATTGTCTTTAGTCTCTATAACAACTTTTTCTAAGGCTTCTTGCTCTTAGTGTCTAGGTCAAGGATATCCAAACCATTGCGAGATCTGGTTTGAATAATAACATCCTAGGCTACATAAGCCCTTGCTGGATTCCCATCTCGAGTTGACCAAATGTGAGATTTCACATGGTTAATGCATGAGCTAGAAAAGGCCCAACAAGAGCTAATATAGTGCATGGTAGCATGTAGAACTTGGCTATGGACTATCACCTTGCCTACTAGCTTCATGGTAGCAAAGGACAAGAAAAGAGTGACATTACTCGCTAGCACTGTGGTCGGAAGGGCCACAAGAAACCTGATTACAGGTATTACAAGAAGGAACAAGAGAGGAAGAAGAATGTAGGAGATAAAAAGAAGAAGGAAGAAAAGACAGATGCATCGGAGACATCCCAAGGCAAAGAGAAGGCCAATGTGGCCTCTAGCATGGTCATAGAAGAGCTTTCAGATACAAAGGTAGATGTATTATGTGCAGCTGATTATGATGCGCTTGTATGTCACATGCAGGATATGCAAATTACCAAGGCTTATGTGATTGATGCACTCTTGTCAGTTGATGATGGCGTCACTTAGACTTGGATTGCAAACTCTCGTGCGTCTTTCTATGTGACTCCTTGCTTGGAGTGTTTTGTTATGTTCAATGTAGGCAGTTATGGAAAGGTTTATCTTGGAAATAACCATGCTTGCAACATCGATGGGATTGACACGGTACGCTTCTCTTTAGACAGTGGACAAGAGCTTATGTTGAAAGATGTCAAATATGTACCTGGCATTAAAAAGAGTTTACTTTCTTTTGGGCAGCTTGACCTGCATGGCTACACCACACTGTTTGGTGGCGGTCTGTGGAAAGTGAAAAAGGGTTCCATGCTGATTGCAAAAGGAACCAAGAATGGCACTTTGTATTGCTTGCGCTGTAAAGCCTTGAATGGCAAGTTTCTTGCAGTTGCTGAAATTTGCAGCCACTTGGAGTTATGGCATAAGAGATTAGGCCATGTGAGCCAAAAAGGACTTGATGTCCTTACCTCTCTGAAGAGGGTTGAGGGAAAAGGCTCTAAACTTGATTTTTGTAATGAGTGTCAATTTGGAAAGCAAGTAAGAAATTCCTTTTACTCTGGTGTCTCTTGTAAGTCCAATGTCTTGGACTTAGTGCATTCTGATGTATGTAGTATGCCCGTGCAATCATTGGGTGGTGTTGCATGTTTGCTCCTTTATTGATGACTGTTCCAAGAAGATTTGGGTGTACTTGCTAAAAAAGAAAAGTGAAGTGTTTGCTGTTTTTACAACTTTTCATGCATTTTTGACCACTCAGATGGTAGAAAGTTGAAATGCTTGAGAACTGATAATGGGGGTGAGTTCACATCCACTGAATTCAAGTCCTTTTGTGACTTGCATGGTATTAAGAGGAAGCTTAAATGCCCCTTACAGCCCTTTTTCAAATGGGGTGGCTGAAAGATATAGCAAGACTTTATGTGAAAGAGTGCGGTGCATGTTGTCCACTGCTAATCTCCCTCATGCATTTTGGGGAGAGGCACTGAAAACGGCGGTTCACATTTGCAACCGCTCTCCAAACAGGTCCTTAAATAATGGCATCTCTAAGGAGATTTGGCTTGGCAAATCGGCCTCATATGATCAATTACGCATATTTGACTGTGATGCTTTTGTGCATGTTAGGGATGAGGTGAGGAACAAACTTGACCCAAAATCCACCAAAGGCATCTTCATGGGCTATGGTGATGAGGGTGAATTTGGTTACAGAGTGTGGTTACCTCAGTCCAAGAAAATTATTCGCAGCCGCAATGTTATGTTCAATGAGGCAAAATTGCTGAAAGTCACTTTAGCCTCTAATGAAGATCTGAAAAAGGTAAAAGTTCAGAGTTTGTAGCCACTCATTACTTCAGAAAATGAGCCTCAAGGTGCTGTAGCATAGGCTAGAATTGATGATTAGCCGGTTATTTTTGAGCCAGATGATGATGGACAACAAATAGAAGCACAAGGAGGTCATGGACAGCAAGATAGGCTTGCTGTTTATGAAAATGTAGGTGCTGGAAATGAAAATGAAGGTGATGTACAGCATGAACAACATGCTAAAAATGGTTTACAGCAGCCAATAAATGTTGAAAATAATATACCTCCAATTCGTGAAAATGTTGATCATTGGGTACGCAGGTCTGCACGCGTAAGAAGGCAATCCAATAGGTTTGACCCCTCCTTGGATTATGTGATGCTTACAGATGAGGGTGAGTATCTTACATACAAAGAGGCCAAGTCATGTGAGTTTAGCATTAAGTGGGAGCTAGCTATGCAAGAAGTGATTAAATCTCTACATGCAAATGATACTTGGGATCTTGTGTCATTGCCCAAGGGAAGGAAGCCACTTCCAAACAAATGGGTGTACAAAGTCAAGACAGTTGATGGGAAATCAAGTACAAGGCAAGGCTAGTTGCCAAAGGTTATGCAAAAAAGAAAGGGATTGACTTTCAAGAGGTCTTCTCACTTGTTGTGAAGATGACCACTTTACATGTGCTTTTTGCTCTTATTGCTGTTTTGGATTTAGAGCTATATCAAATGGATGTAAAAACAGCTTTCTTGCATGGTGACATTGATGAGGAAATCTACATGAAACAGCCTAAGGGCTTTGTAGTTCTTGGAAAAGAGCAGATGGTGTGTAAGCTAAAACGCAGCCTGTATGGGCTGAAGCAAGCACCATGGCAGTGGTACAAAAAGTTTGGCACTTTTATGCTATCTCATGAGTTTACACAGCGATGCAATCCATTGCTTGTACATGAAAAAGGATATAGATGGCAGCCCCATCATACTTCTTTTATATGTGGATGATATATTACTAGCTGCGAAAAGAAAGACTAGCTTGGATACTCTCAGAAATCAATTGAAATCAGCTTTCTCCATGAAAGATTTGGGAAAAGCAGAGCATATTTTGGGCATGAGGATAAATAGAGATAGAATGCAGAAATTGTTGTTTTTATCTCAAGAAAAGTATCTTGGAAAGGTACGGGACAGATTTAACATGGTTAAAGCTAAGCCTTTTGGGGTAACCTTACCTCCTTATCTCAAGCTTAGCAAAGCCAATAGCCCGAAAAACGATGTGGAAGCAAATGCTATCAAGGGAGTTTCTTATGCATCAGTTTGTGGCTCTCTTATGTATGCTATGGTTGCTACTCGTCGAGATATTGCTCATGCAGTGGGAGTTGTCAGTAGGTTTATGTCAAATCCTAGCAAAGCACATTGGAAGGTTGTCAAGTATATTCTTGGATACCTTAAGGGTACACAAAGAAAAAGTATTTGCTATGGGTAGGGTGCACTTAGTTTGCAGGGTTATTGTGATGCAGACATGGCAGGTGACTTGGACACTCGTAGGTCCACCAGCGGGTATATATTTACAGTTGCTGGTGGGGTTGTTTCTTGGTGTTCCAGGTTGCAGAGCATTGCTGCACTGAGTACCACTGAAGCTAAATACATATCAGCTACTAAAGCTTCTAAGAAAGCTATATGGTTGAGCAGACTTGCAGATGATCTCAACATGTCTATGCGTACTACAGTTTTGAGATCATTGATGCTAAGAATGCCATGTATCATTCATGCACAAAGCATATAGATGTGCGATATCACTTCATCAAACAGATTTGGGAAGATGATCAAATCACATTGGCCAAGAGTAAAACACAATATAACCTTGCAGATGTTCTCACTAAAAGTTTAAGCAAAGCTCAACATGAGCATTGCATTCAACTAGTGGGAGTTGGTTAGCTAGAGGTTCATATCGGGCCTTTAAGTGGGAGGTTGTTGGGATATAAAGGCCTAGCAATCTCCATGTATAGTACATGCACATTGTACATGTGAACGCACCCTTTACGTGCCCCAAGTATAAATACATTTTATTCTTTGTGTACCAACACATTGTTGGTACACTCTTATTGATTCGACCTTTCACTCTGCGTATACCCTCTCCAGTCGTCACACTCTCACGCTTACTCCTGCTCGACGTCCATCTCTCTCAGCTGTGCCCCTCTTGCTTCAACACAATCAGTTGCGACTATCGCATTGACCTAAAGCCACATGGCGCCCGCTTGATCGGTCGTGAAGTCGTGCCTCACCTGTCGTGCAGTCTTCCCCTGGCTCCTTGTCAACCGCGAGTCAGTAACACCTATAGCAGGCGTTAATACAGTTGATACGTGTTGGTCCCAATAGTGAGGACTGCACTGTCAGCAGTGACTACCACTTACGATTGCCTGCTTGCGTGAGCCACTAGCTCTGATACTAGTTTGTAGAGTTGGAGGGAGGGAGAGAGAGAGAGAGAGAGAGAGAGAGAGAGAGAGAGAGAGAGAGAGAGAGAGGAGAGAGAGAGAGAGAGAGAGAGAGAGAGAGAGAGAGAGAGAGGGAGGGAGGGAGAGAGAGACTGGGAGGGAGGGAGAGAGAGAGAATTCCTATTGATTGTTATCCAACCTTTGTCACAGAGAGAGAGAGAGAGAGAGAGAGAGAGAGAGAGAGAGATGGAGCGTGCCCCGTCGCCTGAGCGTTTGAGTGCCTGCGCGCCCCGTCGTTTGCGTGCCCCGTCGCGCCCCATCGCTTAAGTGCCCTGTCGTCTGGCTGCCCGTCGCCTGACTGCCCGTCGCGCCCCGTCGTTTGACTGCCCGTCGCGCCCCGTCGTGTGCGCGCCATCGCCTGAGCGGCATGTTCCCTGCGCGCCCTGTCGCCTGACTGCCTCGTCGCGTGCGCGCCCCGTCGTCCACGAGCCAGGTTGCCCTGTCGCCACGTCGCCTAGTCCTGTCCTTGCCCTCGCTTGACCTGGGCACCCGGACAGTGCGCACCATTGACGCCTGGAGCTTGTCCGCCTGTCCCGCCCCTGTTTACCTGTGCCTGTCGGATCCGGCTTGCCTGACGACCGCCCACCTGTGCTGCCTGTGCTCGTTTCCTCTGCGTCAGTGTGGCTGTGGCCGTGTCGAGGCGTGCGAGACGCTGCCCTCGCCAGTCAGCCACCGTGGTGGTCGCCCCAAACTTTTAATGCTTGCAATTTGTTTGTGTGACGTCCTGAGGGTCGTCCTCCGCCGTGTCCAAACCCAGCTTACAGGGGTACCGATTTCCAACTCAGCCGACAGTGATCTGCACTGTGCGTCAGTCCTCCTTTGAGATTAGCTCGTCATACACGATGGCTGGTTTGGATCTATATTTCATAAACCAAACAGTGGCAGCACTTGGCCCGGATTCTGATGCTGAGAAATCGGAGAATATGGTTCCGTGCCCTGAAGAGATGCCCCCGGGTCCTGACATCCAGCCTGCAGGTAAACATACCAAGCATACCTCGAAAGAGATAGGTGTTATTCAGGATCGTTCCTATGCGCAGGTTGCTTCGGATTCTGTGGACTCTCAGGAGGTGGACTGGGAGCATTTGCTGGAATTTGCCAACACTTTGCTTGGCGAATATGTTCAACATAATCAGGAAGCCTTCTCTGACTCTGCACTTGAAGATGTTCTGGAAGCTACTGTCGACCCCAAAACTGTCCTACGCTCCTTTTCGGTGTTTTATGATCGCGCTGTGATACTCTTCTTCACTGGTCGAATCCCGTTGCTTTCCCGTATTCGCCAATGGTTGCAGAGTCTGCTACAAGGGGAATGTGTTGAAGAGATTTTTGTTGGGTCCCGAGGTTTTTTTGAGGTCCTCTTGAAAACTGAGATGCACCGTGCTGCTCTCGTGTCTAAACTGCCTTTGTTTTTTGATCGTCGGTTGGTTTATGTGGTTTCATGGCGCCCGATGGCCGATTTTCAGCGCCTCCTGGTACGTGAATGCCCTGTGTGGGTAGAAGTGGAAAATTGTCCGGCTGTTTATTGGCCGCTATTGAAGGATGCTATGGCCGCTGTGGGCACGGTTTTGGTCCCTCCCAGTCTCAGGGCGGTGAATCGCAACTGCTTGTGCATGTTATGGGATACTGCAAGAAAACGACCTGCTTGGTTACGCCTCAATTGCTCTGGCATGCATCCGTTACACTTTCGTTTGAAATGGGGCAATTTTGCAGGACATCGCTTTTCCTGTGGACAATTGAGGCATTTTATGGCCGAATGCCCGGAGCAGCAACACACCGTAGATGCTGGCCATGTTGCGCTGCCCATGGAAGATATGGTGTGTGATGCTCCGTCGCTGGATGCTATCCACCCACCTAAAGCTCTGGACAAAGGTAAACAACAGGTTTCGGGTTTGGATTCCCGTGCCACTGACTCGATTGAAGTACTTGCAAAAAAAGCCAACAGGGTTGTTGCTGGCATGGAGAATACTGTGCAGGCCATTGCTTTTCCTGTGGACAGTTGGGGCAGTTTATGGCCGAATGCCTAGAGCAGCAACACATTTCAGATGCGGGTCATGTTGCTCCGCCCTTGGAAGATATGGTGTGTGATGCTCCGTCGTCGCTGGGTACTATCCACCCGCCCCAAGTTCTGGCCAAAGGTAAACAACAGGTTTCGGGTCTGGATTCCCTTGCCACTGATTGGGTTGAAGTCCGTGCCAAACAAGGCAACAGGATTGTTGCTGGCATGGAGCGTACTGTGCCTACTACCTCCCAAGATTCCATGCGTACATATATGCGCAGGAAGGAAATGTTGTCACCTGAGCGCTCTGCTCCTACTATGGTTTCCTCAGCCCCCCGTCCTCAGCCCGCCAAGAAAATGTATTCGGATCGTCTAAAGGGTCCACCTGCAAAGCTGGCTTTTGATACTAGAGGTAACGTCATTACCCCGTGGGACCGTCGTTATCCACGTTCCAACCCCAAGCAAGCAGATATGCCGTCTACTTCCAAATCTGGTCCTCAGAACTCTTTTGCGGTGTTGGCGGATTTCTTGGATGAGGGAGTCCTGGACATTCTCGCCAACAAAGTCAAATCGAGGCAAGCTGTGCCTCGTATCTGATTGTGTTTTGCATACACATGAAAAAAGCCACGTGGAATGTGCGAGGAATTTGTTCTCGACACAAGCAACATGCCATGTGGACTGCATTGTATGAGAATCAGTGGGATGTCCTGGCCGCTGTGGAGCACAAGAGTCACGGTGACGCCGGAAAAGTTGGGGATTGCCATGGCTTTCGTTTGTTCTATGCAGGAAGACACGCCATGCATTATTCGGGGGTGCTTATGATTGTACATGCCAAATATCAGCCTGTTCTTATTAAAAATGATGTTCATGGCCGCTTTTTGGTGGTTGAAATTTTACTCGAAGGGGAAATCTTATGGTTACTTGGCCTCTATGCTCCGAATGATTCGTTATCTCGTCGGGAGCTTTGGCAGACTTTGCAGACTTGCTTGTCACTTGGCAGACGGGGCTTCTTCATGGGGGATTTCAATATGTGTGTTGATTCTTCCCAGTCCACATCGGAGCACTCGGTAATGGATGCGCCGGAAAGTCGTATGTGGCATGAGTTGGCTCTTGCTGTTCTTAAGCAAGATCTCTCGTCCTGGCTACACCCGTCATCTACAGGCTTTACTTTCTATTCGGCCCAGTATGCAACAACATGGTTGCGGTTGGACCGTATATATATCATGCAGAATGATGATTTTCTGCCTGAGATGCCCGAAATAAAAGTTTTGCAGCAATATGCCTTGTCGGACCATTTCCCTCTGCAGTTCGAGTTGCTTGCACAACCCATTGCACCTTTCAAGCAATTTCTGGAGAGACTTCCTTTGCGTTTCAACTCGTCCTACTTGAAGCATGCAAATTTTCAGGGCTATATGCAGCAATTGCTTGACAAATTCTTCTTGGACGTTTCCTCTCAGGGCACTGCGTCATTTGAATGAATGCTCTCTAATGTGTAGCGGGTTGCTCGGTAGTATGGGATCTATCATGCCTCTCTTTGTCGGCGCCGTCCACAAGCCGCGGAGGACCTGCTGGTTTTGGTTCGCTCCCTGCTGGTGGACACTCCGGATGATGCATTTCTGCTTGCACTGGCCATGCGGGTGGCCGATGTGATTAAAGACTTTCAGTTAAAATCGTATCAGCAAGCCAAATTGCAACATCTGACAGAGACTTTGCAAGATAGTGCATGTCAGACCCATAAGTTCTTTCGAGCTCTCCATGCCTCTCCGGCTCGAGAGAATATGACCAGACTCGAGGATGCAGAAGGCCACCTTATCCTGGATCCACAGACTATTGTGCATATGTGCAGGAATTATTTCCATGACCTTCTTGGTTCCGCTTCTCCACCTTCAGCCCAAATTACTCAGGCCCGTTCGGTTTTTTATGACCTGGTCCGCACTCAGCTTCCGCAGCACATGCAAGCTACTATGGACTCAGATATTGGTGAGGCAGAGGTTATGGACATCTTGTTACACTTGCCCAAAGATAGAAGTCCGGGTTGGGATGGTCTTACCAATGAGTTCTTTGAAGCTTTCGCTACCCAACTGACGAAACCATTACAGGCTTTGTTTCAGCAGGTGTGGGAAACGTGGATCATGCCTCCCTGATGGAAACAAGGACTTATTAAACTGCTTCCAAAAGTTCCTTCGCCATCTAAGTTGACAGTGGCGCCCAATTTCTTTGATGGGTTCCATGTACAAAATCTTTTCCAAAGTAATGGCGAATCGGCTCCATAAGCATCTCCCTGCCCTTGTGCACCCTCTCCAGTATTGTTTCATTAAGGGCCGAAATATTCTACACAATGTTTTGAATGCCCAATTGGCCATTGATTATGCCAGGCATTCTAATCAGGAGGTAGTACTAATTCAACTGGACCTGGAAAAGGCTTTTGACTATCTGGACTGGTCTATCGTTGCTGAACTTATGTCTGCTATGGGCTTTGGTGCTCGGATGTCTCGTCTAATCTACACCATTAGTGCTGCGGCGTCTTCGTGAGTCATACTGAACGGAGGTGTTACTGAGCCGTTTGTCCTTGCCCGTTCTGTCAGATAGGGGTGCCCTTTGAGCCCTTTATTCTTTGCCCTTGCGACACATCTAGTTCTTTCCATGTTATCACATATGGCCGCCTCTTCTCAGTTGGCCGGACTGTCGCTTCCTACAGGATAGCACTTCATTAGCCAATCCCTGGCGGATGATACCTTTATGATTTTGCGTGCGGACAATGATAACCTTCGAAAAGCATTGGATATTTGCGGTCTCTTTGGTCAGGCGTCAGGCCTTCGTATCAATGCGCTCAAATCAGCCATTCTAAGCTGCACGGAGTCGGATTTGCAGTCCTTGGACTGGCATGGTCTGGTTGTTCCTCGTGGCTCCATTGTCAGGCATCTTGGCTACCCTTTGGGTGTTGATGTTCCTCCAAAGTAGCTTCTGTAGTGGATTTCTCAGAAAATGGTGGCTAAGTTTATGTATTGGAAGTCTCAGGCCTGGCCCTTCCATGTTCGCCTCAAAGTAGCCCAGATAATTATGTTGCCAATGCTCACATATTTCTTGCCATTGTTGCCCTGGACTACTACGACTCTGAATGCTCTTACTCAATCTATTCGCTTCATGCTATGGAAGGACTCATTGCATGCAGGTATTTCTTGGATCTCGTGGTCGCATGCGTGCACCCCCAAACGCATGGGTGGCGGAGCTATTTTAGATGCCCAAACTCACATGCAGGCACTTCGTTGGTCTCTTTTCCGCGCCATGTGCTTTGATCATCATCCGTGGGTCGCTATAGCCCGTTATTTCCTTGAGGGCCATGGGCTTGTGCATGGCAATACCCAAATCCGGAGTTCGTGGTGGCATGTTCTTAATGCTGATTCGCGGTTCTCCAGTTCTTCTTCATCGCTGCTTACTCATTTGGTATATTCCTGGAAACACGTCCTTCAAAAGGCTCAATGGCATCCAACGGCGGATCGCTTGGCTACTAACTCTTTTCAATTGGAATAACTGGCAGTCTCGCGTTTACTTTCATGGGAAGGTAAACATGAGCTTAGACCACAATTCAACCCGATGGCACGTTTGGGCTTGTCTTCGGTTGCGGATGCCACCCTTACCAGTCGCAATGTGCTTATATCGTTTCGTACAGCTAGGAGGCTTCTCAGGATCCCTCGTGGATATAGGCCTTTATGGGAACAACTTTTGACGGTGCTCCAGAGCAGACAACCCTTTTCTGCCCTTGCTTCAGATCATCCCTGGCAGGATTGGGACCTACAAGGCCGGCTGAATTTGAGCAAAGCTTCTGCTAACCAAGTGTATGATCTTCTGATTAAAGATCATCAATGGCTAGTTACTAAAGCGAATGCTTTATGGGGATTGCGTAAATCCCGGTCATGGTGGAGGGCAACTGTGATGGAGGGCTGGTTGAACAAGACACCCTTTAAATATAAAGTCTTTCTTTGGAGAGTGATGATTGGGGGTCTTCCGCTTGCTTCGGCTCTTTCCAACCGACGAATCTCCAATGACACCCGTTTCTTTTGCACCACTACTACGGAATCCCCCCGCCACCGATTTATTTCTTGCTTCGTCGCTAAGAAAGTCTGGTTATTTTTGTCGGCTGTTTGGCGAGGGGTGGTTGTTATCACCTTGCGCCCCTTTGATTGGGTTTTTGGCCAGCCCAAATACCCTACTCCCGCACAGCCACATATGAAGCTCATGTATCACTTTCTTCGATACTGGGGCTGTTGGCATAACTTGACCATTCGGAATGCTTTTCTGTTTGACTCCGCCTCTAATGTTCAGCGGCATATTGTGAGGTTTAAGGGCCTCTTGTATTGACAGTTAGCTCTTCTCCATCGTTCTGATTTGCTCTCTACGGAGGACTTCCGTCCCTGGCATATGGCAATTTCCTCCGCATCCTTGCCATGACATTGTAACTTGTAGTTCTTAGAACCTCTTCACATGATGGCTTGGATTGTCGTCATGTATCTTGTAATCAAGTAATCTTGTATTTTTTTCGTAATCAATACAATTACCTTCTACGAGAGAGAGAGAGAGAGAGAGAGAGAGAGAGAGAATTTTTTGAGCACTCAGCCACGCATTTGGTAAAGCCTTTAGTGGTCATGTTCCAGCAGGTTTGGGAAACAGGGGTCATGCCTTCTTCATGGAAAGAAGGCCTTATCAAACTGATCCCCAAGATCCCTTCGCCGTCAAAGCTGCAACACTGGAGACCAATTTCGTTGATGGGCGTGATGTATAAAATCTTTTCCAAAGTGCTAGCAAATCGGCTTCACAAGCACCTTCCAGCTCTTGTGCACCCCCTCCAATATGGTTTCATTAAGGGACGCAACATTTTGCACAATATTTTGAATGTGCAAATGGCTATTGATTATGCGAGGCACTCGAATCAGCAAGTGGTCTTGATTCAACTGGACCTGGAAAAGGCGTTTGACTGTGTGGACTGGTCTTTCCTTGCAGAGCTTATGTCTGCTATGGGCTTTGGGATCCGCATGTCCCGATTGATCTACACCATTAGTACTGAGGCTTCTTCAATGGTGGGGTCACAGAGCCATTTCTCCTTGCACGCTCGCTCAGACAAGGCTGCCCTTTGAGTCCTCTCTTCTTTGCCTTGGAGACTCACCCGGTCCTTTCAATGTTATCCTCCATGGCGACTTCTGCCCAGCTGGCAGGGTTATCTCTTCCTTTGGGGCAGCACTTCATTAGCCAATCTTTGGCTGATGACTCCTTTATGATTTTGCAGGCGGACAGGGATAACATTCGCAAGGCATTAGATGTTTGGACGCTCTTTGGTCAAGCTTCTGGTCTTCGCATCAATGCCTTCAAGTCAGCCATTCTCAGTTGCATGGAGCCTGATTTAGAGTGATTAGGCTGGCAGGGCCAGGTGGTTTCTCGTGGCTCGATTGTCAGGCATCTTGGATACCCATTGGGGGTGGATGTACGGCCAAAGGCCCTGCTGGAGTGGATTTCACAAAAACTGGCGGTGAAGTTTATGTATTGGAAGTCGCAAGCGTGGCCATTCCATGTGCGCCTCAAAGTGGCTCAGACAATTATGCTACCAATGCTGACGTATTTCCTGCCATTACTGCCATGGACGCTCAGTACTTTGAAGGCTCTTACTCATCCCATTCGTTTCATGCTATGGAAGAAAGATTCACTGCAGGCAGGCATTTCCTGGATTTCATGGTCACATGCATGTACCCCTAAGCGCATGGGTGGTGGAGCTATTTTGGATGCAGAAACTCATATGCTGGCTCTTCGTTGGTCTCTGTTTCGTGCCATGTGTGTGGATCATCACCCGTGGACCATCATAGCCCGTTATTTTCTTTAGGACAGCGGCCTCCGCCAGGGTAACACACGGCTTCGAGCCTCATGGTGGCATGTCCTTAATGCTGACGCTCGATTCTCCAGTTCCTTTTCCTCTTTGTTAGTGCATTTGGTCGGCTCTTGGAGAGTGGTGCTCCAAAAGGCCCGTTGGCATCCTGTAGGGGACCGCGTGCAGACAAATTCTTTTCAGCTGGAATTGTTGGCGGTATCCACATTACTTTCATGGGAAGATAAACATCAGCTCAGACCAAGATTTAACCGCATGGCCCGTTTGGGTGTGACTTCGATTGCGGATGCTACCCTTGCCACTCGCAATGTCCTTGCATCATTTCGGACTGCTAGGAGACTTTTGAGGATCCCGCGCGGATACCGTGATTTATGGGGAAAGCTTTCCTCGGAACTTCAGGGTAGGCAACCCTTTCCTGCCCTGGCTATGGATCGCCCTTGGCAGGACTGGGACCTTGCAGGCCGGTTGAGTCTGGAAAAGGCCTCTACTAATCAGGTGTATCATCTTCTCATTAAAGATCACCAATGGTTGGGCGTGAAAGTTAATGCTGTTTGGGGCCTGCGGAAATCACTGTCATGGTGGCAGGCAACACTGATGGAGGGATGGCAGAACAAGACACCTTTCAAATGCAAGGTCTTTCTGTGGCGGGTAATGATTGGTGGTCTTCCTCTTGCCTCGGCCCTTTCCAAGCGTCGAATCTCGAATGGCACTTGCTTCTTCTGCACCACTTCGGCGGAATCGGCCCGACATCGTTTTCTTTCTTGCCCGCTCGCCAAGAACATCTGGTCACTCTTGTCACGAATCTGGCACGCGGTGGTGGGGTCTTCACTGACTCCCTTCGATTGGGTTTTTGTGCGCCCGAAGTATCCCACACCGCCACCGTTACATATGAAGATCTTATTCAAAATTTTTCAGATACTGGGGATGCTGGCACATTTGGACTACCCGAAATGCTTTTCTCTTTGATTCGGCTTCTAATGTACCGCGACATATTGCAAGGCTTAAAGGGCTCTTGCATTGGCAGCTAGATCTCATCAGGCACTCTGACTTGCTCCCTCGGGAGGATTTGTATTCCTGGCATTTGGCAATTGCCTCTGGGTCCTTGCCATGATTGGTGTAACTTTTTAGTACCCTAGTCCGGGGATTTCCCACACGTTGGCCTACGGCCCTCGTGCCTCTTGTACTCATGTAATCATGTAATCTTGTACTTTTTTCGTAATTAATACAATTACCTTTTACGAAAAGAGAGAGAGAGAGAGAGAGAGAGAGAGAGAGAGAGAGAGAGAGAGAGAGAGAGAGAGAGAGAGAGGGGGGCTCTACGCGTGCGTTTCGCACTTTTGCCCTGTGCATTAGGGTTTCGGTTGACGCTTGGTCCTTGCCCTGCGCCCCCGACTGTCCCCTCTGCCATTGACTGCCCGCCCTGTGCTCCACCCTGCTGCCCTTGCACTGTTAGGGTTTTGCCTTGCTGTGCACCCTCTTGGGACAGGTCGCGACTGCGGAGGACAAGGTTGCGTTTCCCGCTCGCCACCACGCATTAGTCCTCCTTCGAGATCCAATTGTGATACAGGATGGATGGTTAGGATCTGGATTTCATAGACCAAACGGTGGCAGCACTTGGCCGGGATTCTGATACCGAGGAACCTGAGGATATGGTTTCATGCACCGTAGAGATGCTCCCTGGTCCTGACATCCAGCCTGCGGGTAAACGTACCAAGCATACTTCGGAAGAGACAGTGGTTCATCAGGATCGTTCCTATGCTCAGGTTGCTTTGGATTCTGTGGACTCTCAGGATGTTGACTTGGAGCATTTGCTGGAATTTGCCAACATTTTGCTTAGCGATTATGTTCAACACAATCAGGAAGTCTTTTGGGACTCTGCACCTGATGAGGTTTTGGAAGCCACTGTGGACATATTGGCCAGTGGCTGCACAGTCTGCTACAGGGGGAATGTGTTGAAGAGATTTTTGTTGGGCCTCGAGGTTTTTTTGAGGTCCTGTTGAATTCTGAGATGCACCTTGCTGCTCTCTTGTCTGAACTGCCCTTGTTTTTTGATCGCCGGCTGGTTCATGTTGTTCCATGGCGCCCATTGGCAGATTTTCAGCGTCTGCTGCAACGTAAATGCCCTGTGTTGTAGAAGTGGAAAATTGTCCGGCTGTTTATTGGCCACTATTGAAGGATGCTATGGCCGCTTTGGGCACTGTTCTAGTCCCTCCAAGTGTAAGGGTTGTGAATCGCAACTGCTTGTGTATGTTATGGGACACTGCAAGGAAAAGGCCTGCTTGGTTACGTCTCAATTGCTCTGGCATGCATTCGTAACACTTTCGTTTGAAATGGGACAATTTTGCAGGACATCGCTTTTCCTGTGGACAATTCAGGTATTTTATGGCCGAATGCCCGGAGCAGCAACACACCGCAGATGCTGGCCATGTTGCGCGGCCCATGGAAGATATGGTGGGTGATGCACCGTCGCTGGATGCTATCCACCCACCTAAAGCTCTGGACAAAGGTAAACAACAGGTTTCGGGTTTGGATTCCCGTGCCACTGACTGGGTTGAAGTACTCGCAAAAAAAGCCAACAGGGTTGTTGCTGGCATGGAGAATACTGTGCCTACTACCTCACAAGACTCCATGCGTACATATATGCGTAGGAAGGAAATGTTGTTTTCAGAGCGCTCTGCTCCTGCTATGGTTTCCTCTGCCCCCCGTCCTCAGCCCGCCAGGAAAATGTATTCGGATTGTCCAAAGGGTCCACTTGCTAAGTTAGCTTTTGATACCAGAGGCAACGTCATTACCCCGTGGGACCGTCGTTATCCCAGTTCCATCCCCAAGCCAGCAGATATGCCGTCTACTTCCAAATCTGGTCCTCAGAACTCTTTTGCTGTGTTGGCAGATTTTTTGGACGAGGGAGTCCTGGACATTCTCGCAGAAAAAGTCAAATCGAGGCAAGCTGTGCCTCGTACCTGATTTTGTTTTGAATACAGATGAAAATAGCCATTTGAAATGTGCGAGGAATTTATTCTCGACACAAGCAACATGCCATGTGGACTGTAGTGTATGAGAATCAGTGGGACATCCTGTGCGCTGTTGAGCACAATAGTCACGGAGAAGTCGGAAAAGTTGTGGATTGCCATGGCTTTCGTTTGTTCTATGCAGGGACACAGACCATGCATTATTCGGGTGTGCTGATGATTGTACGTGACAAATATTAGCCTGTACTTATTAAAAATGATGTACATGGCGGCTTTCTGGTGATTGAAATTTTATTCGAAGGCGAGATCGTATGGTTACTTGGCCTCTATGCTCCGAATGATCCGTTGTCTCGTCGGGAGCTTTGGTAGACTTTGCAGACCTCCTTGTCACTTGGTAGACGGGGCTTCTTGATGGGGGATTTCAATATGTGTGTTGATTCTTCCCAGTCCACATCGGAGCATTCGGTAATGGATGCGTTGGAAAGTCGTATGTGGCATGAGTTGGCTCTTGTTGTTCTTAAGAAAGATCTTTGGCCCTGGCTACACCCGTCTACTACAGGGTTTACTTTCCATTCTGCCCAGTATGCAATGACATGGTCGCGGTTGGACCGCATATACATCATGCAGAATGATTATTTTCTTCCTGAGATGCTCGAACTAAAAGTGTTGCAGCAATATGCCTTGTCGGACCATTTCCCTCTGTAGCTTGAGCTGCTTGCACAACGCATTGCACCTTTCAAGAAATTTTTGGAGAGACTCCCTTTGCGTTTCAACTTGTCTTACTTAAAGCATGCTCTCTTTCAAGGCTATATGTAGCAATTGATTGACAGATGCTTCTTGGACTTCTCCTCTCAGGGCACTGCATCATTTGAAAGATTGCTCTCTAATGTGCAGCGGGTTGCTCGGCAGTACGGGATCTATCATGCCTCTCTTCGTCGGCGGCGTCGACAAGCAACGGAGGACTCGCTGGTTTTGGTTTGTTCTTTGCTGGTAGACACTCCGGAGGATGCATTTCAACTAGCACTGGCAATGCGGGTGGCTGATCTTATTAAAGAGTTCCAGTTGAAATCGTATCAACAGGACAAATTGTACCATCTGATGGAGACTTTGCAAGATAGTGCGTGTCAGACCCATAAGTTCTTTCGAGCTCTCCATACCTCTCTTCCTCGAGAGAATATGACCAGACTGGAGGATGCAGAAGGCCAAATTATCCTGGATCCGCAGACTATTGTGTATATGCGTAGGAATTATTTCCGTGACCTTTTCGGTTCCACTTCTCCACCTTCAGGCCAAATTACTCAGGCCCGTTTGATTTTTTTTGACCTGGTCCGCAATCAGGTTTCGCAGGACATGCAAGCTACTATGGAGTCAGATATCTGTGAGGAAGAGGTTATGCACGTTTTGTTACACTTGCCCAAGGATAAAAGTCCGGGTTGGGATGGTCTCAGCAATGAGTTCTTCGAGGCTTTTGCTACCCAACTGGAGAAACCATTGCAGGCTTTGTTTTAGCAGGTGTGGGAAATGGGGATCATGCCTTCCTCATGGAAAGGACTTATTAAACTGCTTCCAAAGGTTCCTTCGCCATCTACGTTGAAAGAGTGGCGCCCAATTTCTTTGATGGGTTCTATGTACAAAATCTTTTCCAAAGTAATGGCGAACCGGCTCCATAAGCATCTCCCTGCCATTGTGCACCCTCTCCAGTATGGTTTCATTAAGGCTTGAAATGCATTCTAATCAAGAGTCATACTGATTCAACTGGACCTGGAAAAGGCTTTTGACTATCTGGACTGGTCTTTCGTTGCTGAACTTATGTCTGCTATGGGATTTGGTGCTCGGATGTCTCATCTAATCTACACCATCAGCGCTGCGGCGTCTTCGCAAGTCATGTTGAATGGAGGTGTTACTGCGCCATTTGTCCTTGCCCGCTCTGTCAGATAGGGCTGCCCTTTGAGCCCTCTCTTCTTTGCCCTTGCGACACATCCAGTTCTTTCGATGTTATCTCATATGGCAGCTTCTACTCAGTTGGCCGGATTGTCGCTTCCTACAGAACCTGGGCTGATGATAGCTTTATGATTTTGCATGCGGACAAGGATAACCTTCGAAAAGCATTGGATGTTTGGGCTCTCTTTGGTCAGGCGTCCGGCCTTCCCATCAATGCGCTCAAATCAGCCATTCTCAGTTGCACGGAGTCGGATTTGCAGTCCTTGGACTGGCAGGGTCTGGTTGTTCCTTGTGGCTCCATTGTCAGGCATCTTGGGTACCCTTTGGGTGTTGATGTTCCCCCAAAGCAGCTTCTGTAGTGGATTTCTCAAAAAATGGTTGCTAAGTTTCTGTATTGGAAGTCTCAGGCCTGGCCCTTTCATGTTTGCCTGAAAGTAGCCCAGACAATTATGTTGCCAATGCTCACATCTTTCTTGCCATTGCTGTCCTGGACTACTACGACCCTGAATGCTCTTACCCAGTCTATTCGTTTTATGCTATGGAAGAAGGACTCATTGCATACAGGTATTTCCTGGATTTCTTGGTCACATGCGTGCACCCCAAAACGCATGGGTGGAGGAGCTATTTTAGATGCCCAAACTCACATGCTGGCACTCCGTTGGTCTCTTTTCCGCGCCTTCTTGCTCGGATCATCATCCGTGGGTCGTTTGTAGCCCGTTATTTCCTTGAGGACCAGGGGCTTTTGCATGGCAATACCCAAATCCGGAGCTCTTGGTGGCATGTTCTTAATACTGATTCGTGGTTCTCCCCGGAGCTCTTGGTGGCATGTTCTTAATACTGATTCGTGGTTCTCCAGTTCTTTTTCATCGCTGCTTACTCATTTGGTATGTTCTTAGAAAGTGGTTCTCCAGAAGGCTAAGTGGCAGCCAGCGGAGGATTGCTTAGCTACTAACTGATTTCAATTGGAATTGTTGGCAGTCTCGTGGTTACTTTCGTGGGAAGGTAAACACGAGCTTCGACCACAATTCAACCGGATAGCACGCTTGGGCTTGTCTTCAATCGCGGATGCCACCCTTGCCAGTCGAAATGTGCTAATATCATTTCGTACAGCTAGGAGGCTTTTCAGGATCCCTCGTGGATATAGGCATTTATGGAAACAGCTTTTGACGGTGCTCCAGAGCAGACAACCCTTTCCTGCCCTTGCTTCGGATCATTCCTGGCACGATTGGGACTTTGATGGCCGGCTGCATTTAAGCAAAGCTTCTGCTAACCAAGTGTATCATCTTTTGATTAAAGATCATCAATGGCTAGTTACTAAAGCTAATGCTTTATAGGAATTGCGTAAATCCCGGTCATGGTGGAGGGCAACTGTGATGCAGGGCTGGTTGAACAAGACACCCTTCAAATATAAGGTCTTTCTTTGGAGAGTGATGATTGGTGGTCTTCCGCTTTCTTTAGCTCTTTTCGAGCGACGAATCTCCAATGGCAACTGTTTCTTTTGGACCACTACTGTGGAATCCGCCCAGCACCCATTAATTTCTTGCCCCATCGCTAAGAAAGTCTGGTTATTTTTGTCGGCTGTTTGGCGAGCGGTGGTTGGTTTCACCCTATGCCCCTTTGATTGGGTTTTTGGGCAGCCAAAATACCCCACTCTCGCATAGCCACATATGAAGCTGATGTATCATTTTCTTCGATATTGGGGCTGTTGGCATAACTGGACCATTCGGAATGCTTTTCTTTTGATTCCGCCTATAGTGTTCAGCGGAATATTGCTAGGCTTAAGGGTCTCTTGTATAGGCAGTTAGATCTTCTCCAGCATTCTGAGTTGCTCTCCATTGAGGACTTACGTCCCTGGCATCTGGCAATTTCCTCCGCATCTTTGCCATGACTTTGTAACTTGTAGTACTTGGAACCTCTTCACATGATGGCGTAGATTGTCATCATGTATCTTGTAATCAAGTAATCTTGTATTTTTTTCGTAATTAATACAATTACCTTTTAAGAGAGAGAGAGAGAGAGGGAGGGAGGGAGAGGGAGAGGGAGAGGGAGAGGGAGAGGGAGAGGGAGAGGGAGAGGGAGAGGGAGAGGGAGAGGGAGAGGGAGAGGGAGAGGGAGAGGGAGAGGGAGAGGGAGAGGGAGAGGGAGAGAGAGAGAGAGAGAGAGAGAGAGAGAGAGAGAGAGAGAGAGAGAGAGAGAGAGAGAGAGAGAGGGGGGGAATTAGAGGTCGCGATGGTGCTCCTGCTTCGTGCCGCCCTGCCCTCGCCTGGTCTGACGCGCCCTGCTGTCGCCTCGCTCTGCCTCGTCGCAGTCTGACGATCTGCCTGGTGTCCCCCCCAGTTCGGGTCAGCACCATCGTCGCCCCTGATCGCCTGTCATTCGCGTTTTGTCAACGTCGATGCCTGAATCTCCGCCTGGTTTTTGACCTTGGCGCCTGCTGCCTACGCCGCTAGTGGAATCCCTAGTGCCTTCTTTCTGCCGCCCTGCTCCTGGAGCCGTCAGGAGCAGACGCCCTGCTCCTGGAGCCGCCAGCGCGTCCTGCTCCTGGCACCCTGTCCACGACCAGGCGCCCTGTCTCTGACGCCCTGTTGATGGTTGCCTACCACTGACGCCCTGTTCCCGGACGCTGCTGACGAATCCCTGCCCGGCACCCCAGCCTATCCCGTCCTGCCGTGGAGACCGTCAGGCCTTTGTTTCGCCCTTCTGCCCTTGCACGGTGACAGGTAAAGCTCCGTTTTCTTTCGCTGTCCTTGCAGAGTACGCACTTGGACAGCGCCTCTGTACAGAAAAGAGGGAGAGCGAGAGAGCCGGCAAGAGACATGGCCAGTCCTCCTTCGAGTTCAAATCATCATATACGATGGCTGGTTTGGATTTGGATTTCATAGATCAAACAGTGCCAGCGCTTGGTCCGGACTCTGATGCTGAGGAACCTGAGGATATGGTTCCGTGCAACGAAGAGATGCCCCTTGGTCCGGACATCCAGCCTGCGGGTAAATGTACCAAGCATACTTCGGAAGAGATAGGTGTTTCTCAGGATCGGTCCTATGCTCAGGTTGCTTCGGATCCTGTGGACTCTCAGGAAGTGGACTGGGAGCATTTGCTGGAATTTGCAAACACTTTGCTTGGAGATTATGTTCAACATAATCAAGAAGTCTTTTCTGAATCGGCACCTGACGATGTTTTGTATGCCACCGTGGACCCAAAAACTGTCCTATGCTCCTTTTCGGTATTTTATGATCGCGCTGTGATACTCTTCTTCACTGGTCGAATCCCGTTGCTTTCCCGTATTCTCCAGTGGCTGCACAGTCTGCTACAAGGGGAATGTGTTGAAGAGATTTTTGTTGGCTCCCGAGGTTTTTTTGAGGTTCTGTTGAAATCAGAGATGCACTATGCTGCTCTCTTGTCTGAACTGCCTTTGTATTTTGAACGCCGGTTGGTTCATGTGGTTCCATGGCGCCCAATGGCAGATTTTCAGCGTCTGCTGCAACGCGAATGCCCTGTGTGGGTAGAGGTGGAAAATTGTCCGGCTGTTTATTGGCCCCTATTGAAGGATGCTTTGGCCGCTGTGGGCACTATTCTGGTCCCTCCCAGTCTCAGGGCTGTGAATTGCAACCGCTTGTGTATGCTATGGGACACTGCAAGAAAAAGGCCTGCCTGGTTACGCCTCAATTGCTCTGGCATGGACCCGTTACACTTTCGTTTGAAATGGGGCAATTTTGCAGGTCATTGCTTTTCCTGTGGACAGTTGGGGCATTTTATGGCCGAATGCCCCGAACAGCAACACACTTCTGATGTTGGCCATGCTGTGCCGCGCATGGAAGATATGGTGTGTGATGCCCCGTCGTTGGATGCTACCCATCAGCCCCAAGCTCTGGCCAAAGGTAAACAATAGGTTTCCGGTCTCGATTCCAGTGCCACTAATTGGGTGGAAGTACGTGCAAAAGAAGCCAACAGGGTTGTTGCTGGCATGGAGAACACTGTGCCTACTACCTCACAAGATTCCATGCGTACATATATGCGCAGGAAGGAAATGTTGTCTTCCGAGCGCTCTGCTCTTGCTATGGTTTCCTTTGCCCCCCTTCATCAGCCAGCCAGGAAAATGTATTCGGATCGTCCAAAGGGTCCCCGTGCTAAGCTGGCATTTGATACCAGAGGTAATGTCATTACCCCGTGGGACCGTCGTTATCCCCGTTCCACCCCCAAGCCAGCAGATATGCCGTCCACTTTCAAATCTGGTCCTCGGAACTCTTTTGCAGTGTAGGTGGATTTCTTGGACGACGGCGTCCTGGACATTCTCGCTGACAAAGTCAAATCGAGGCAAGCTGTGCCTCGTACCTGATTTTGTTTTGAATACACATGAAAATAGCCACGTGGAATGTGCGAGGAATTTGTTCTCGACACAAGCAACATGCCATGTGGATTGTATTGCATGAAAATCAGTGGGATGTCCTGTGCGCTGTTGAGCACAAGAGTCACGGTGAAGCCGGAAAAGTGGTAGATTGCCATGGCTTTGAATTGTTTTATGCAAGGACACAGGCCATGCATTATTCGGGTGTGCTCATGATTGTCCATAACAAATATCAGCCGGTTCTTATTAAAAATGATGTTCATGGCCGTTTTTTGGTGATTGAAATTTTATTCGAAGGGGAAATCTTATGGCTACTTGGCCTCTATGCTCCGAATGATTCCTTATCTCGTCGGGCGCTTTGGCAGACTTTGCAGACCTCCTTGTCACTTGGCAGATGGGGCTTCTTCATGGGGGATTTCAATATGTGTGTTGATTCTTCCCAGTCCACATCGGAGCATTCGGTGATGGATGCGCATGAAAGTCGTATGTGGCATGCGTTGGCTCTTGCTGTTCTTAAGCAAGATCTCTGGTCCTGGCTACACCCGTCTTCTACAGGGTTTACTTTCCATTCTGCCCAGTATGCAATAACATGGTCGCGATTGGACCGTATATATATCATGCAGAATGATGATTTTCTTCCCGAGCTGCTCGAAATAAAAGTGCTGCAGCAATATGCCTTGTCGGACCATTTCCCTCTGCAGCTTGAGCTGCTTGCACAACCCGTTGCACCTTTCAAGCAATTTTTGGAGAGACTCCCTTTGCGTTTCAATTCGTCCTACCTGAAGCATGCAATCTTTCAGGGCTATATGCAACAATTGATTGACAGATTCCTCTTGGACTTCTCTTCTCAGGACACTGCGTCATTTGAAAGGTTGCTCTCTAATGTGCAGAGGGTTGCTCGGCAGTATGGGATCTATCATGCCTCTCTCTGTCGGCAGCGTCGCAAGGCAGGCGAGGATATACTGGCTTTGGTTCGTTCTCTGCTGGTGGACACTCCGGATGATGCATTTCTGCTCGCCCTGGCCATGCGAGTGGCTGATCTTATTAAAGAATTCCACTTGAAATCATATCAGCAGGCCAAACTGCAACATCTGACAGAGACTCTGCAAGATAGTGCATGTCAGACCCATAAGTTCTTTCGAGCTCTCCATGCCTCTCCTCCTCGCGAAAATATAACCAGACTAGAGGATGCAGAAGGCCACCTTATCCTGGATCCGCAGACTATTGTGCATATGTGCAGGAATTATTTCCGTGACCTTCTCGGCTCCACTTCTCCACCTTCAGCCCAAATCACTCAGGCCCGTTCAGGTTTTTTTGACCTGGTTCGCAATCAGCTTCCGCAGGACATGCAAGCTACTATGGAGTCCGATATTTGTGAGGCAGAGGTTATGGACGTCTTGTTACACTTGCCCAAGGATAAAAGTCCGGGTTGGGATGGTCTCACCAATGAGTTCTTCGAAGCTTTTGCTACCCAACTGGCGAAGCCATTGCAGGCGTTGTTCAGCAGGTGTGGCAAATGGGGATTATGCCTTCCTCATGGAAAGAAGGCCTTATTAAACTGCTTCCCAAAGTTCCTTCGCCATCTAAGTTGACACAGTGGCGCCCCATTTCTTTGATGGGTTCAATGTACAAAATATTTTCCAAAGTAATGGCGAATCGGCTTCATAAGCATCTCCCGGCCATTGTGTACCCTGTACAGTATGGTTTGATCAAGGGCCGCAATATTCTGCACAATGTATTGAATGCTCAATTGGCTATTGATTATGCAAGGCATTCTAATCAGGAGGTAGTACTGATTCAACTGGACCTCGAACAGGCTTTTGACTATCTAGATTGGTCTTTCGTGGCTGAACTTATGTCTGCTATGGGCTTTGGTCCCCGGATGTCGCGTCTAATCTACACCATCAGCGCTGCAGCGTCTTCGCGAGTCATGCTGAACGGAGGTGTTACTGAGGCATTTGTACTTGCCCGCTCTGTCAGACAAGGATGCCCTTTGAGCCCTTTATTCTTTGCCCTTGCGACACAACCAATTATTTCAATGTTATCCTATATGGGAGCCTCTTCTCAGTTGGCCGGTCTGTCGCTTCCTATAGGACAGCACTTCATTAGCCAATCCCTGGCGGATCATACTTTTATGATTTTGCGTGCAGACAAGGACAACCTTCGACGAGCATTGGATGTTTGGGGCATCTTTGGTCAGGCGTCCGGCCTTCGTATCAATGCGCTCAAATCAGCATTCTCAGCTGCACGGAGTCGAACTTGCAGTCCTTGGACTGGCAGGGTCTGGTTGTTCCTCGTGGCTCAATTGTCAGGCACCTTGGGTACCCTTTGGGTGTTGACGTTCCACCAAAGCAGCTTCTGCAGTGGATTTCCGAGAAAATGGTGGCTAAGTTTATGTATTGGAAATCTCAAGCCTGGCCCTTCCATATTCGGCTCAAAGTGGCCCAGACAATTATGTTGCCAATGCTCACATATTTCTTGCCATTGTTGCCTTGGACTACTACGACTCTGAATGCTCTCACTCAGTCTATTCGCTTCATGCTATGGAAGAAGGACTCATTGCATGCAGGTATTTCCTGGATCTCTTGGTTGCATGCGTGCACCCCCAAACACATGGGTGGCGGAGCTATTTTGGATGCCCAAACTCACATGCAGGCACTCCGTTGGTCTCTTTTCCGCGCCATGTGCTCTGATCATCATCCGTGGGTCGCTATAGCCCGTTATTTCCTTGAGGGCCATGGGCTTGTGCATGGCAATACCCAAATCCGGAGTTCTTGGTGGCATGTTCTTAATGCTGATTCGCGGTTCTCCAGTTCTTCTTTGTCGCTGCTTACTCATTTGGTATATTCTTGGAAACACGTCCTTCAAAAGGCTCAGTGGCATCCAACGGCGGATCGCTTGGCTACTAACTCTTGTCAATTGGAATTACTGGCAGTCTCGCGTTTACTTTCATGGGAAGGTAAACATGAGCTTAGACCACAATTCAACCGGATGGCCCGTTTGGGCTTGTCTTCAGTTGCGGATGCCACCCTTGCCAGTCGCAATGTGCTTATATTTTTTCGTACGGCTCGGAGGCTTTTCAGGATCCCTCAGGGACATAGGCCTTTATGGGAAGAGCTTTTGCAGATGCTCCAGAGCAGACAACCCTTTCCTGCCCCAGTTCAGATCATCCCTGGCAGGATTGGGACCTACAAGGCCGCCTGACTTTAAGCAAAGCTTCTGCTAACCAAGTGTATCATATTCTGATTGAAGATCGTCAATGGCTCGTTACCAAAGTGAATGCTTTATGGGGATTACGTAAATCTTGGTCATGGTGGAGGGAAACTGTGATGGAGGGCTGGTTGAACAAGACACCCTTCAAATGTAAAGTCTTTCTTTGGAGAGTGATGATTGGTGGTCTTCCGCTTGCGTCGGCTCTTTCCAAGCGACGAATCTCCAATGGCAAATGTTTCTTTTGTACCACTGATGTGGAATCAGCCCGCCACCGATTTATTTCTTGCCCCATTGCAAAGAAAGTCTGGTTATTTTTGTCCGCTGTTTGGCAAGGAGTGGTTGGATTCACCCTGCGCCCCTTTGATTGGGTTTTCGGCCAGCCCAAATACCCCACTCCTGCACAACCACATATGAAGCTCATGTATCATTTTCTTCGATATTGGGGCTGTTGGCATAACTGGACCATTAGGAATGCCTTACTTTTTGACTCCACCCATAATGTTCAGCGGCATATTGCGAGGCTTAATGGCCTCTTGTATTGGCAGTTGGATCTTCTCTAGCATTTTGATTTTCTCTCTAGGGAGGACTTACGTCCCTGGCATATGGCAATTTCATCTGCATCCTTGCCATAACATTGTAACTTGTAGTACTTAGGAACCTTTTCACATGATGGCTTAGATTGTCGTCATGTATCTTGTAATCAAATCATCTTGTACTCTTTTTTGTAATTAATACAATTACCTTTTACGAAAGAGAGAGAGAGAGAGAGAGAGAGAGAGAGAGAGAGGCCTCTTTGTCGACAGGGTCTGAGCGTGGAGATGGCGGCCGTTAGTGTCGTGCCCCTGCGCCCTCAGACGAAGCCCTAAATGGCTGCATCGTCGTTGCTTGCCTGCCTGCGAGCGCCCTCCTGCACGCGAGCACCTTCCTGTGGCGGCGCAGAATCCGCCGTCGACGCACGTGCCTGCCAAGCTCGTCGCGTGCCTCTGCAGCTCGTCGCCTCCTCTGACGCCGTCGTCGCCTGCAGGCCCGTCGCCTGCGGCTCAGCTCCTCACCTGGCAGTCTGTAGGTCCCTCGATTTTGTCAGTGGCCCTGCCATCGCCCGCGTGAGCTGCGGGCTCTGCACCTGCGTTTCGTCTGTCCGCCCTGCGTGTTAGGGTTTCTGCGTGCGAGGCCCCTGCCCTGCGCCCTCGACTATCCCATGTTGCCGTCAACTGCCGGCCCTCTGTTCCAGCCTCAGGCCCCTGCTCTGTTGGTGTTCCGCCCTGCCACACGCGTTCTTGGGACAGGCCACGACTGAGGCTGACAGGTAAAGTTCAAGTTTCATCGCCTTTGCTTGTGGAATCCGCCCTTGGATAGCGCCGCTGTACAGAAAAGAACGAGAGAGAGAGAGCGAGAGAGCGCGCGAGCGAGAAGACAGCAGTATGGTTGGCCTTGATATGGATTTTCTTGACCGGACGGTGGCTGCCCTTGGCCCTGATTCCGATGCAGAAGAGCCAGAGGATATGGTGCCATGCACGGAGAAGCTGCCTCTGCAGCTCGTCGACGCACGTGCCTGCCAAGCTCGTCGCCTGCCTCTGCAGCCCGTCGCCTCCTCTGACGCCGTCGTCGCCTGCAGGCCCGTCGCCTGCGGCTCAGTCCCTCACCTGGCGGTCTGTAGAATCCGCCGTCGACGCATGTGCCTGCGAAGCTCGTCGCCTGCCTCTGAAGCCGGTCGCCTCCTCTGACGCTGTCGTCGCCTGCAGGCCAGTCGCCTGCGGCTCAGCCCCTCACCTGGCGGTCTGTAGGTCCCTCGATTTTGTCAGTCGCCGTGCCATCGCCCGCGTGAGCTGCGGGCTCTGCACCTGCGTTTTGTCCGTCCGCCCTGCGTGTTAGGGTTTCTGCGGGCGAGGCCCCTGCCCTGCGCCCTCGACTATCCCATGTTGCCGTCAACTGCCGGCCCTCTGTTCCAGCCTCAGGCCCCTGCTCTGTTGGTGTTCCGCCCTGCCACACGCGTTCTTGGGACAGGCCACGACTGAGGCTGACAGGTAAAGTTCAAGTTTCATCGCCTGTGCTTGTGGAATCCGCCCTTGGACAGCGCCGCTGTACAGAAAAGAACGAGAGAGAGAGAGCGAGAGAGCGCGCGAGCGAGAAGACAGCAGTATGGTTGGCCTTGATATGGATTTTCTTGACCGGACGGTGGCAGCCTTTGGCCCTGATTCCGATGCAGAAGAGCCAGAGGATATGGTGCCATGCACAGAGGAGCTGCCTCCGGGTTCTGAATTGCCGGGTGCTGAACTGCCGCCTGTTGGCAAACGCTCCAAACATACTTCTGATGAGCCAATGGGTCCTCAGGAACGTTCCTATGTGCAAGTGGCCTGTGATCCTGTGGATTCGCAGGAAATTGACTGGGAGCATTTGCTAGACTTCGCCAATACTGTGCTTGGCGATTATGTCCAGCATAATAATGAATCTTTTTCTGAAGCGGGAACGGATGATGTGCTGGAAGCCACGGTGAACCCCAAATCAGTCTTGCGCTCCTCGGTATTTTATGATCGTGCGATTATACTTTTCTTCACTGGCAGGATCCCAGTGCTGTCGCATATTCGCCAGTGGATGCACCATTTATTGCAAGGGGAGTGTGTTGAGGAGATCTTCCTTGGTCCTCGCGGCTTTTATGAGGTGTTGTTGAAATCGGAAATGCATCGAGCAGAGCTCCTGTCCAAGTTGCCACTATTCTTTGATCGCCGCTTGGTCCATGTGGTGCCCTGGCGCCCCATGGCCGACTTCCAGCGTCTACTTCAACGAGAATGCCCGGTGTGGGTGGAAGTGGAAAATTGTCCGGCGGTCTATTGGCCAATGTTAAAGGATGCGATGGCGGTTGTGGGAACAGTGCTGGTTCCCCCAAGCCTTAGGGCAATGAACCGCAACCGTTTATGCATGTTATGGGACATGGCTAGGAAAAGGCCCGCGTGGGTTCGCCTCAATTGTTCAGGCATCCACCCTCTGCATTTTCGCTTGAAATGGGGCAACTTTGCGGGACACTGCTTCTCATGTGGTAAACTGGGGCATTTCATGGCTGAATGCCCTGAAAGGCAACCGTCTTCGGAGGATGTGCAGGTGGTGCTGCCCAAGGATGACATGGTGATTGATGCCCCGCCCCAGGAAGCCCTTCAGTCACCTCATGTCATGGATAAAGGCAAACAATAGGTCCTGGGTTTGGATTCCCGTCGCACTGACTGGATTGAGGCACGTCCAAAAAAAGATAAAAAGTTGGATGCAGGCCTGACTGGATTGAGGCACGTCCAAAAAAAGATAAAAAGTTGGATGCAGGTATACGCGCAGAAAAGAAATGGTCACTTCACAGCAGGCTGCGTGTACCACGACCCCGTCTACCCCCCGTAATCAGTCGCCAAGGAAAGCCTATACCGACGGCCCCAAAGGCCCTCCTGCTAAGCTGGCATTTGATACCAAAGGTAATGTGATTACGCCCTGGGATCGGGGTTATCCCCGCCCCACTCCCAAGCCAGTGGATTTCCCTTCTACCTCTAAAGCAGGTCGCCCGAATTCGTTTGCAGTATTGACTGATTTTCTGGGTGAGGGCGTCTTGGATGCTCTTGCGGCAAAGGTAAAATCGAGGCAACAGGCGCCTCGTTTTTGACTTCCCTTTTTGAAGATATATGAAGCTAGCCACGTGGAATGTGCGAGGCATTTGCTCTCGCCATAAGCAACATGCCATGTGGACCGTCTTGCATCAGAACCAGTGGGATGTGTTGTGCGCAGTTGAGCACAAAAGTCATGGTGAAGCAGGAAAAGTTGTGGATTGTCATGGCTTCCGTCTGTTGTATGCAGGCTCCCATGCTACGCACTATTCAGGCGTGCTGATGATTGCCCATGAGAAATATCAGCTTGTCCTTATTAAAAATGATGTGCAGGGCCGCTTTCTGGTTATCGAAGTCTTATTTGAAGGAGAGATTTTATGGTTCTTGGGCCTCTATGCTCCGAATGATCCGGCATCCCGCCGGGATCTTTGGTCCACTTTGCAGGCCTCCATGTCCCTTGGCCGAAGGGGGTTTTTGATGGGAGATTTCAATATGTGTGTTCACTCGTCTCAGTCCACCTCAGGGCATTCGGTTATGGATGCGCCGGAAAGCCGGGTGTGGAATTCATTTGCTTTGCACGTACTCAAGCAGGATCTTTGGTCGTGGCTTCACCCCTCTTCTTCAGGGTTTACTTTTCATTCCGCACAATATGCAACTACTTGGTCGCGGCTGGACAAAATGTATATCATGCAGGAGGACGATTTTCTTCCTGAGATGCTGGAAATGAAGTTCTTGCAGCAGTATGCGTTGTCGGATCATTTCCCCCTGCAGTTGGAGATGCGGGCACAGTCTATTGCACCTTTTAGGCAGTTGCTAGATCGGCTCCCTTTACGTTTCAACTCCTCTTATTTGAAGCATTCAAATTTTCAAGGCTATATGCAGCAATTGATCGAGAGGTTCTTATTGGACTTCCCTTCTGAGGGCTTGCCTTCATTTGCACGCTTGCTCTCTAATGTAGAGCGGGTTGCTCGGCAGTATGGGATCCATCATGCCTCGCTTTGTCGCCGTCGTCGATCTGCAGCAGAGGACTTACTAGCTTTGGTCCGTTCCTTGCTCCTCGATTCCCCGGATGATGATTTTCTGTTGTGATTGGAGAGGCGCTTGGCCCATCTTCTTCAAGTATTTCAGTTGAAATCTTATCAGCAGGCCAAGCTGCATAACTTGACTGCATATTGCAAGATAGTGCCTGCCAGTCTCATAAGTTCTTTCGAGCCTTGCATGCGTCTCCGGCTCGCGACAATATGACCAGACTCCAGGATTCGGAGGGTTGCATGGTCACTGATCCGCAGACCATTGTCAATATGTGCAGAAATTATTTTATGGAACTTCTTGGTTCTTCTCCCTTGCCTTCTAGCGAGGATACGCATGCTCGCTCGGTCTTCTATCATCTGGTCCGCCAGCAGGTTCCATTGGATATGCAAGTCACTTTGGAGGTGGATATTTGCGAGGAGGAGGTTATGGATGTTTTGTTGCATCTGCCCACGGATAAAAGTCCTCGCTCGGATGGTCTCACTAATGAATTCTTTCAGAGCTCGGCCACACAGTTGGCGAAGCCATTGGTGGTCATGTTTCAGCAGGTTTGGGAAACAGGGGTCATGCCCTCCTCATGGAAAGAAGGCCTTATCAAACTGATTCCAAAGGTCCCTTCGCCGTCAAAGCTGCAACACTGGAGACCAATCTCTTTGATGGGCTCCATGTATAAAATCTACTCCAAAGTGCTGGCAAATCGGCTTCACAAGCACCTTCCCGCTATTGTGCATCCTCTCCAATATGGTTTCATTAAGGGCCGCAACATTTTGCATAATATCTTGAATGTGCAAATGGCTATTGACTATGCGCGACACTCCGGTCAGGAAGTGGTATTGATCCAATTGGACTTGGAAAAGGCGTTTGATTATGTGGACTGGTCTTTCATTGCAGATCTCATGTCTGCCATGGGCTTTGGTACCCGGATGTCCCGATTGATCTAGACCCTTAGTGCTGCGGCTTCATCCAGAGTTATGCTCAATGGTGGGGTTACAGAGCCCTTTGTCCTTGCACACTCAGTCAGACAGGGTTGTCCCTTGAGTCCTTTTTTCTTTGCCCTGGTGACTCACCCGGTCCTTTCAATGTTATCCTCCATGGCAGATTCTGCTCAGCTGGCAGGGTTGTCTCTTCGGTTGGGCCAGCACTTCATTAGCCAATCTTTGGTTGATGACACCTTTATGATTTTGCCAGCGGACAGGGACAACATTCGCCAGGCATTGGATTTTTGGACGCTTTTTGGTCAGGCCTCTGGGCTTCGCATCAATGCCTTTAAGTCAGCCATTCTCAGTTGCACGGAGCCCGATTTACAGTCATTAGGCTGGCAAGGCCAGATGGTTTCCCGTGGCTCTATTGTTAGGCATCTGGGATACCCATTGGGGGTGTATGTACGGCCAAAGGACCTGCTGGAGTGGATTTTGCAAAAACTCGCGGCAAAGTTTATGTATTGGAAGTCGCAAGCGTGGCCCTTCCATGTCCGCCTCAAAGTGGCTCAGTCAATTATGCTCCCAATGCTAACGTATTTCCTGCCATTGTTGCCATGGACGCCTACTACTTTGAAGACTCTCACTCATCCCATCCGTTTTATGCTATGGAAGAAGGATTCACTGAAGGCAGGCATTTCATGGATTTCCTGGTCACATACATGTACCCCTAAGCGCATGGGTGGTGGAGCTCTTTTGGATGCAGAAAACCATATGCTAGCTCTCCGTTGGTCCCTGTTTCGTGCCATGTGTGTGGATCATCACCCATGGACCATCATAGCCCGTTATTTTCTTGAGGACAGCGGGCTCCGCCATGGTAACACCCGGCTTCGGGCCTCCTGGTGGCATGTTCTTAATGCAGACTCCCGTTTTTCCAGTCCCTCTTCTGCTTTGTTACTGCACTTGGTCGGCTCTTGGAAAGTGGTGCTCCAAAAGGCCCGCTGGCACCCGGGAGGGGACCGCTTGCAGACTATCTCCTTTCAGCTGGAATTGTTGGCAGTATCGCGACTACTTTCATGGGAAGATAAACATCAGCTCAGACTGAGATTTAACCGCATGGCCTGTTTAGGTGTGACGTCGGTTGCGGATGCTACCCTTGCCACTCGCAATGTCCTCGTATCGTTTCGGACTGCTAGACGACTTTTCAAGATCCCGCGCGGATACCGTGGTTTATGGGGAAAGCTTTCGTCTGAGCTTCAGGGTAGGCAACCCTTTCTTGCCCTAGCTGTGGATCGCCCTTGGCAGGACTGGGACCTTGCAAGCCGGTTGAGTCTGGAAAAGGCCTCTACTAATCAGGTGTACCATCTTCTCATTCAGGATCACCAATGGCTGGGTGACAAAGCTAGTACTGTTTGGGGACTGCGGAAATTGCTGACATGGTGGCAGACAACGCTGATGGAGGGCTGGCTGAATAAGGCACCTTTCAAATGCAAGGTCTTTCTTTGGCGGGTAATGATTGGTGGTCTTCCTCTTGCCTCGGCCCTTGCCAAGCGTCGCATCTCGAATGGCACTTGTTTCTTCTGTACCACAACGGCGGAATCGGCCCGACATCGTTTTCTTTCTTGCCCGCTCGCCAAGAATATCTGGTCCCTCTTGTCGCACATTTGGTGCACTGTGGTGGGGTCCTCACTATCTCCTTTCGACTGGGTTTTTGTGCGCCCGAAGTATCCCACACCGCCACAGTTGCATATGAAGATCTTATTTCACTTTTTCAGATTCTGGGGATGCTGGCACATTTGGACCACACGCAAATCTTTTCTCTTTGATTCGGCCTCTAATGTACCGTGCCATATTGCCACGCTTAAAGGGCTCTTGCATTGGCAGCTAGATCTCATCCGACACTCAGACTTGCTCCCTCGGGAGGATTTGCTTCCTTGGCATATGGCAATTGCCTCTGGGTCGTTGCCATGATTGGTGTAACTTTTTATCGCACTATTACGGGAATTTCTCACACGTTGGCCTAGGGCCTTCGTGCCTCTTGTAATCAGAAAGAGACAGAGAGAGAGTGGCCTAGGGCCTTCGTGCCTCTTGTAATCAGAAAGAGAGAGAGAGAGAGAGAGTGAGAGCACTTCTTCACCTGATGGTTAGTGTCATCAACTATCTTGTAATCAAGTAATCTTGTATTTTTTCGTAATTAATACAATTACCTTTTACAAAAGAGAGAGAGAGAGAGAGAGAGAGAGAGAGAGAGAGAGAGAGAGAGAGAGAGAGAGAGAGAGAGCGCATGGCGGATCGTGGTTGTGACTTGCCGTTTGCCCTTCTTCGTCATCCGTCGACTGCTCGCACAGGTGTGCAGACGGCGTAAGCGTTGCTCATCCGTCGCATGTCCTGGACGCGGGGGTCCCTGCCGTCACATGGCCCCGTGTCTCTACGTCTCGCACCTGAGCCTCGCCGTGTTTCGTCCCGCCTTCCGTCCCACCCTGTCTACTGCCTGTCGCATTGCCACATCTGCAGCTGCCCCGTCTTCGTCGCCTCGGCTGCTCTTTGAGGCTCCGCCTGCGTGTGCTTGTCCTTTCCTGCAGAGGCGCCCAACTCCTGTAAACCCTAAGTCTGATGACCTCCGTGTGCTTGTCTTTTCCTGCAGAGGCGTCCAGCTCCTGTAAACCCTAAACCTTACCGTCCTCAAGTAGGCAGCGTCCCGGACAGCGTGTCCGCTTATCTCTGCACAGAGAGAGAGAGAGAGAGAGAGAGGGGAGGGAGGGGGAGGAGAGAGGGAGGGAGGGGGGGGAGAGAGAGAGAGAGAGAGAGAGAGAGAGAGAGAGAGAGAGAGAGAGAGAGAGAGAGAGAGAGAGAGAGAGGGGGGAGGGAGGGAGGGAGGGAGGGGGAGAGAGAGAGAGAGAGAGAGAGAGAGAGAGAGAGAGAGAGAGAGAGAGAGAGAGAGAGAGAGAGAGAGAGTTCTCGCTTCACAAGTGTAGTGTCGGATCGAAGCAGGCTGCGCGTGCTTGGGAGATCCATGGCTTCCGTTTCCAACCAGTTCGTTCAAGGTAGGGTCTCAAGCAATGGATTAGCTGTCATCACCCTCGACAGAGCCAAGGCTCTTAATGCCATGAATTTAGAAGGCGTCGGCCGTCACCTGTCGTTCGTCCTGGTGGCTGGGGTTCCTGCTGTCGTCCTTCCGCCTCGTCATCGTTTCGCGCGCTGTCGTCCTTCGGTCTCGTCGTCGTTTCGCTCGTCCTCCTCCTCGGCGCCCTTCTGGTACGTCACGAGTTTCCTTGCGCTGACTTCCTGCCCGCTTGCGTTGCTGCGACTGCAGACGCCCCTGTGCCTTCAACGTCTCTTTTGTTCGCGGGTGCGCCTGGTCGTTTTGCTCCCTTCTGCAGAGGCGCTCAGTTGTGGTCAACCGTAAGCCCCACAGACGTCAGAGAGGCAGTGTCCGGTCGAGTGTGCTTGTTGCTCTGTCCAGCGAGAGAGCTCCCTCGGGATAGGCCACGGCTGAGGCCGCCAAGTCTGCGGGACTTGCACAGAGAGAGAGAGAGAGAGAGAGAGAGAGAGAGAGAGAGAGAGAGAGAGAGAGAGAGAGAGAGAGAGAGAGAGAGAGAGAGAGAGAGAGAGAGAGAGAGAGAGAGAGAGAGAGAGAGGGAGCGCGAACGCGAAGACAGCAGTATGGCTGGCCTGGATATGGATTTTCTCGACTGGACGGTGGCAGCCCTTGGCCTTGATTCAGATGCAGAAGAAGCGGAGGATATGATGCCATGCACGGAGGAGTTGCCTCGGGGTTCTGAACCGCCGCCTGCCGGCAAACGCTCCAAGCATACTTCTGATGAGCCAATGGGTCCTCCGGAACGCTCCTATGCGCAAGTGGCCTCTGATCCTGTGGATTCGCAGGAAATTGACTGGGAGCATTTGCTGGACTTTGCCAATACTCTGCTTGGCGATTATGTCCAGCATAATAGTGAATCTTTTTCGGATGCGGCAACCGATGATGTGCTGGAAGCCACAGTGGACCCCAAATCAGTCTTGCGATCCTTCTCGGTGTTTTATGACTGTGCAGTTATACTTTTCTTCACTGGCAGGATCCCAGTGCTTTCGCATATTCGCTAGTGGATGCACCATTTATTGCAAGGGGAGTGTGTTGAGGAGATCTTCCTTGGACCTCGCGGCTTTTATGAGGTGCTGTTTAAATCGGAAACGCATCGAGCTGAGCTGCTGTCCAAGTTGCCACTATTCTTTGATCGTCGCTTGGTCCATGTTGTGCCATGGCGCCCCATGGCCGACTTCCAGCGTCTGCTTCAATGAGAATGCCCGGTGTGGGTGGAGGTGGAAAATTGTTCGGCGGTCTATTGGCCCATGTTGAAGGATGCGATGGCGGTTGTGGAAACAGTGTTGGTTCCCCCAAGCCTCAGGGCGATGAACCGAAACCATTTATGGATGCTATGGTACACGGCCAAGAAAAGGCCCGCGTGGCTTCGCCTCAATTGTTCAGGCATGCATCCTTTGCATTTCCCCTTAAAATGGGGCAACTTTGCGGGACACCGGTTTTCATGTGGTAAATTGGGGCATTTCATGGCCGAATGCCCTAAAAGGCAACCGTCTTCAGAGGATGCGCAGGTTGTACTGCCCAAGGATGACATGGTGCTTGATGCCACGCCCCAGGAAGCCCTTCAGTCTCCTTATGTCATGGATAAAGGCAAACAACAGGTCTTGAGTGTGGATGCCCGTCGCACTGACTGGATTGAGGCACGTCCCAAAAAAGGTAAAAAGTTGGATGCAGGCCTGGCGGATCCTGGGCCTACTGCTTCCCAGGATCAGTGCGCACGTATATGCGCAGGAAAGAAATGGTCACTTCACAGCAGGTTGTGCATCCTATGGCCCCGTCTGCCTCTCGTAATCAGTCTCCAAGGAGAGTCTATACCGACGGCTCCAAAGGCCCACTTGCTAAGCTGGCGTTTGATGCCAAAGGTAATGTTATTACACCCTGGGATCGGCGTTATCCCCGCCCCTCTCCCAAGGCAGTGGATTTCCCTTCTATCTCTAAAGCAAGTCGCCAGAATTCGTTTGGAATATTGGCTGATTTTCTGGATGAGGGTGTCTTGGATGCTCTCGCGGAAAAGGTGAAATCGAGGCAGCAGGCGCCTCGTTCTTGACTTCCTTCTTTGAGGATACATGAACATAGCCATGTGGAATGTGCGAGGCATTTGCTCTCGCCATAAGCAACATGCCATGTGGACCGTCTTGCATGAGAACCAGTGGGATGTATTGTGTGCAGTTGGGCACAAAAGTCACGGTGAAGCAGGAAAAATTGTGGATTGTCATGGATTCCGTCTGTTTTATGCAGGGACCCATGCTACGCACTATTCGGGCGTGTTGATGATTGTCCATGAGAAATATCAGCCTGTCTTTGTTAAAAGTGATGTGCAGGGCCGCTTTCTGGTAATCGAAGTCTTATTTGAAGGAGAGATTTTATGGTTGTTGGGCCTCTATGCTCCGAGTGATCCCGCATCCCGACGGGATCTTTGGTCCACTTTGTAGGGCTCCATGTCACTTGGCCGAAGGGGGTTTTCGATGGGTGATTTTAATATGTGTGTTGATTCTTCTCAGTCCACTTCAGGGCATTCGGTAATGGATACGCCGGAAAGCCGGGTGTGGAGTTCCTTTGCTTTGCACGTACTCAAGCAAGATCTTTGGTCGTGGCTTCACCCTTCTTTTTCGGGGTTTACTTTTCATTCCGCACAATATGCAACTACCTGGTCGCGGCTGGACAGAATGTATATCATGCAGGGGGATGATTTTCTTCCCGAGATGTTGGAAATGAAGGTCTTGCAGCAATATGCGTTGTCGGACCATTTCCCCCTCCAGCTTGAGATGCGGGCACAATCTATTGCACCTTTTGTGCAATTGCTGGATAGGCTCCCTTTACGTTTCAACTCCTCTTATTTGAAGCCTTCAATTTTCCTGGGCTATATGCAGTAGTTGATTGAGAGGTTCTTATTGGACTTCGCCTCTGAGGGCTTGCCTTCATTTGCACGGCTGCTCTCTAATGTGCAGCGGGTTGTTCGGCAGTACGGGATCCATCATGCCTCGATTTGTCGTCGAGGTGGACATGCAGCAGAGGACTTACTGGCTTTGGTCCGTTCCTTGCTCCTGGATTCCCCAGATGATGATTTTCTGCTGTCACTGGAGAGGCGTTTGGCCCATCTTATTCAAGTGTTTCAGTTGAAATCTTATCAGCAGGCCAAGCTGCATAACTTGACTGACACATTGCAAAATAGTGCCTGCCAGTCTCATAAGTTCTTTCGCGCCTTGCATGCGTCTCTGGCTCGTGAAAATATGACTAGACTCCAGGATTCGGAAGGTCGCATGGTCACTGATCCGCAGACCATTGTCACTATGTGCAGAAATTATTTTAGGGAACTTCTTGGTTTTTCTCCCTCGCCTTCTAGCCAGGTTACGCATGCCAGCTCGGTCTTCTATTATCTTTTCCACCAGCAGGTTGCAGTTGATATGCAAGCCACCTTGGAGGCCGATATTTGCGAGGAGGAGGTTATGGATGTTTTGTTGCACTTGCCGAAGGATAAAAGTCCTGGTTGGGATGGTCTCACTAATGAATTCTTTCAGACCTCGGCCACGCAGTTGGTAAAGCCATTGGTGGTCATGTTTTAGCAGGTTTGGGAAACCGAGGTCATGTCCTCATGGAAAGAAGGCCTTATCAAACTAATTCCAAAGGTCCCTTCACCGTCAAAGCTGCAACACTCGAGACCAATCTCTTTGATGGGCTTCATGTTTAAAATCTACCTCAAAGTGCTGGCGAATCGGCTACACAAGCACCTTCCAGCTATTGTGCATCCTCTCCAATATGGCTTCATTAAGGGCCGCAACATTCTGCATAATATCTTAAATGTGCAAATGGCCATTGACTATGCGCGGCACTCTGGTCAGGAAGTGCTATTGATTCAATTGGACTTGGAAAAGGCGTTTGATTATGTGGACTGGTCTTTCATTGCAGATCTCATGTCTCATATGGGCTTTGGTACGCGCATGTCCCGATTGATCTACACCATTAGTGCTGCGGCCTCCTCCAGAGTTATGCTCAATGGTGGGGTTACATATCCATTTGTCCTTGCATGCTCAGTCAGACAGGGTTGTCCTTTGAGCCCTCTCTTCTTTGCCCTGGTGACTCACCCGGTCCTTTCAATGTCATCCTCCATGGTAGCCTCTGCTCAGCTGGCAGGCCTGTCTCTCCCTTCGGGTCAGCACTTCGTTAGCCAATCTTTGGCTGATGACACCTTTATGATTTTGCAGACGGAGAGGGACAACATTCGAAGGGCATTAGATGTTTGGACACTCTTTGGTTAGGCCTCTGGGCTTCGCATCAATGCCTTTAAGTCAGCCATTCTAAGTTGTACGGAGCCTGATTTACAGTCATTAGGCTGGCAAGGCCAAGTGGTTTCCTGTGGCTCCATTGTCAGGCATGTTGGATACCCATTGGGGGTGGATGTACGGCCAAAAGACCTGCTGGAGTGGATTTCACAAAAACTAGTGACGAAGTTTATGTATTGGAAGTCGCAAGCGTGGCCATTCCATGTCCGCCTCAAAGTGGCCCAGACAATCATGCTACCAATGCTAACGTATTTCTTGCCTTTGTTGCCATGGACGCCTACTACTTTGAAGGCTCTCACTCATCCCATCCGTTTCATGCTATGGAAGAAGGATTCACTGCAGGTAGGCATTTCGTGGATTTCATGGTCACATTCATATACCCCCAAGCGCATGGGTGGTGGAGCTATTTTGGATGCAGAAACTCATATGCTAGCTCTCTGTTTGTCCCTTTTTCGTGCCATGTGTGTGGATCATCACCCGTGGACCATCATAGCCCCTTATTTTCTTGAGGACAGCGAGCTCCGCCATGGTAACACACGTCTTCGGCCTCCTCGTGGCATGTCCTTAATGCTGACTCTCGTTTTTCCAGTCCCTCTTCCTCTTTGTTACTGCACTTGGTCGGCTCTTGGAAAGTGGTGCTCCAAAAGTCCCGTTGGCACCCAGTAGGGGACCGCTTGCAGACTAACTCCTTTCAGCTGGAATTGTTGGCAGTATCGAGACTCCTTTCATGGGATGATAAACATCAGCTCAGACCAAGATTTAACCGCATGGCCCGTTTGGGTGTGTCGTCGGTTGCAGATGCTACCCTTGCCACTCACAATGTTCTCGTATCGTTTCGGACTGCTAGGCGACTCTTCAAGATCCTGCGCGGATACCGTGATTTATGGGAAAAGCTTTCGTCGGAGCTTTAGGGTAGGCAACCCTTTCCTGCCCTGGTTGTGGATCGCCCTTGGCAGGACTGGGACCTTGCAGGCGGGTTGAGTCTGGAAAAGGCCTCTACTAATCAGGTGTATCATCTTTCCATTTTGTGAGAGAGAGAGAGAGAGAGAGAGAGAGAGAGAGAGAGAGAGAGAGAGAGAGAGAGAGCTTCTTCGTTAGTGCCGGGTCCGTTTTCCTGAGAAAGAGGAAGAACAGCCTGTGCATTCTTGCCTTCTGTGAGATCTTCGTTCGGCCTCTTACCGGTATACGCAGTGATACACCATGGTTGGCTTGGACCTGGATTTTATAGACCAAATGGTGGCAGCGCTTGGTCCGGACTGTGATATCGAGGAACCCGATGATATGGTTCCGAGCAATGAAGAGATGCCCACTGCTCTTGACTTTCAGCCTGCAGGCAAACGCACCAAGCACACTTCGGAGGAGTCAATGGATCATCAGGATCGTTCCTATGCTCAGGTTGCTTCGGATTCTGCAGACTCTCAGGATGTTGACTGGGAGCATTTGCTAGAGTTCGCCAACACTCTACTTGGCGATTATGTTCAACATAATCAGGAAGCCTTTCCTGACTTTGCAGCGGAAGATGTTTTGGAAGCCACTGTTGACCCCAAATGTGTCTTGCGCTCCTTTTCAGTATTCTATGGTCGCGCGGTGATACTCTTCTTCACTGGTAGAATCCCCCAGCTTTCCCGTATTCGCCAGTGGCTGCACAGTCTGCTACAAGGGGAATGTGTTGAAGAGATTTTCGTGGGGCCCCGAGGTTTTTTTGAGGTGTTGTTAAAATCTGAGACGCACCGTGTTGCTCTTCTGTCTAAACTGCCTCTGTTTCTTGATCGTCGTTTGGTCCATGTTGTACCATGGCACCCAATGGCAGATTTTCAGCGCCTACTACAACGGGAGTGCCCTATATGGGTTGAAGTGGAAAATTGCCTGTTGTTTATTGGCCACTGTTGAAGGACGCCATGGCTGTTGTGGGCACGATTTTGGTCCCTCCAAGTTTAAGGGCAGTGAATCGTAATTGCTTGTGCATGTTATGGGACACTACCAGGAAAAGGCTTGCGTGGCTACGTGTCAATTGCTCTGGGATGCATCCCTTACAGTTTCGTTTCGAATGGGGCAATTTTGCAGGGCACTGCTTTTCCTGTCGAAAATTAGGGCATTTCATGGCCGAATGCCCAGACTAGCAACACACTTCACATTGCGGGGCATGTTGCGCTACCCATGGATGATATGGTATGTGATGTCCCATCGCAGGATGCTATTCACCCACCTAAAGCTCTCGATAAAGGTAAACAACAAGTTCCGGTTTTAGATTCCCATGGCACGGACTGGGTTGAAGTACGCGTAAAAAAAGGTAACAGGGTGGTTGCTGGCATGGAGAATTTTATGCCTTCTGCGTCACAAGATTCCATGCATACTTATATGCGCAGGAAAGAAATGTGGCCATCGGAGCACTCTCCTCCTGCGATGGCTTCCTCTGCCCCCGTCCTCAGTCCACTCGGAGAGTGTATTCGGATTGTCCAAAGGGTCCACCAGCTAAGCTGAGTTTTGATACCAGAGGCAATGTCATTACCCCATGGGATCATCGTTATCCCCGCTCCATTCCCAAGCCAGCAGATATGCCGTCTACCTCCAAATCTGGTTCGTAGAACTCTTTTGCTGTGTTGGCTGATTTCTTGGATGAGGGAGTCTTGGACATTCTCGCAGAAAAGGTTAAATCGAGGCAAGCTGTGCCTCGTACCTGATTTTCTTTTACAGAAACCATATGAAAATAGCCACTTGGAATGTGCGAGGAATCTGTTCTCGCCATAAGCAACATGCCATGTGGACTGTATTGCATGAGAATCAGTGGGATATCTTGTGTGCTATTGAACACAAGAGTCACGGTGAAGCTGGAAAAGTTGTTGATTGCCATGGCTTTCGTCTGTTCTATGCAGGGACACAGGCCATGCGTTATTCTGGTGTGCTCATGATTGTACACAAAAAATATCAACCTCTTCTTATTAAAAATGATGTGCATGGCCGCTTTGTGGTGATTGAAATTTTATTTGATGGAGAAATCTTATGGTTACTTGGTCTCTATGCACCGAATGATCCTTTATCACGCCGGGAGCTTTGGCATACTTTGCAGACTTCTTTGTCACCTGGCAGACGGGGCCTCTTCATGGGAGATTTCAATATGTGTGTTGATTCTTCGCAGTCCACATCGGAGCATTCGGTAATGAACGCGTCGGAAAGCCGTAGGTGGCATGAGTTGGCTCTTGCTGTTCTTAAGCAAGATCTCTGGTCCTGGTTGCACCCGTCTTCTACAGGGTTTACTTTCCATTCCGCTCAGTATGCAACAACATGGTCCCGGCTAGACCGCATATACATGATGCAGAATGATGATTTCCTCGCTGAGATGCTTGAAATGAAAGTGTTGCAGCAATATGCATTGTCGGACCATTTTCCTCTGCAGCTTGAGATGCTCACACAACCCATTGCACCTTCTAAGCGATTTCTGGAGCAGCTCCCTCTGGGTTTTAACTCATCTTATTTGAAGCGTGCAATCTTTCAGGGTTATATGCAGCAATTGATTGATAGATTCTTACTGGACTTCTCCTCTCAGGGCACTGCTTCGTTTGAATGATTGCTCTCTAATGTGCAACAGGTTGCTCGGCAGTATGGAATCCATCATGCCTCTCTTTGTCGACAGCGTCGGCAAGCAGCGGAGGACTTGCTGGCTTTGGTCCGTTGTCTGCTGATGGACACTCCAGATGATGCATTTCTACTAGCACTGGCAATGCGTGTGGCTCATCTTATTCAAGAGTTTCAATTGAAATCGTATCAGCAAGCCAAATTGCAGCATCTGACGGAGACTTTGCAAGATAATGCCTGTCAGACTCATAAGTTCTTTCGAGCCCTCCATGCCTCTCATGCTAGAGAGAATATGACTAGACTTATGGATGCAGACGGGCACCTGGTCCTTGATCCGCAGACTATTGTGCATATGTGTAGGGATTACTTCATCGATCTTCTTGGTTCCACTTCTCCACCTTCAGCCCAAACTACTCAGGCCCGTTCAGTTTTTTATGACCTGGTTTGTAGTCAGGTTCCGCAGGACATGCAAGCCACTATGGAGTCAGATATTTGTGAGGCGGAGGTTATGGATGTTTTGTTACACTTACCCAAGGATAAAAGTTCTGGCTGGGATGGTCTCACCAATGAGTTCTTTGAGGTTTTTGCTACCCAATTGGCGAAACCATTGACGGCTTTGTTTCAGCAGGTATGGGAAACGGGGATTAAATTGCTTCCGAAGGTTCCTTCGCCGTCTATGTTGAAACATTGGTGCCCATTTTCTTTAATGGGTTCTATGTACAAAATCTTTTCCGAAGTAATGGCGAATTGGCTCCACAAGCATCTTCCTGCCATTGTGGATCCTCTTCAATATGGTTTTATTAAGGGCCGAAACATTCTGCACAATGTTTTAAATGCGTAACTAGCGATTGATTATGCACGGCATTCTAATCAGGAGGTCGTATTGATTCAATTGGACCTGGAAAAGGGTTTCGACTATCTGGACTGGTCTTTTGTTGCAGAGCTTATGTCTGCTATGGGCTTTGGTGATCGGATGTCTCGACTGATCTACATGATCTGTGCAGCGGCGTCTTCGCGAGTCATGTTGAATGGAGGGGTTACCGAGCCATTTGCCCTTGCTTGGTCTGTCAGACAGGGGTGCCCATTGAGCCCGCTCTTCTTTGCCATTGCGACTCATTTGGTTCTTTCGATGTTATCTCATATGGTAGCTTCCACTCAGTTGGCTGGATTGTCGCTTCCTTCTGGACAACATTTCATTAGTCAATCCTTGGCTGATGACAGTTTTATGATTCTGCGGGCGGATAAGGATAACCTTCGCAAAGCATTGGACGTTTAGGCTCTCTTTGGTCAGGCTTCCGGCCTTCGCATCAATGCGTTGAAATCAGCCATTCTCAGCTGCATGGAGTCGGATTTGTATTCTTTGAACTGGCAGGGTATCGTTGTGCCTCCTGGCTCCATTGTCAGGCATCTTGGCTACCCCTTGGGCGTTGATGTTTCCCTAAAGCAGCTTCTACAGTGGACTTCTCAGAAACTGGTAACTAAGTTTCTGTATTGGAAGTCTCAGGCGTGGCCATTCCATGTTCGCCTCAAAGTAGCCCAAACAATTATGTTGCCGATGCTCACATATTTCTTGCCCTTGCTGCCCTGGACTACTACTAGTCTGAATGCTCTGAGTCAGTTTATTCGTTTCATGTTATGAAAGAAAGATTCCTTGCATGCAGGCATTTCCTGGATTTCTTGGTCGCATGCGTGCACCCCCAAACGCATGGGTGGAGGAGCTATTTTGGATGCCCAAACTCACATGCTGGCCCTCCGTTGGTCTCTTTTCCACGCAATGTGCTCAGATCATCATCCGTGGGTCGTTATAGCCCATTATTTCCTTGAGGAGCAGGGACTTCGGCATGGCAATACCCAAATCCAGAGTTCGTGGTGGCATGTTCTTAATGGAGATTCCCGGTTCTCTTGTTTCTCTTCATCACTGCTTACCCATTTGGTATGTTCCTGGAAACTGGTCCTTCGGAAGGCTCAGTGGCATCCGGCGGAGGATCGCTTAGTTGCTAATTCTTTTCAATTGGAATTGCGGGCAGTCTCGCGGTTACTTTCATGGGAAGGTAAACAAGAGCTTCGACCACAATTCAACCGTATGGCACGTTTGGGCTTAACTTCAGTCGCGGATGCCACCCTTGCCAGTCGCAATGTGTTAATATCATTTCGTACAGCCAGGAGGATCTTTAGGATCCCTCATGGATGCACGCATTTATGGGAACAACTTTTGATGGTGCTCCAGAGCAGACAACCCTTTCCTGCCTTTGCTTCGGATCGTCCTTGGCAGGATTGGGACTTTGAAGGCCGGTTGAGTTTAGACAAAGCTTCCGCTAACCAGGTCTATCATCTTCTGATTAAAGATCATCACTGGCTGGTCACTAAAGCTAATGTTCTATGGGGATTGCGTAAATCCCGGTCATGGTGCAGGGCAACTGTGATGGAAGGGTGGCTGAACAAGACACCCTTCAAATATAAGGTTTTTCTTTGGAGGGTGATGATTGGGGGTCTTCTGCTTGCTTCGGCTCTTTCCAAGCGACGAATATCCAATGGCAATTGTTTCTTTTGCACCACTAGTGTCGAATTTGCCCGTCACGGATTTATTTCTTGCCCTATCGCTAAGAAAATATGGTCGTTCTTGTCAGCCGTTTGGAGAGCAGTGGTTGGTTTCTCGCTAAGGCCCTTTGATTGGGTCTTTGTGCAGCCCAAATACCCAACATCGGCACAGCCACATATGAAGGTCGTGTTTCACTTTCTTCGATATTGGGGCTGTTGGCATAACTGGACCATTCGGAATGCTTTTCTTTTTGATTCCGCCTGTAATGTTCCGCGGCATATTGCTAGGCTTAAGTGTCTCTTGTATTGGCAGATAGATCTTCTTCAGCATTCTGACTTACTTTCCCGGGAGGACTTGCGTCCCTGGCATATGGCAATTTCCTCTATATCTTTGCCATGACCGTGTAACTCTTAGAACTAGAACCGTTTCACATGATGGCTTAGTGCCATCATGTATCTTGTAATCAAGTAAACTTGTACTTTTTTCGTAATTAATACAATTACCCTTTACGAAAGTGAGAGAGAGAGACACACAGAGAGAGAGAGAGAGAGAGAGAGAGAGAGAGAGAGAGAGAGAGAGAGGGAGGGAGGGAGGGAGGGAGGGAGGGAGGGAGGGAGGGAGAGAGAGAGAGAGAAGAGAGAGAGAAGAGAGAGAGAGAGAGAGAGTGAGCGAGTGAGCGTGATGGTGCCCTGCTTCGCGCCGCCTTGCCATCGCCTGGTTCTGCACGCCCTGTCGTCGCCTTGATCTGCGCCGTCGAAGAATGAAGACCCGCCTGTCTTCCTCGCTCGCTCGCGTCCGCACAGTCGTTGCTTGACGTTTCGTCGCTGCTTGCCTGACGTTCCGTCGCTGCTCGCCTGACGTTCGCGCCTTCTTAGCTCCGTCGACGCCTGCAGATCCGTCTGTCCTCGTCCTGCTTCATGCCTTCTCCCTGCGCCGCCAGCAGAATCCATCGCGCCTTGTTCCTGACGCCCTGCGCCTGCCGCCGTCAGCGCGTCCTGCGCCTTGCGCCCTGTCCACGGCCGCCCCTGATGCCCTGCTTCAGATGCCCTGTCCACGGCCGCCCTTGCTGCCCTGTCCCTTGAACTGACGGATCCCTGCCCGGCATCCCAGCCTGTCCCGTCCTGCCGTTGCGACCGCCAGGCCTTTGTTTCGCCCCGTTGCCCCTGCACGGTGACAGGTACAGCTCAGTTTTCATTAGCAGTCTTTGAAGAGTACACCCCTGGACAGCCCCTTTGTACAGACTAGCGGGCGAGAGAGAGAGCGGGATAGAGACAGGGTCAGTCCTCCTTCAAGATAAAATCGTCACACGATGGCTGGTTTGGATCTGGATTTCATAGACCATTTAGTGGCAGCACTTGGCCCGGATTCTGATGCCGAGGAACCTGAGGACATGGTTCCGTGCAACGAAGAGATGCCCCCTGGTTCCGACATCCAGCCTGCGGGTAAACGTACCAAGCATACTTCGGAAGAGATAGGTGTTCCTCAGGATCGTTCCTATGCTCAGGTTGCTTCGGATCCTGTGGACTCTTTGGATGTTGACTGGGAACATTTGGTGGAATTTGCCAACATGTTGCTTGGCGATTATGTTCAACATAATCACGAAGCCTTTTCTGACTCAGCACCTGACGATGTTCTGGATGCCACCGTGGACCCCAAAACTGTCCTACGCTCCTTTTCGGTATTTTATGATCGCGCTGTGATACTCTTCTTCACTGGTTGAATCCCGCTGCTTTCCCGTATTCGCCAGTGGCTGCACAGTCTGCTACAAGGGGAATGTGTTGAAGAGATTTTTGTTGGCTCGCGAGGTTTTTTTGAGGTTCTGTTGAAATCAGAGATGCACTATGCTGCTCTCCTATCTGAATTGCCTTTGTTTTTTGAACGCCGGTTGGTTCATGTGGTTCCATGGCGCCCAATGGCAGATTTTCAGCGTCTGCTGCAACGTGAATGCCCTGTGTGGGTAGAAGTGGAAAATTGTCCGGCTGTTTATTGGCCACTGTTGAAGGATGCTATGGCCGCGGTGGGCACTGTTCTGGTCCCTCCCAGTCTCCGGGCGGTGAATCGCAACCGCTTGTGTATGCTATTGGACACTGCAAGAAAAAGGCCTGCTTGGTTATGCCTCAACTGCTCTGGCATGCATCCGTTGCACTTTCGTTTGAAATGGGGCAATTTTGCAGGGCATTGCTTTTCCTGTGGACAGTTGGGGCATTTTATGGCTGAATGCCCGGAACAGCAACATACCTCCGATGTTGGCCATGCTGCGTCGCCCATGGAAGATATGGTGTGTGATGCCCCGTCGCTGGATGCTATCCACCAGCCCCAAGTTCTGGGCAAAGGTAAACAACAGGTTTCCGGTCTGGATTCCCGTGCCACTGATTAGGTTGAAGTGTGTGCAAAAAAAGGCAACAGGGTTGTTGCTTGCATGGAAAATACTGTGCCTACTACCTCACAAGATTCTATGCGTACATATATGCGTAGGAAGGAAATGTTGGCTTCCGAGCGCGCTGCCCCTGCTATGGTTTCCTCAGCCCCCCGTCATCAGCCCCCCCAGAAAAATGTATTCGGATCGTCCAAAGGGTCCCCCTGCTAAGCTGGAATTTGATACCAGAGGTAACGTCATTACCCCGTGGGACCGTCGTTATCCCCGTTCCAACCCCAAGCCAGCAGATATGCCGTCTACTTCCAAATCTGGTCCTCAGAACTCTTTTGCCGTGTTGGCAGATTTCTTGGACGAGGGAGTCCTGGACATTCTTGCCGACAAAGTCAAATCAAGGCAAGCTGTGCCTCGTACTTGATTTTGTTTTAACTACACATGAAAATAGCCACGTGGAATGTGCGAGGAATTTGTTCTCGCCACAAGCAACATGCCATGTGGACTGTATTGCATGAAAATTAGTGGGATGTCCTGTGCGCTGTTGAGCACAAGACTCACGGTGAAGCCGGAAAAGTGGTGGATTGCAATGGCTTTCGACTGCTCTGTGCAGGGACACAGGCCATGCATTATTCGGGAGTGCTCATGATTGTACATGACAAATATCACCCTGTTCTTATTAGAAATGATGTTCATGGCCGCTTTTTGGTGATTGAAATTTTATTTGAAGGGGAAATCTTATGGTTACTTGGCCTCTATGCTCCGAATGATTCGTTATCTCGTCGGGAGCTTTGGCAGACTTTGCAGACCTCCTTGTCACTTGGCAGACGGGGCTTCTTCATGGGGGATTTCAATATGTGTGTTGATTCTTCCTAGTCCACATCGGAGCATTCAGTAATGGACGCGTCGGAAAGTCGTATGTGGCATGAGTTGGCTCTTGCTGTTCTTAAGCAAGATCTCTGGTCCTGGCTACACCCGTCTTCTACAGGGTTTACTCTCCATTCTGCCCAATATGCAACAACATGGTCGCGACTGGATCGTATATATATCGTGCAGAATGATAGGTTTCTTCCCGAGATGCTCGACATCAAAGTGTTGCAGCAATATGCCTTGTCGGACCATTTCCCTCTGCAGCTTGAGCTCCTTGCACAACCCATTGCACCTTTCAAGCGATTTCTGGACCGACTCACATTGCGTTTCAACTCGTCTTACCTGAAGCATGCAATCTTTCAGGGCTATATGCAGCAATTGATTGATAGATTCGTCTTGGACTTCTCTTCTGATGGCATTGCGTCATTTGAAAGATTGCTCTCTAATGTGTAGCGGGTCGCTCGGCAATATCGGATTTATCATGCCTCTCTTTGTCGGCAGCGTCGCAAGGCAGCAGAGGATCTGCTGGCCTTGGTTCGTTCTCTGTTGCTAGACACTCCGGATGATGCATTTTTGCTCGCACTGGCCATGCGGGTGGCTGATCTTATTAAAGCATTCCAGTTGAAATCATATCAGCAGGCCAAACTGCAACATTTAACGGAGACTTTGCAAGATAGTGCATGTCAGACCCATAAGTTCTTTCGAGCTCTCCATGCCTCTCGTGCTAGAGAAAATATGACCAGGCTCGAGGATGCAGAAGGCCACCTTATGCTTGATCCGCAGACTATTGTGCATATGTGCAGGAATTACTTCCGTGACCTTCTCGGTTCCACTTCTCCACCTTCAGCCCAAATTACTCAGGCCCGTTTGGGTTTTTATGGCCTGGTCCGCAATCAGCTTCCGCAGGACATGCAAGCTACTATGGAGTCCGATATTTGTGAGGCAGAGGTTATGGACGTCTTGTTACACTTGCCCAAGGATAAATGCCCGGGTTGGGATGGTCTCACTAATGAGTTCTTTGAAGCTTTTGCTACCCAACTGGCGAAACCTTTGCAGGCTTTCTTTCAACAAGTGTGGGAAACGGGAATCATGCCTTTCTCATGGAAAGGAGGCCTTATTAAACTGCTTCCAAAAGCTCCTTCGCCATCTAAGTTGACACAGTGGCGCCCAATTTCTTTGATGGGTTCAATGTACAAAATCTTTTCCAAAGTAATGGCAAATCGGCTCCATAAGCATCTCCTGACCATTGTACACCCTCTACAGTATGGTTTCATTAAGGGCCCAAATATTCTACACACTGTATTGAATGCTCAACTGGCAATTGATTATGCTAGGCATTCCAATTAGGAGGTCGTACTGATTCAACTGGACCTCGAAAAGGCTTTTGACTATCTGGACTGGTCTTTCGTTGTTGAACTTATGTCTGCTATGGGCTTTGGTCCTCGGATGTCTCGTCTAATATACACCATTAGCGCTGCAACGTCTTCGCGGGTCATGCTGAACGGAGGTGTTACTGAGCCATTTGTCCTTGCCCGGTCTGTCAGACAACGGTGCCCTTTGAGCCCTCTATTTTTTGTCCTTGCAACAGATCCAGTTCTTTCGATGTTATCTCATATGGCAGCCTCTTCTCAGTTGGCAGGACTGTCGCTTCCTAGAGGACAACACTTCATTAGCCAATCCCTGGCGGATGATACTTTTATGCTTTTGCGTGCGGACAATGATAACCTTCGAAGAGCATTGGATGTTTGGGGCCTCTTTGGTCAGGCGTCCGGCCTTCCTATCAATGCGCTCAAATCAGCCATTCTCAGTTGCACCGAGTCGGATTTGCAGTCCTTGGACTGGCAGTGTCTGGTTGTTCCTCGTGGCTCCATTGTCAGGCACCTTGGGTACCTTTTGGGTGTGGATGTTCCCCCAAAGCAGCTTCTGCAGTGGATTTCTCAGAAAATGGTGGCTAAGTTTATGTATTGGAAATCTCAAGCCTGGCCTTTCCATGTTCGCCTCAAAGTGGCCCAGAGAATGCTCACATATTTCTTGCCATTGTTGCCTTGGACTACTACGACTCTGAATGCTCTCACTCAGTCTATTCGCTTCATGCTATGGAAGGACTCATTGCATACAGGTATTTCCTGGATCTCTTGGTGGCATGCGTGCACCCCCAAACGCATGGGTGGCGGAGCTATTTTGGGTGCCCAAACTCACATGCAGGCACTCCGTTGGTCTCTTTTCCGCGCCATGTGCTCGGATCATCATCCATGGGTCGATATAGCCCGTTATTTCCTTGAGCGCCATGTTCTTAATGCTGATTCGAGGTTCTCCAGCTCTTCTTCGTCGCTGCTTACTCATTGGGTGTGCTCCTGGAAACGGGTCCTCCAAAAGGCCCAGTGGCATCCAGCGGAGGATCGCTTGGCTACTAACTCTTTTGAATTGGAATTACTGGCGGTCTCGCGTTTACTTGCATGGGAAGGTAAACATGAGCTTAGACCACAATTCAACCGGATGGCCCATTTGGGCTTGTCTTCAGTTGTGGATGCCACCCTTGCCAGTCGCAATGTGCTTATATCTTTTCGTACGGCTCAGAGGCTTTTCAGGATCCCTCGGGGATATAGGCCTTTATGGGAACAACTTTTGCAGATGCTCCAGAGCAGACAACCCTTTCCTGCCCCTGCTTCAGATCATCCCTGGCAGGATTGGGACCTATAAGGCCGGCTGACTTTAAGCAAAGCTTCTGGTAACCAAGTGTATCATATTCTGATTGAAGATCGTCAATGGCTCGTTACCAAAGTGGATGCTTTATGGGGATTGCATAAATCCTGGTCATGGTGGAGGGAAACTATGATGGCGGGCTGGTTGAACAAGACACCCTTCAAATGTAAAGTCTTTCTTTGGAGAGTGATGATTGGGGGTCTTCCGCTTGCTTCGGCTCTTTTCAAGCGATGAATCTCCAATGGCCACTGTTTCTTTTGCACCACTTTTGTGGAATCTGCCCCCACCGGTTTATTTCTTGCCCCATCGCAAAGAAAGTCTGGTTATTTTTGTCGGATGTTTGACAAGGAGTGGTTGGATTCACCCTGCGCCCCTTTGATTGGGTTTTCGGCCAGCCCAAATACCCCGCTCCTGCACAGCCACATATGAAGCTCGTGTATCATTTTCTTCGATATTGGGGCTGGTCGCATAACTGGACCATTCGGAATGCTTTTCTTTTTGACTCCGCCTATAATGTTCAGCGGCATATTGCGAGGCTTAACGGCCTCTTGTATTGGCAGTTGGATCTTCTCCGGCATTCTGATTTGCTCTCTAGGGAGGACTTACGTCCCTGGCATATGGCAATTTCCTGTGCATCTTTGTCATGACATTGTAACTTGTAGTACTTAGAACCTCTTCACATGATGACTTAGATTATCATCATTTATCTTGTAATCAAGTAATCTTGTACTTTTTTGGTAATTAATACAATTATCTTTTACGAAAAGAGAGAGAGAGAGAGAGAGAGAGAGAGAGAGAGAGAGAGAGAGAGAGAGAGAGAGAGAGTAGCTCTTCACTTGGCCTTGGACCGGCATACGCAGTGATACAATATGCCTGGTCTCGATCTGGCTTTTCTAGACCAAACGGTGGCAGCTCTTGGTCTGGATTTCGATATCGATGAACCAGAGGATATGGTTCCGTGCACAGAAGAGGTGCCTTCTGGTCCTGACTTCCAGGCCACACCAAGCATACTTCGGAAGAGACAATGGATCCTTAGGATCGTTCCTATGCTCAGGTTGCTTCTGATTCTGTGGACTCCTAGGAGGTTGACTGGGAGCATTTTCTTGAGTTTGGCAACACTCTGCTTGGCGATTATGTTCAACATAATCTGGAAGCCTTTTCTGATTCTGCAACTGAAGATGTTCTGGAGGCCACTGTGGATCCAAAAAATGTGTTGCGCTCCTTTTCAGTGTTCTATGAACGTGCCGTGATTCTCTTCTTCACTGGTCGGATTCCATAGCTTTCCCGTATACGCCACTGGCGGCACAGTCTGTTACAAGGGGAATTTGTGGAAGAGATTTTTGTTGTGCCATGAGGTTTTTTTGAGGTGCTGTTGAAATCTCAGATGCACTGTGTTCTCCTGTCTAAACTGCCTTTGTTCTTTGATCGCCGTTTGGTCCATGTTTAACCATGGCGCCCAATGGCATATTTTCAGCGCCTGCTCCAAGGTAAATGCCTTGTGTGGATTGAAGTGGAAAACTGTACGGGTATCTATTGGCCACTGTTAAAGGACGCCATGGCCGTTGTGGGCAGTTTTCTGGTCCCCCCAAGCCTAAGGGCCGTGAATCATAACTGCTTACGTATGTTATAGGACACTGCTATGAAAAGGCCTGTTTGGTTATGTCTTAATTGCTCTGGCATGCATCCTTTACACTTTCGTTTGAAATGGGGCAACTTTGCAGGACATTGCTTTTCATGTGGTAAATTGGGGCATTTTATGACCGAATGCCCAGAGAAGCCCTACACTTCAGAACCTGAGCATGTTGCACTGCCCATGGAAGATATGGTGTGTGATGCACCGCGCAGGATGCCACCCAGCCATCTAAAGTGTTGGATAAAGGTGCCAATGAATGGGTCGATGTACACGGGAAAAAAGGCAAAAGGCCTGTTGCTGGCATGGTGGATACGGTGCCGACTGCCTCACAAGATTCCATGCGTACTTATATGCGCAGGAAAGAGATGTTGTCTTCAGAACACTCTGCTCTTGCTATGGTTTTCGTTGCTCCCTGTCAACAGCCCACAAGGAGAGTGTATTGGAATGGTCCAAAGGGTCCACCTGCTAAGTTGGCTTTTGATACTAGAGGTAACGTCATTACGCCATGGGACCGTCAGTATTTCCGTTCGATCCCCAAGACAGCGGATATGCCGTCTAACTCCAAATCTGGTCGTTCGAACTCTTTTGCCGTATTAGCTGATTTTTTGGTTGAGGGGGTCGTGGACATTCTTGTAGAAAAGGTTAAATTGAGGCAAGCCGTGCCTCGTACCTTATTTTCTTTTTCAATAGACATGAAAATAGACACGTGGAATGTGCGAGGACTTTGTTCTCGTCACAAGCAACATGCCATGTGGACTGTCTTGCATGAGAATCAGTGGGATGTTTTGTGTGCTGTTGAGCACAAGAGTCACGGAGAAGTAGGTAAAGTTTTGGATTGCCATGGCTTTCGTTTGTTCTATGCAGGGACACATGGCATGCATTATTCTGGTGTGCTCATGATTGTCCATGAAAAATATATGCTTGCTCTTATTAAAAATGTACATGGCCGCTTTGTGGTGATTAAAATTTTATTTGAAGGAGAGATCTTATGGTGGCTTCATGCTCCGAATGATCCTTTATCTCGTCGAGAGCTTTGGCATATCTTGTAGACTTCCTTGTCAATTGGCAGTGGGGGTTTTTTTATGGGGGATTTCAATATGTGTGTCGATTCTTCGCAGTCCACATCAGAGCATTCGGTAATGGACGCGCCGGAATGTCATATGTGGCATGAGTTGGCTCATGCCGTTCTTAAGCAAGATCTCTAGTCTTGGCTACACCCTTTTTCTACAAGGTTTACTTACCTTTCTATCGAGTATGCAACAACATGGTCGCGGTTGGACCGCATATACATCATGCAAAATGATGATTTCCTTCCTGAGATGCTCGAAATGAAAGTTCTGCAGCAATATGCCTTGTCGGACCATTTCTCTCTACAGCTTGAGCTGCTAGCACAACCCATTGCACCTTATAAGCAATTTTCTGGAGAGACTTCCTTTGCATTTCAACTCATCTTATTTGAAGCATGCAATCTTTTAGGGCTATATGCAGCAATTGATTGATAGATTGCTATTGGACTTCTCCTCTCAGGGCACTGCTTCGTTTGAACGATTGCTCTCTAATGTGCAGCGGGTGGCTCGGCAGTATGGGATCCATCATGCATGTCTTTGTTGCCGGCGTTGACAAGTAGCAGAGGATATGCCGTCTACTTCCAAATATGATCCTCAGAACTCTTTTGTTGTGTTGGCAGATTTCTTGGATGAGGGAGTCCTGGACATTCTCGCAGAAAAAGTCAAATCGAGGCAAGCTGTGCCTCGTACGTGATTTTGTTTTGAATACACATGAAAATAGCCACGTGGAATGTCCAGGACAAGAGTCATGGAGAAGCCGGAAAAGTTGTGGATTGCCATGGCTTTCGTTTGTTCTATGCAGGGACCCAGTCCATGCATTATTCGGGTGCGCTCATGATTATACATGAAAAATATCAACCTGTTCTTATTAAAAATGATGTACATGGCCGCTTTTTGGTGATTGAAATTTTATTCGAAGGCGAGATCTTATGGTTACTTTGCCTCTATGCAGACTTTAAAGACTTCCTTGTCACTTGGCAGAGGGGGCTTCTTGATGGGGGATTTGAATATGTGTGTTGATTCTTCCCAGTCCACATCGGAGCATTCGGTAATGGATGCGCCGGAAAGTCGTATGTGCCATGAGTTGGCTCTTGCTATTCTTAAGCAAGATCTCTGGTCCTGGCTATACCCGTCTTCTATAAGGTTTACTTTCCATTCTGCCCAGTATGCAACCACATGGTCGCGGTTGGACCGCATATACATCATGCAAAATGATGATTTTCTTCCTGAGATGCTCGAAATGAAGGTGTTGCAGCAATATGCCTTGTCGGACCATTTCCCTTTGCAGCTTGAGCTGCTTGCACAACCCATTGCACCTTTCAAGCAATTTCTGGAGAGACTCCTTTTGCGTTTCAACTCGTCTTTCTTGAAGCATGCAATCTTTCAGAGCTATATGCAGTAATTAATTGATAGATTCCTATTGGACTTCTCCTCTCAGGGCACTGCTTCATTTGAAAGATTGCTCTCTAATGTGCAGCGGGTTGCTCGGCAGTATGGAAACCATCATGCCTCTCTTTGTCGACGGCGTTGACAAGCAGCGGAGAACCTGCTGGCTTTGGTTCGTTCTCTGCTGGTGGACACTTCGAATGAGGCATTTCTGCTAGCACTGGTAAAGAGGGTGGCTGATCTTATTGAAGAGTTTCAGTTGAAATGTTATCAGCAGGCCAAATTGCAACATCTGACGGAGACTTTGCAAGATAGTGCGTGTGAGACTCATAAGTTCTTTCGAGCTCTCCATGCCTCTCCTGCTCAAGAGAATATGACCAGACTTGAGGATGCAGAAGGCCACCTGGTCCTTGATCCGCAGACTATTGTGCATATGTGTAGGAATTATTTTTTACGACCTTCTTGTTTCCACTTCTATACCTTCAGCCCAAACTACTCAGGCTCATTCGGTTTTTTATGGCCTGGTCCGCAATTAGGTTCCGCAGGACATGCAAGCTACTATGGAGTCAGATATTTGTGAGGTAGAGGTTATGGACGTTTTGTTACACTTGCCCAAGGATAAAAGTCCGGGTTGGGATGGGGTCCCATCAATGAGTTCTTTCAGGCTTTTGCTTTCCAACTAGCGAAACAATTGAAGGCTTTGTTTCAGCAAGTGTGGAAAACGGGGATTATGCCCTCCTCATGGAAAGGACTTATTAAACTGCTTCCTAAGGTTCCTTCGCCGTCCATGTTGAAAGATTGGCGCCTAATTTCTTTGATGGGTTCTATGTATAAAAGCTTTTCAAGAGTAATGGCGAATCGGCTCCATAAGCATCTCCCTGCCATTGTGCACCCTCTCCAATATGGTTTCATTAAGGGCCGAAACATTTTGCACAATGTATTAAATGCGCAACTGGCGATTGATTATGCAAGGCATTCTAATCAGGAGATTGTACTGATTCGATTGGACTTGGAAAAGGCTTTTGACTGTCTCGACTGGTCTTTCGTTTGCTGAACTTATGTCTGCTTTGGGCTTTGGTGCTCGGATGTCTCGTCTAATCTACACCATTAGTGTTGCGGCGTCTATGCGCGTCGTACTGAATGGAAGCATTACTGAGCTATTGGTCCTTGCCCGCTTTGTCAGATAGGGGTGCCCTTTGAGCCCTCTCTTCTTTGCCCTTGCAACTCAACCAGTTCTTTCGATGTTAACTCATATGGCAGCTTCTACTCAGTTGGCTGGATTGTCACTCCTTTCTGGTGAGCACTTCATTAGTCAATCCTTGGCGGATGATAGCTTTATGATTTTGCGTGCGGACAAGGATAACCTTCGAAAAGCATTGGATGTTTGGGCTCTCTTTGGTCAGGCGTCTGGCCTTCGCATCAATGCGCTCAAATCAGCCATTCTCAGCTGCATGGAGTCGGATTTGTAGTCCTTGGACTGGCAGGGTATGGTTGTTCCTCGTGGCTCCATTGTCAGGCATCTTGGGTACCCTTTGGATGTTGATGTTTCCCTAAAGCAGCTTTTGCACTGGATTTCTCAGAAAATGGCGGCTAAGTTTTTGTATTGAAAGTCTCAGGCCTGGCCCTTCCATGTTCACCTCAAAGTAGCCCAGACAATTATGTTGCTAATGCTCACATATTTCTTGCCATTGCTGTCCTGGACTACTACGACTTTGAATGCTCTTACTCAGTCTATTCGTTTTATGCTATGGAAGAAGGATTCCTTGAATGCAAGTATTTCCTGGATTTCTTGGTCGCATGCATGCACCTTCAAACGCATGGTTGGAGGGGCTATTTTAGATGCCCAAACTCATATGCTGGCACTCCGTTGGTCTCTTTTCCGCGCCATGTGTTCGGATCATCATCCGTGGTTCGTTATAGCCCGTTATTTCTTGAGGACCATGGGCTTCTGCATGGCAATACCCAAATCCGGGGTTCTTGGTGGCATGTTCTTAATACTGATTTGCGGTTTTTCAGTTCTTCTTCATCGTTGCTTACTCATTTGGTATGTTCATGGATACGGGTCTTTCAGAAGGCGTAGTAGCATCCAGTGGAGGATCGCTTAGCTACTAATTTTTTTCAATTGGAATTGTTGGCAATCTCGCGGTTACTTTCATGGGAAGGTAAACACTAGCTTAGACCACAATGCAACCAGATGGGATGTTTGGGCTGATCTTCAGTCACGGGAACCACCCTTGCCAGTCGCATTGTGCTAATATCATTTGGTACAGCTAGGAGGCTTTTCCGGATCCCTCGTGGATATAGGGAATTATGGGAACAGCTTTTGATGGTGCTCCAGAGCAGACAACCCTTTCCTGCCCTTGGTTCGGATCATCCCTGGCAAGATTGGGACTTCAAAGGCCAGCTAAATTTAAGCAAAGCTTCTGCTAACCAGGCGTATCATCTTCTGATTAAAGATCATCAATGGCTGGTTACTAAAGCAAATACTCTATGGGGATTGCGTAAATCCCGGTCATGGTGGAGGGCAACTGTGATGGAGGGCTGGTTGAACAAGACACCCTTCAAATATAAGGTCTTTCTTTGGAAAGTGATGGTTGGTGGTCTTCCGCTTGCTTCAGCTCTTTCCAAGTGACGAATCTCCAACTGCAATTGTTTCTTTTGCACCTCTACTGTGGAATCCGCCCGGCACCGATTTATTTCTTGCCCCATCGCCAAGAAAGTCTGGTTATTCTTGTCAGCCGTTTGGCGAGGGGTGGTTGGTTTCTCACTACGCCCCTTTCATTGGGTTTTTGGGCAGCCCAAATACCCCACTCCGGCACAGCCACATATGAAGCTCGTGTATCACTTTCTTCAATGTTGGGGCCGTTGGCATAACTGGACCATTCGGAATGCTTTTCTTTTTGAATCTGCTTATAATATTAGTGGCATATTGCTAGGCTTAAGGGCCTCTTGTATTGGCAGCTAGATCTTCTCCAGCATTTTGACATGCTCTTTAGGGAGGACTTACGTCCTTGGCATATGGCAATTTCTTCCGTGTCTTTGCCATGACTTTGTATCTAGTAATACTGGAACCTCTTCACATGATGGCTTGGTGTCATCATGTATCTTGTAATCAAGTAATCTTGTATTTTTTTCGTAATTAATACAATTACCTTTTACAAAAAGAGAGAGAGAGAGAGAGAGATAGAGAGAGAGAGAGAGAGAGAGAGAGAGGGGGGGAGAGAGAGAGAGAGAGAGAGAGAGAGAGAGAGAGAGAGAGAGAGAGAGAGAGAGAGAGAGAGAGGGGGAGAGAGAGAGAGAGAGAGAGAGAGAGAGAGAGAGAGAGAGAGAGAGAGAGAGAGAGAGAAGATTGAGACAATGCGGTGGGAGAGAGAGGGAATCGCGATGTTGGTCGCCTGCTCGTCGTCTGCGCCTAACGCCTCGTCTGCTCGTCGCCTGCATGTTTCGCCTGCCCGTCTGGCCTGCTCGTCTCGCTTGCACGTCTCGCCTGCACGTCGCCTGCTCGTCTCGCCTGCACGTGGTCTACCCGTCTGCCGTCGCGCCTGCTTTTGACGTCCCTCGCCTGTCACGTTGCTTGCCCCAGAGCGTGCCCGATTGCTTGCACCGCCGCCTGCACTATCGCCGGTCTCTGACGCTCTGCACCTGCATTTCGCTTGCGCTTCGTCCTTTCGCCCTGCGCGTTAGGGCTTCGGCTACTGCCTGGCCCTTGCCCTACGACTCCGATTGTTCCCCTTTGTCATCGCCTGCCCGCCTTGTGCTCTACCCTTCTGCCCCTGCACTGTTAGGGTTGTGCCCTACCGCGCGCCCTCCTGGGACAGGTCGCGACTGAAGACAGCAGAATGGCTGGCCTGGATATGGATTTTCTAGACCGGACGGTGGCAGCCCTTGGCCCTGATTCCGATACAGAGGAGCCGGAGGATATGGTGCCCTGCACGGAGGAGATGCCTCCGGGTTCTGAACTGCCGCCTGCGGGCAAACGCTCCAAGCATACTTCTGACGAGCCAATGGGTCCTCAGGAACGTTCCTATGCGCAGGTTGCCTGTGATCCTCTGGATTCGCAGGAGATTGACTGGGAGCATTTGTTGGACTTTGCCAATACTCTGCTTGGCGATTATGTCTAGCACAATAATGAAACTTTTTTTGACGCGGGAACTGATGATGTGCTGGAAGCCACAGTGGACCCGAAATCAGTCTTGCGGTCCTTCTCGGTGTTTTATGACCGTGCAGTTATACTTTTCTTCACTGGCAGGATCCCAGTGCTTTCACATATTCGCCAGTGGATGCACCATTTATTGCAAGGGGAGTGTGTTGAGGAGATCTTCCTTGGACCGCGCGGCTTTTATGAGGTGCTATTGAAATCGGAAACACATCGAGCTGAGCTCCTGTCCAAGTTGCCATTATTCTTTGATCGCCGCTTGGTCCATGTTGTACCATGGCGCCCTATGGGCGATTTTCAGCGTCTGCTTCAATGAGAATGCCCAGTATGGGTGGAAGTGGAAAATTTTCTGGCGGTCTATTGGCCATTGTTGAAGGATGCGATGGCAGTTGTGGGAACAGTGCTGGTTTCCCCAAGCCTCAGGGCTATGAATCGAAACCGTTTATGCATGTTATGGGACACAGCCACGAAAAGGCCTGCATGGCTTCGCCTCAATTGTTCTGGCATGCATCCTTTGCATTTTCGCTTAAAATGGGGCAACTTTGCAGGCCACTGCTTTTCATGTGGTAAATTGGGGCATTTTATGGCCGAATGCCCTGAAAGGCAACCGTCTTCCGAGGATGCGCAGGTTGTGCTGCCTAAGGATGACATGGTGCTTGATGCCGCGATACAGGAGGCCCTTCAGCCATCTAATATCGTTGGTAAAGGCAAACAATAGGTCTTGGGTTTGGATTCTCGTAGCACTGATTGTATTGAGGCACGTCAAAAAAAAGGTAAAAAGTTGGATGCAGGCCTGGTGGATTCTGGGCCTAATACTTCACAGGATTTCGTGCGCACGTATATGCGCAGGAAAGAAATGTTCACTTCACAGCCGGCTACGCGTACTATGGCCCCGCCTGCCCCCCGTAATCAATCTACAAGGAAAGTCTATACAAACGGCCCCAAGGGCCCACCTGCTAAGCTGGCGTTTGATACAAAGGGTAATGTGATTACAGCCTGGGATCGGCGTTATCCCCGCCCCACTCCCAAGGCAGTGGATTTTCCTTCTACCTCTAAAGCAGGTCGCCAGAATTCGTTTGCAGTATTGGCTGATTTTCTGGATGAGGGTGTCCTAGATGCTCTCGCGGAAAAGGTGAATTCGAGGCAACAGGCGCCTCGTTCCTGACTTCCTTTTTTTGAAGATATATGAAGATAGCCACGTGGAATGTGCGAGGCATTTGCTCTCGCCATAAGCAACATACCATGTGGACTGTCTTGCATGAGAACCAGTGGGATTTATTGGGTGCAGTTGAGCACGCAAGTCACGATGAAGCAGGAAAAATTGTGGATTGTCATGGATTCTGTCTATTTTATGCAGGGACACATGCTACGCAGTATTCGGGCGTGCTAATGATTGTCCATGAGAAGTACCAGCCTGTTCTTGTTAAAAATGATGTGCAGGGCCGCTTTCTGGTAATCGAAGTCTTATTTGAAGGAGAGATTTTATGGTTGCTGGGCCTCTATGCTCCGAATGATCGCGCATCCCGACGGGATCTTTGGTCGACTTTGCAGGGCTCCATGTCACTTGGCCGAACGGGGTTTTTGATGGGAGATTTCAATATGTGTGTTGACTCTTCTCAGTCCACTTCAGGGCATTCGGTAATGGATACGCCGGAAAGCCGGGTGTGGAATTCCTTTGCTTTGCGCGTACTTAAGCAAGATCTTTGGTCGTGGCTTTACCCTTCTTTTTCAGGGTTTACTTTTCATTCCGCACAATATGCAACTACTTGGTCGCAGTTGGACCGAATGTATATCATGCAGGGGGATGATTTTCTTTGCGAGATGTTGGAAATGAAGGTCTTGCAGCAATATGCGTTGTCGGACCATTTCCCCCTCCAGCTTGAGATGCGGGCACAATCTATTGCACCTTTTATGCAGTTGCTGGCTAGGCTCTCTTTACGTTTCAACTCCTCTTATTTGAAGCATCCAATTTTTCAGGGCTATATGCAGCAATTGATTGAGAGGTTCTTATTGGACTTCACCTCTGACGGCTTGGCTGCATTTGCACGGCTGCTCTCTAATGTGCAGCGGGTTGCTCGGCAGTATGGGATTCATCATGCCTCTCTTTGTCGGCGACGTTGACATGCAGCAGAGGACGTACTGGCTTTGGTCCGTTCCTTGCTCGTGGATTCCCCAGATGATGATTTTTTGCTGTCACTGGAAAGGCGTTTGGCCCATCTTATTCAAGTATTATCAGCAGGCCAAGCTGCATAACTTGACTAACACATTGTAAGATAGTGCCTGCCAGTCTCATAAGTTCTTTCGCGCCTTGCATGCTTCTCCGGCTCGTGAAAATATGACTAGACTCCAGGATTCGAAAGGTCGCATGGTCACTGATCCGCATACCATTGTCACTATGTGCAGAAATTATTTTATGGAACTTCTTGGTTCTTCTCCCTCGCCTTCTAGCCAGGTTATGCATGCCCGCTCGGTCTTCTATCATCTGGTCCACCAGCAGGTTTCACTTGATATGCAAGCCACTTTGGAGGCGGATATTTGCGAGGAGGAGGTTATGGATGTTTTGTTGCACCTGCCTAAGGATAAAAGTCCTGGTTGGGATGGTCTCACTAATGAATTCTTTGAGAACTCAGCCACGCAGTTGGTGAAGCCATTGGCGGTCATGTTTCAGCAGGTTTGGGAAACAGGGGTCATGCCTTCCTCATGGAAAGAAGGCCTTATCAAACGGATTCCCAAGGTCCCTTCGCCGTCAAAGCTGCAACACTGGAGACCAATTTCTTTGATGGGCTCGATGTATAAAATCTACTCCAAAGTGCTGGCAAATCGGCTTCACAAGCACCTTCCAGCTATTGTGCATCCTCTCCAATATGGTTTCATTAAGGGCCACAACATTTTGCATAATATCTTGAATGTGCAAATGGCTATTGACTATGCGCGGCACTCCAATCAAGAAGTGGTATTGATTCAATTGGACTTGGAAAAGGCGTTTGACTATGTGGATTGGTCTTTCATTGCAGATCTCATGTCTGCTATGGGCTTTGGTACCCGGATGTCTCGATTGATCTACACCATTAGTGGTGCAGCTTCTTCAAGAGTCATGCTCAATGGTGGGGTTACAGAGCCATTTGTCCTTGCACGCTTGGTCAGACAGGGTTGCCCTTTGAGTCCTCTCATCTTTGCCCTGGCGACTCACCCGGTCCTTTCAATGTTATTCTCAATGGCGGCTTCTGCTTCAGCTGGAAGGATTGTCTCTTCCTTTGGGGCAGCACTTCATTAGCCAATCTTTGGTTGATGACACCTTTATGATTTTGCGGGCGGACAGGGACAACAGTCGAAAGGCATTAGATGTTTGGACGGGCCTCTGGTCTTCGCATCAATGCCTTTAAGTCAGCCATTCTCAGTTGCACGGAGCCTGATTTACAGTCGTTAGGCTGGCAAGGCCAGGTGGTTTCTCGTCGATCCATTGTCAGGCATCTTGGATACCCGTTGGGGGTGGATGTATGGCCAAAGGAACTATTGGAGTGGATTTCACAAAAACTGGCGGCGAAGTTTATGTATTGGAAGTCGCAAGCGTGGCCATTCCATGTGCGCCTCAAAGTGGCTCAGACAATTATACTACCAATGCTAACGTATTTCCTGCCATTGCTGCCGTGGACGTCTACTACTTTGAAGGCTCTCACTCATCCCATTTGTTTCATGCTATGGAAGAAGGATTCACTGCAGGCAGGCATTTCGTGGATTTCATGGTCACATACATGTACCCCTAAACGCATGGATGGTGGCGATATTTTGGATGCAGAAACTCATATGCTGGCTCTTCGTTGTTCTCTTTTTCGTGCCATGTGTGTGGATCATCACCCGTGGACCATCATAGCCCGTTACTTTCTTGAGGAGAGCGCGCTACGCCATGGTAACACACGGCTTCGGGCCTTCTGGTGGCATGTCCTTAATGCTGACTCTCGTTTTTCCAGTCCCTCTTCCTCTTTATTACTGCACTTGGTCGGCTCTTGGAAAGTGGTGCTCCAAAAGGCCCGTTGGCATCCAGTAGGGGACCGCTTGCAGACTAACTCCTTTCAGCTGGAATTGTTGGCAGTATCCAGATTACTTTCATGGGAAGACAAGCATGAGCTCAGACCGAGATTTAACCGCATGGCCCGTTTAGGTGTGACTTCGATTGCGGATGCAACCCTTGCCACTCGCAATGTCCTCGCATCTTTTCGGACTGCTAGGAGACTTTTCAGGATCCCGCGCGGATACCGTGGTTTATGGGGAAAGCTTTTGTTGGAGCTTCAGGGTAGGCAACCCTTTCTTGCCCTGTCCTTGGCAGGACTGGGATCTTGCAGGCCGGTTGAGTGTGGAAAAGGTCTCTACTAATCAGGTGTATCATCTTGTCATTCAAGATCACCAATGGCTGGGTGTGAAAGCTAATACTGTTTGGGGACTGCGGAAATTGCTGTCATGGTGGCAGGCAACGCTGATGGAGGGCTGGCTGAATAAGGCACATTTCATATGCAAGGTCTTTGTTTGGCGAGTAATGATTAGCGGTTTTCCTCTTGCCTCGGCCCTTTCCAAGCGTCGAATGTCGAATGGCAATTGTTTCTTCTGCACCACTACTGCGGAATCGGCCCGACATCGTTTTCTTTCTTGCCCGCTCGCCAAGAATATCTGGTTGCTCTTGTCGCAAATCTGGCGCGGAGTGGTGGGGTCCTCAATAACTCCTTTCGATTGGTTTTTTGTGCGCCCAAAGTACCCCACACTGCCACAGTTACATATGAAGATCTTATTTCACTTTTTCAGATACTGGGGATGCTGGCACATTTGGACCACACGCAATGCTTTTCTCTTTGATTCGGCCTCTAATGTACCGAGACATATTGCCAGGCTTAAAGGGCTCTTGCATTGGTAGCTAGATCTCATTCGGCACTCCGACTTGCTCCCTCGGGAGGATTTGCATCCCTGGCATATGGCAATTGCCTCTGTGTCGTTGCCATGATTGGTGTAACCTTTTTAGTGCATTAGTACGGGGATTTCCCACACGTTGGCCTAGGGCCCTCGTGTCTCTTGTAATCATGTAATCATGTAATCTTGTACCTTTTTTTGTAATTAATACAATTACCTTTTACGAAAAAACAAAAAAAAGAGAGAGAGAGGGGCATGAAAGATTCATCCAGCTGTGGTAAGGTTCCGTATCAGGGTATAGTGTTCATGTGGAGGCTACTTATTGGGGGTCTTCCAACTGGTGTGCCCACAAGATCTCTGCTGGTCATTGTGTATTCTGTACTACATGCAATAAAACAATGCTTTATCTCTTTGTCTCTTGCATTGTTGCTAGACAAATTTGGAGTTCTGTTTCCTGTGTGTGGTCCTCAGCACCTCAGCACCGGATATCAGTTCGTTCGTGGATTATGGGAAAGATGATTTCTTCATCTTCTTTGCATTCAGATTATTCGTGCCTTTTCCATTTTCTTATGACAGCCTTGTGGCATATTTGGCGTACTCGGAATGCCTTCATTTGTGATTCAGTATCGGGTATCCATTGCCATGTGGATCGTGTTCGTGGTTTAGTATTATGGTAGATCTCCTCTATGGTCTCAATTGATCTGGTTCTTCCTGACATTGCTGCTCCTTGGCTGGATAGTGTTCGCTCCACTCCAGTTGTCCTTTCTGAGTGACATTTTTGTGTTAGAGTTGTGGTAGACTTGGAGACCAATGGCAGACTTCCAATGTTTGCTTCAATGGGAATGCTCAGTCTGTGTGGGTGGAAGTGGAGGGATGTCCCGCTGTGTATTGGCCTTTGCTAAAAGATGCTATGGAAGCTGTTGGCATTGTCTTGATTCTCTATAGTTTTAGGGCCGCTAATTGCAATCATGTATGCATGCTGTGGGACACTTCTCGTAAAAGGTCTAATTGGTTGCACCTGAATTGTCCTAGAATGTATCCTTTTAATTTTTGCTTGAAATGGATCACTTTCTGCGGGACATTGCTTCTACTATGGAAAGTTGGGGCATTTTATAGTTGAGTGCCTAGATAAAAATGCAGCTCCAAATGTCAGGATTGCTCCGCTTGTCAATGATGATCTCATGGTTAAAGGCTATTTGCATGATGAGGCCCTTCTACTGAAATCTATAGATAAAGGGAAACAGGCTGTGGAGCGTCGGGATTAGCCTGAAGATTGTTGGGTTGATATTCGGTCTAAAAGAGGCAAAATGATTGATGTTGACAGGGTAGCCACTATGTCTACCACTTTGCAGGACTCATTATGCACCTATGCACAGCAGAAACAAAAGCCTTCTTCTGCATGTGCTGCTAATGAAGTGAGTTCTGCTCCACAGAGGCCTGCCACTGGGAAGGTATGGACTGATTGCTCAAGGGATCCACCTGCTAGACCTGCTTTGGTGTGTTGGGGATGTAGGGCTAATTTTCTGATCTCCATGAATGAAAATGCACTTGTCTCTTCAAAGTTGTGTTATTTTGTGTAGAATACAAATGCTTTATTTTTCTTGCTCTGCTAACCATGAATGATGTCAGAAGCCTCATCCAGATGACAATGCACATCTTGCAGTTCTGAACCACTATAAAGGTTTAAAATTTAACATTATTGTTGAGCAGGTACCTTCTTGCTGTTTTCTGTAGAAAGGTGAATGTAGATGGAAAATGGTTGGACTGGGCAGATATTGATTTACCTTCTAGATGCAAGCGCTTTCAGGATATCATACAGGTGCCTACAGTTGGGGAAGCAGTACAAATTGCCACCACCGGGTTTGAAGAGGAAGGTATACGAATAAGTACACTGGATCTGGTCGAAGGCTTTGGTACTAGGAGACAGGTCATTACAAGCGATTCTGCACAAAAAGTTGGCATGTCCATTGACACTGAGGACAAAGGAAAAGAAAACAGCAAATGCTTACCACTATCTGATGAAAGGGACAAGTTATCAAGGACCTCTAGACGGTAGGTTTCTTGGGCTGCAAAGAAGAGTGATGCATCATTTTATGGTTGCTCGCTTTTGAAATTCTATGATCTTTCACTATTTACAGTAGTCACTTGTTCGCTGGTGCTTTGTCAGGAGGAAACTGCAACCACTATCTGCTCTTGCATTGCAAACACGAGTTACTTATTCAGATACAGAATATCTAAATGTATGCGTATTTTGTGAAAATTTTCTGGCTTTTAAAGATGAAGTATATGCCCAACATGATGTTATTCTGACTTGTCTTTGCCTTGAACCAGGGTTTGCAAGATGATGGCACTGTCCCTGTCAAGGAATGTTTAGAAGGGCACGTTTCCGCAAGAATAGAGAAGAAGGCTACAAACTCTTTGGCTGACCTGCTTACTCGTCAAAGGATTTAGATTGCATCACATGTGGAAATGGACATGGATGCAATTTCCTGCAGTCTATTTCAGCTTCCCGTTCCACAAAGATGCAGTGTGATGAAGCTATATTAGGGCAAAATATGGATGAAATCTGAAACTTAAATCACTTCTTAGTCACAAGAGAGTGTCAAGCAACAGTACATTGAAATGGTTATATGTTTTGGGCCTTGTACCATCTTATGCTACAAACTTGTCAATGTATCATGGGGATTCGGCATTTCCAAATATATTTAGTGCCCTTGTTCCTATTGCAAAAAGGAGTGTTGTTCCATCTATATTCCTGTTCCATATGTATATGCCTATAAGCCATGGTCTGGTGATGGCTACACGTTTTGCACAGACATCTGTTGATATGGAGTACTTGTGTGTTCTATGTATTCATTTTCAGTCCATTGATTTGTGCTCTGCCCAAACTAGGATCTGTACGGTGTATCCATACATGCAGTGCATTTCTAACTACAGTAGGTTTATCCATATGGACGAGACAATCCATATGTGGGAAATGAGCAATGCCAGGCCTCAAATTTGAAGGGTTGCCCAACTTTCCATTTGGATGGTCTTAGAGGAGCTTCCTTTTCCTTTTGAAGAGATAGGAAAGTTATGTGACTTTTTTTCTGAATGTATCATCTCTCACTTGAAGGGCAATATACAGGATTGGCGAGCACTTGAAATTTCCTTTTAAAAAGTTTTACCCTTTGCAGTCATGCATCCTTGAGCTTATAGAACCGTTTATAAATTGTGTGCAAGTGCACATGTGTGTGCTTAAATGCTATTGCTGTAACTGGTTTAAGGTTACTAAATACCAGATAGCACATTGTCTGCACTTGTGCATTTGCCACTCTTGTACTTAACATGTTCGCACACCCACACACACACACACACACACACACACATGCACGTAATACTGTTGGCACTGATGTGTTGTGGTGGCCTTTTTAGAAAAATGCAAACATTTGTTTTTGGTAGTGGATATTTAGATAATAAGAGGGGTTTTGCACTTAAACTGTGACCATAGCAATGTATATTAATTAGTCTCATTCTACTCTTCAAACAATTCCTTGCTGGGGTAAAGCTTGTTCCCCATTACAAAGTATTGACATTCTCAGCATACTCATAAACTATGGTGTCGACATTCATGAGCACTACATAAGCAAGTTGTGTTGCTTTGTATAGGCAGCAATGGAGAAATCTTATTGAGGAACTCCCTATAGAATTTGCTACATATGAATGTGTATCTACATGCAAGTGATGGGTACATGATGTTAGATCAAGCACTCAGCTCTACCCTCTTGATTCATTTCATTAGTTGTCATAATACCATATACTCATTACCAGGCTTGAGGGTCCATCATAAATGCAACTCATGAGCCACGGTGCTGGTGTTGCCATTTAGATCTTACCACACAAGGCTGTGTTATTTGTAAAACCAGAACACATGCAACACGTGATGTAGATGCATCAAAATTAGTAGTCCCCTTGAGGTGGTGTACAGGAAAAATCAGTAAAAAACTATAGTAAAACACAATTGGCATTTTAAAGATTGTAGAGAACCTAGAAGATGAGAACGGGAATTTGTCTCTTGGTCTTCTTGTTAATTCCCCAGAAATTCCCTACGTTGCAACACCCACGTTCTTGCATGCAACACCTTTGTAACTGATTTCTTGACCCCCGACAACCCTAACCATCGATTGCTTATTTCTCCTGCCACTTGTCTTCTGAGTGGCATTTCCTATCCGTATCTCGTTTTTGTGGACAGCATGCTTCCATTGTTGATACCTCTGCTTTGTAACTAAGATTTTTGTGTCTACTTGTTGATATGTGGCTGTCCAGGTGTACTGCTTCGAGGTATATCAATGGCGTTATTGCTGCTGGGTCGTCTACTGCAAGCTCATGATTTGCATTTCTTTCTCCTTGTGCTTCAATTGTGTGAGCTGCCTTGTCCTCTGTGTGGTTGGTTGACCACTTTGTTGGACTAGCTGGTCTACTTAACCTATACCTTCGTTATACTGTAGCAAGAGACTACATTATTATTACTGTTTGTTATTTATCATCTTCATGCTCATGTTGCTCGGGATTCGTTCATGTCTTTCTCTACTGATTACAGTTCTTCCGTGTTGCTTCCTTGTGGGCGATCATGATGCTGAACGCTGCATCCAACATGCAGCAACCTTGATTGGTCCGTCGGGGTTGCGCTACACTCATGAAGAATCCGGTATTGTTTGTTCTTTCTCATTCTTCTCTCTTTCTATTTGGCTTTCGGTTTGATGATACGGATTGCCTTTAGACTAGCTTTTGGATGAAACCACCTCTCATAAGTTGACATATGGTTTCATTCTTGAAATATGGGTGATTGTTTGTGTTTGTTTGAGCTAGTATTGGAGCAAGTATGTATTTTTACTAATAGATCTTATTACATTATATGGGCTGATCCATCTATCCATGAATGATTTTGCAAATTCTTTCCCCCCACGCCCCCCCCCCCCCCCCCGGAGGATAATGTGTTAACATGATTTTCTATGATATATTGTGGTTATTCTTTGCATTCATCATAGTTACTCTACTTGTAGCTCTTCACCATGCACATAAGATTGGGTACAATCTCCCCCCACACATATGGGTAAATTATATCCCCATGCATGTATTTATGTATTTACATTATTCCTTAATGCAAAAAGTACATGAAAAACATCCTTCTTGGGCTATTGCTTTCTATGCACGAATGACATGTTTATTTGACCTATTAGTTTTTAACTCATGTCTAAATAAGGTTTTGTAAGGTTTATACACATTGTCTAGCCCTTTAGGCCTTGCACAAAGATTGCAACCAAATAAATAACTTGTAGGTGTGTGCATCCAATAATCCTATGTTAGAGAAGTGCCTAAAATTAGAATAATAGTTTCACATTAGATAAGCATCCGAAAATACCTAATCCTTGCACATTAAACTATTATCTACTCATTATAATTACTGTGCATAGCTTTTTTTAATAATTTGCTTACCACAATACAAACTGCATAAGTTTCCTTTCATCTATATGCCAAGCATAATGAGTTGAGTGTTATATGTAGCATTACACAATAGATCACCATCATGTAGTAGATAGAGAATGAAAATCCACAAAAATAAACAAATATCAATTCATCTCATTTTCATTTATATTATCATGTGATAAAAATTCATAAAGATAAATAAATTTAAAACATTGTATTTTAGTAGCAATTATTAGAACGGTAATGTTGTGGCTCTTCACTATATAACCTTATTTTTATAGCAATCATCAAGCTTTTATCACCCAAGTCCACTTTTTTTTTTTTGTCTATGGTATAATAGAAGGATGCTTGATGTGTTCATAAATGTGTCTTTGAGTATGAATGTATGTCTCCTTTTCTTGATGTTGATATATAGAGCAATCACCATGCTCTAATACCAATATTGTAGCTCTTTACCATACAAAAGCACTTTATAAGATGGAAGGTAGATAATAAAAGGAGTGTAGGACCTACAATAGGGTTTAATTTTGTTTTTGTAGCCAAAATATAAAGATACTATCCTTTTTTTTGCATGAATAATATGTTTTTTTGGTTTGTTATTTTTCAATATCAAACTAAATAAACTATTCTAAGATTTGTAAAAAAATATTATCTAGTCCTTTAGGCCTTACACAAAGATTACAAGCACTTAAATAAATTGTACATGTGCACATCCAATAATTTTGTATATGAAAAGTGATTAAAAAATGCTATAAAATTATGCTAGATAAGTTTCCCAAAGATAATTAATCCTTGCATATTAAAACAATCTTTACTAAGAAAAATTAATCTCCATAGCTCTGCCTAATAATCTGCTCACCATAACATAAAGCACATTAGTTTTTCACCATGTATCTATATACACAATGCAACAAGTGTTACATGTGGTGCCACGCATAACAAGTCATTGTTACACAAGAAATTGACGATGAAATTTCATAAAAATTGTTGGGATGTTGAGCTCTACATGACCTAGAATCCATTACTATGTGGCTTGGGTAAATGGTAGGATATTATTCATTGGCGTGTTAGGTAATCGACATGAGGATAGACCAAAGGTTTTGTATGTGGACTACACCTACGTAGTCTAACATTGGTTATGGTACATTCATTGTGCCACATCTTCTTTCCTTAGTAGTCGGTTCACACTTAGTGACCGTGTGTACATATGGTACTTTCATATTAGTCTTTTATCATGTTATAGACTTAGTTATTTTATGTAGAAGAAGAAGATTTCATTCCTATCTATATGTGTGCTCAAGTCTCCATTGCTTTTGTGTGTGTATTGTTAGTCTCTTCACCTTTGTTCTCTCTTGTCCGTTTTTCAAAACTAAACAAATATAGTCATTTTAATCTATAATAATTACTATATAATAGAAATATTTTAAAAATAATAAAATTATCTTATTCTTATAGCTATTATCATAATATTGTGTAGAGGCTAAAAAGAAAAATCCTTTAGTGGATGACAAAACTAGATTATGGTAGCTAGCTACATGCTAGTGTTATCTTATATAGTAAGTTTATACTACATTAATGAGGTAATCCAAAATATCTATGTATTGTCTTATGAACTTATTGTATGTACCTTGTGAAAATAAGGCAACCATGGATTTTCTAAAAACACTCTCTCATGTAGTTACGATGTGCTTGGTTGACATTAATGTGACTATGAGCGGTATGTAGTTATTAGATAATCATAAGTCAAAGTTAGTGATGGCTTTTGAGTCCATTGGGATTCTTCAACATAATTATTATTATATTTCACTAGATATATATGGTTATTTGTTCTACTAATGGTTTGTTGGTCATGGTCAAGAATAGCTTTGAGTACTAGTATTTCTATGTCTTTCTCTAGTAAAGGACTGTAATGAAGTGAACCCAATAAGACCTAAGAGAGAGGAGAAAGAGTGCAAAAGAGAGACAAAGAGAGTGACATGGAGAGAGAAAGACTAGAAAAAGAGAGAGATAGAAAGAGAGAGAAAGAGAGAGAGAACAAGAAGGAAACCATGGAAGCTGTGAAGGTGAGGAGAGAGTTTCTTGATTAATACATGATAACTAACCTAACCCTCTTACACCTTAAATACCGTGAGAGTGATTGGTATTTTTCCCTTATTTTCTCGTATATCCCACTCGTCACAATCCATTCCCACTCAGAGAGTTTTTGTCCCTAAAAACAAAAGAAGAATGGGGGGGAAGGGGCAGTAGAGTACTACTCTATGTTGTAATACAAGGGAAATAAGCAAAGGAGGGGGGCACAAGTACCATGTGAAATGGGCTATATAGAGGCAAGGTAGTATGGGCATCATAAAGGGGGGATCCACACAAGAGACGGTCCACCATTTCATGAAAAACAGGGCTCTGGATGAAGGAGAAAACATGCTATCCAAAATAGGACTGCATTAGAAAAATAGTCATAACTTTGGATGGGAAGCTCTAAATAGGATGGTTGAGGTGTCAACACGGAGCTTGTGAAGTGTAATTTCAGCTGATATAGGTGGGGTGGGGTTGAATAGTTTTCAAGACCAAAAGTGATTCAAAACATCTTGTTGTCAAGAGGCAAACATGGCCAAAATGGGCGAGTTGCGCCCGCTTGGATCAAAGGGAATGCCATCATAAGAGTCATCATGAGTGCCGTCCATTTTATCTATGTATTGTCTTATGAACTTATTGTATGTACCCTGTGAAAACAAGACAACCATGGATTTTCTCAAAACACTATCTCATGTAGTAAATATATGCTTGGTTGACATTAATGTGACTATGAGTGGTATGTAGTTATTAGATAATCATAAATTAAAGTTAGTGATTGCTTTTGAATCTAGTAGGATTATTCAACATAATTATTATTATATTTCACTAGATTTATATGGTTATTTGTTCTACTAGTGGTCTAGTCATGGTCAAGAATAACTTTGAGTTTTAGTATTTCTGTCTTTCTCTAGTAAAGGAGCGACTGTGCATGCAACACGAGGCACAATCTAGGTGGCCATCATAGGGCAATTGAAGCCCAATACTTAAGCTTTCTTCCCATTAAAGAATATCTAGAAATGATTATGTATACAACCCACAAAGATTGAAAAATGAGGTCCCTGTCATCTTGGAACCCTTACTGGCAACCGTAGCTAAAGCTTGGAAACTTGATTTTTTTTCACTGTTACTCCTCACTGAAGCCTCTGCCAATCAAATCTACTCAAATTCCAGCAATATTTCCTCTCCAACACAAAGAGAAAAAGCTTCAAGAAGAAGATTAAGCATCAATGACCAACATTGAGCTCCAAGATAGTATCCCCTTGATAATCATACAGTGTCGTTAAACACTAATCATCCTATGTCTCTTGACACATTGAGATACAACTTATTTGCTGGTTATGTGAAGCTCATTGCTACTGGTCAAAAATGGCATAGCTTGAGCAAATAACAAGGTTTAATGGGGAAGGATTTCATGCTTGGAAGGAGAATACTATGTACCATCTTATGCGAAAAGATTTGTGGGATCTCTTTGAAGAAGATGATGCAAAAGATATTAAAGAGGACTGTAGAAGACGAGACTAAAACAAAGGCATGGAAAATGATGAACAACAAAGCTTTAGGTACTATTGCGTGGGGTCTATCAGATGATGTACTACATCACATCTTTGGCATCAGGGATGCAAAGAAGGCATTGGAAGAACTTGACAAAATCTTTGGTACACAAGCAAAGAAATCAAAAGTAAAATTACTTATGAAGTTCTATTAGTTGGATGTAAAAGACAGTTCATCTATGACTGCACACATCAATAAGTTCAAGAGCCTTAAAACTCAACTAGCAACTCTTAAAAAGAACATTGATGAGGATGAGGCAATAGCAGTGCTACTCACCAATGTTAATCATGAACTGTATGAGAACTTTGTTTCAACACTAAGTAATGTTCCCACTCAAAGACATTAAGCACTCACTGGTTGATGGAGAAAGTAATTTAAAAGCAAAGATATAAAAGAGACCAGCTCAAGGGAAAATCTCTTGTACACCAAAGGAGTTGTTGGACCCAAAGGAAGAGGTCGAGGATTCAACACCGACAACAAAAGTCGGATGACATGTCATTATTGTGGTAAGACTTGCCATATTGTCAATGAATGTTTTCACAAGAAAAGAGCACAGCAGATGCAGAATGACAATCACCAAAGTCAATTCATGAATGAAGAAGAAGAAGAAGATGCTTACGCTACCATCAACAACTCTAACAGATTGTTCTAAGGAATTTGTTCCTATAGTGGATTTGTTTTGTAAAAACCCTACCAAGATGTAAAGTTTCAAGCCTTAACTTGACTAGGCTGCCAAAGAGCTAGTCTCCTGGTCCATGTTCACATGGAAGGGGGGAAAAAGCCAGCAAGGGTAGAGACTCATCATTTGAGGGGGGTGTTGAGAAATCAAATGATGTTGGCCCATAGAGGGTAGATGTATGCCCTGAAGAGGTTAGAAGAGAGACAAATTATGTATGCTCCAGGAAGAGATGTCCTAAATCCTATATGCACAATGAGGAGAGTGGAGAAGCTGAAAAGTTATAAAGGCATGTACTTGGTTCACCTTTTAATGCAATGCTATTAGTACTTTGTACTTCATTCTAAGTCTCTGTCATGGTCAAATCAAGATTGTGTTTATGATTCCAAGTCTACATCTTGGAACCTAATTCACTTGAGCAACAATTTGTCTTCTTGTCTATGCCACAATGAGTCTTGTTACTGACTTCCATCCTCCATAGTCAGTGCTCTAGATCCATATTTTATTTCACCTAACGGGACCTAAGAGAGAGAAGAAAGAGTGCACATGAGACAGAAAGTGAGTGACAAGGAGAGAGAAATACTAGAAAGAGAGAGAGAGAGAGAGAGAGAGAGAGAGAGAGAGAGAGAGAGAGAGGAAGAAGAAGAAGGAAGCCATGGAATGTGTGAAGGTGAGGAGAGAGTTTCTTGATTATTACATGATAATTGACCTAACCCTCTTACACCTTAAATACCATCAAGGTGACTGGTATTTCCCGCTTATTTTCTCATATATTCCGCTCATTACAATCCATTCCCACTCAAAGAGTTTTTGTCCCTAAAAACAAAATAAGAATTTGGGGGGGGAGGGGCACCAGAGTACTACTCTATGTAGTAATACAAGGGAAATATGCAGAGGAGGGGGGATCAAGTACCATGTGAAATGGGGTATATAGAGGCAGAGGTAGTATGGGCATCATAAAGGGGGCCCACACAAGAGATGGTCCACCATTTCATGAAAATTAGGGCTTTGGTGGATGAAGGAGACAACATGCTATCCAAAAGAGGACCACGTTAGAAAAATAGTCATAACTTTGGATGGGAAGCTCCAAATAGGATGATTGAGGTGTCATCATGCAAAACTTATTCAAAATAGCTTGTTGTCGAGAGGCAAACATGGCCAAAATGGGCGAGTTGGGCCCTTCTTTGTGGCATCCTAACTACCCATAGTACCCACTTGGATCAAAGGGAATGCCATCATAAAAGTCATCATGAGTGCCATCCTCACTTGGATCGAAAGGCATCCCAACATAATGGCTTTTAAGGATGGGCAAACTATCATCAAGCATATACTCCCAACCACCCAGATCAAACGGGTAATCATTTTCATGGTGAGTTCTATAATCTCTTGGTTCATAAGGAAGCATAATGTCATAATCATCATCTTCATTTGCTTCCACATCAAGGGGGCATTATCCACATCATATGTATAGGCATTAAGCTCCTCTCTTTGTAAGCGTTGGGGCTGGGTATGGAATGATGCATAGCATCCATAGGGTCATGGTGTGGTTGTTGCTAGAAATAACCACTAAAATCATCCTCAATATATTCTCCTTCTTCAAATTCAAGAGATCCATGTAATTCTACACCTTGATCTACAACATGCTCTTTAAGATAATCAAGATTCTTGCTCTTCTGTATCTTTGTCATCTACATTTGCAGCAATCATAGTGTTCACCATTACATGGGCTAACCCCATCGGAGCATACTACCCAAACATGTGTGGATGTGGCTCCAAGAAAGAAGAATGATCTACATCCTAAGGGGGCTACCCATAAGAACAAGTGCATCCATCAACTTGATACTGGTCCAAGGTATGTGAACGCTCATAACCACAACCATAAGCATGTTGCCTATTTGAGCCATGGTATCCATCATATGCATTGTACCTAGTATGGCCATGTTGCCCTTGATATATACATCAACTTGATACCGATCCAAGGTATATGAAGCATAACCATAAGCATATTTATGATTATATGGATCATTCCATTTCCCACTAGCATGATAATCCAGCCCTTGCTTTAGTAGGATACTTGCATTTGAGATATCAGCATTAGCAACAAGCTGATCAAGGATAGAGCATGCTTGGTGCATTTTATCCATCAAGTTCGTATGCCTTTCTTCATCCCTTGTATCAAGCCACCATAAAGTGTGGAACAAGGCTCTACATTCTTGGTCGCTAATCTTTCATTTACCCTTGTCCCCTACCATTGAAGGTGTAGCCCACACAGACCCCTAGTCAAAAAATTTGGGATAAATTTGGCTATGAAGCTCTGATCGAGGAACTTTCTAATTCAGAAAAGAGGGAAGGGTACCCTCTACAAGTGTGTGCAAAAATATTTATGACAAATTTTTTTAAGAATTGGCTGCGAGTAACTTTCTGTAGCTGTATAGAAGTGGACTACAGCATGTGTCCTACAAGACCATTGCACACAAAAGAGGTTGACTCTCCAAGGGAGCTCCAATTGGAGAGATTTTTGACTTTATTCAAAGATATCTATCCCCTCTATGCAAGGAGCATAGGCATCCAATAATAGGTCTTATACAAAAAATTATATAATTAAAAATGTGTGGATGAATTGTGCAGTCCAGTACCTTGTTTTTCAACTATGAAAGGCCTATTTTGAGCAATAGATATCCTACAGGGTCTAACCACGTTATCAAAATGAATGAGGACCTTTGGGAGACTTGTGAGCACCCTTGGGAACCTGCAAATACTTTCCCAAACCACAAATACCGTTCCAAACACTTGTAAAAGCCTATGACAACATGTATAAGCCTATTATGAGTTGGAAGTTGTCCTTAAATCATTGTGGGTTGGAAGTTGTTGCCAATATGATCCAAACCTGTATTGCCACAGCAAGAGCATAACCTTGTCAAGCATGATCATCTCATGACCAACATAAGCATCACTACCAAACAGGGGCATACAATTGCCTATATAGACATAGGCATTGTTGAGAGTGGAAAAACACTAAATTTTTGACTGATTTTTGTTGTTTTTTAGGACTGAATGATTGATTTTTGATGGATTTACAGTGATGTATGGTTGATAATGGAAGTGTTTGAGAGTGTTTTGGATAATAATGATTATGTTTTGGAAGATCATGATGATTCTTAGTAGAGATATGACGCTCTGTGATGTTTTGATAGGTTCTGTTGAGGTTCTGATTAGTTATGTATACCTTCTATATAGCTTCTATTTTGTTCTGATTTTCTTTTGTATGAAGCATGGATTTATGATTGATGAAGATTGACATCTTTTAGAAGCTTATTGAATAGTTTTTGATAGTTTGGAATGGTTTTAATATGAGTTATGAGGTTCTGATGACCTTCTGTAACCTTCTGTAGACCTTCTATAGAGCCTCTGTCTCTGCTCTATCTCTGCTCTGTAACTGTTATATAGCTGCTTTGGTACTGTACTGTACTATTCTATAGATCTTCTATAAGTTTTGTAGAATGTATGTGTGACTTTGGGAAAGTTTTCTAACTTTTAGAAAGAATGAATCTAAGTTCAAAAGAGCTAAAACTAATGGAAGAACCAGTTGCTGAAGACTGAAGAGAAGACTAGAGTGATAGTGATAGTAGTGAGTTGTGAAGAGACACTGTAGTGGCTCTAGTGACTCTTCATATCAGACATACCTCTTGGGAGGTGCATCCATGACCTAAAAGGGATTATTGAGAGTTATTATGAGAGTATTGTAGTGAGGAGATGATGTACTATTGAGAGAGAGAGAGAGAGAGAGAGAGAGAGAGAGAGAGAGAGAGAGAGAGAGAGAGAGAGAGAGAGAGAGAGAGAGAGAGAGAGAGAGAGAGAGAGTCAATTCTATCAAAACAGTGTAATTGTATATGAGAGATTGAGAGAGAAAACTATGAAGACATTGAAGATGAATACTATGTGATTGATTTACATTCAAAAATGGTGTATTCTTTTGTGTTCATTGTTCTATTGAAGAATTCTGTGAAGTTGTTGAAGATTATGGTTGATTCTATCAAATCTGTAGGGGATATTTACTATGATGCTGCGTGAAGATTTGCTGTTTTCTTTGTTTTGGCCATCAAAAGAATGAAATAAAAGCTTGTTGATGTTACAAGATAGATTTTCTTGCAGTAGAATCCCCTTTTCCTTGGTGTTCCTCTTGGGGCTCCGGGCATACCGCTATGAGTACCATTATCGAGTTCATACACATCTCAATGTCAACATGAGCAGATGAGTGCCACCATAAGCGCCATTACCAGAAAGAAGTCAATGTGTCAATATCATTTGCAATTATGATAGAATATTTGAGGCATAAGTATACCACATCCATAGACCAATTAGCATCAATACACCTATCATGCACTCCCATGTATACCATAGTTGCAATGCCCCATAGTAGTGCACTTCTGTTACTTGACAAAGAGTTCACAAGGTAGATTGAAGCCTCAATAGTTCCAAAGTGTCCAACTATCCAAGACTCAATGAAGAGGAATTCCCAAGATGCAAGTAGTATGAGAGATGCTCAACAATGAAAATGAAGGTAGAGAGCCAAAATTCCCAATTTTTGGTTCCTAATAGCCTCTTGAGGGCTCTCAAGCATTAACAATTTGCAATGGTCAATCCATCGTAGCCATAGATTACTATGAAATAGCTTTAGGATTCAATAACCAATGATTAGCACTCACTGACATAAGCTGTTAAACAGTTTAAACCTTTTGATCTTTTCCATGGAAACTTGAAACCACCAAGGCTGATCAGTTTCCTGCAAATTTCCAAAGCATGGAAATATTCTCCTCCAAACTCATCACTCAGTTGTGATTGAAGCAGATATTCAACAAATAATGTATTCAACGATGATACTATCAGTGATTCTGGTTTTGGTTAAAGTGAAATGTGTTCAAGCTAAAACTCAAATGCTCCAATTCTAACATCACTTTTGGACCTGATTGATTTTGCCTACCATAGGCCATTTCCAACTATAAGGACACTCCTTGCAGCTCACAAAATGAAGATCCTTTGATATCTACACTCCTCATATGCCCTATTATTTAGCTCTAATTGAATCAGTAGAACTTCAGAGCAGCACCCATATGCTCAGCATAATAGTGATTGCAATGATTTTCTCTTGTCATCATAGTAGCTTGGATGGTGCTACTACCAAGACTTTAGACTGTCTATTTTCCTAGGTTTGAGAAATCATATGCATCTGCTACTCCCTTGTCTAACATAGTCATTGTCAGCATGTTAAATGAGTTGGTCTGAGGCTCTAGTTTTGCAGTTTTTATTCTCTATCTTGAAGCATCCTCTTTTAATGATAGAGTGCAATTCTCCTAAAAGAATTGGAGGAAGGTCTAAGGTCTCAACCAGGGGAGGAAAATTTGAGCAAGAAGAAGGTCCACAATCGAGTAAACAAGAGAAGTACACAATCAAGTAAAAAAGGAGAAGCTTATTAGGAGAAAGGTATAGGGTTAAGCTAAGAAGGAGAGTATGCACACGACACGTAAGAAGAAGGCTCAAAGTCAATTAAATATGAAGTTTCCCATTTGAAGCAAGAAGATTGAGAGCTAAGCAAGGAAGAAGTGGGTTCATCTTTAAATAGCAAGAAGTGGGTGCACCATTTGATCATCAAGGAAAGATTAAATAGTTTGAAATCATTACTAAAGAGGATAAAGAGATGAAGGAAGAAGCCCAAGTGGAAGCACAATCAATCTGAAGCAAGAGAGGTGTGAGATATGGCGGATGGAGCAAAAGAGCAAGAGAGAGAGACACACAAGATGTGGAAACTCCAATAGTCACAATGTGTGACTAGTTAGCCTTCCCTTTATTCAAATGTCACTTAAAGAATAAAGATTGAAGTGACTGTGATGGGCAGCTGCTGCCTACAATGTGCAGGTGTGCGGGTACTATCATTGTAGTAATGTATGGGTGGCTAGGCACATGCACCTTTACCCCCAGTAACCTCCCACTTAAAGATGAATGTGCCTCAATTGAAGAGGGACCAATTTAAAAAATGACAAAGTACAATGTGTACATATAGTACAACAGGATGAGGAATAGAGATCATCTCATCCAACACCAATCAACTTCCTAAGGAAGGCAAAACAGTGTGCTAAGAGACTTTTCATGAGCAGATCTACATGATTTTGGTCAATTGAGATCTTGACAATGCCAATAGACTTGTCCTTAATGACCTCTCTAATAAAGTGGTACCACACTTCAATGTGCTTTGTCTTCACATGAAAGATCAGATTCTTGGCTAACTGGATAGCACTCATAGAATTCGAATGCAGTGTAGGGACCATGTCAATCATACCGAGGTCTACGACACTAGACAACGTAACTAGAGAGCCTCCTTGCAAGCCTCATTGGGTGGCTACAACATACTTGGCCTTTATGTAATAGAGAGGGCCATGCATTTCTACACCCTAGACATCCTAGAAACAACACCCCTAGCAAAGGTAAACACATAGCCAGAGGTGTATTTTCTACAATCTACATGTCTTGCATAATTAAAGTCATTGTACCCCACGATTCATGTATCTTGGACACCATAGCATATGCACATATCTATTCTGCTCTTTAGGTATCTCATGATACTCTTGACGGCATCCCAATGCTGCTTGCTAGGTGTAGCCATATAGCGTACCACAAATCCTACTACAAAAGCTATGTCAGGATGAGTGACTATCATGGCATACATCAAACTATCCACCACTACGGATGCATAAGGGATTTGGGCCATCTTGGTCTTTTGCTTATCAAACTCTGTGGACAATCGGCTTGGCTCACCTTCACATGAGAAGACAAAGGACAACCAATATGCTTAACATCCTCCGTATGAAACCACTCAAGGACCTTATGGATATACTCCTTCTGTGTTGACAAGTAAAGGAGCCCCTGAGAGCAATCACGTGTAATGCACATCCCAAGAATATGTGAGGCTTGTCCTACGTCTTTCATCTCAAAGCTCTTCTTGAGCTAACTTTTCAGAGCATCTAGCTCATTAAGAGATCTCCGAGACAATCAACATGTCATCCACATAGAGTGCCAAAATCAAAAGGCTGCCATCACAAGCCTTCTTCATGTATAAACACAAATCCATATCACTATGTGTATAGCCTTGGTGAATGCGTAAAAGCATCAAACTTGTGGTACCATTCCCTAAGTGTTTGCTTAAGGCCATACATGCCTTTTCTCAATTTTCACACTAGGTGTTCCCTGCCTTTTTTCTCAAAGCCATGAGGCTACTGCATATAAATCTCCTCATGCAAGTCCCCATGTAAGAAAGCCGTCTTAACATCCATTTGATAAAGGTCCAAATATAACTAAGCAACCAATGTTAGCACCAGGCGTAGGGTAGTCACCTTGACTACAAGAGAAAATAATTTCTCGAAGTCAATGCCATGCCCTTGTTTAAAACCCTTAGCAACCAATCTCGCCTTATAGGTAGACTGGGGGCATCTAGGGGTACTCTTGAACTTGTATATCCACTTGCATGGCAATACATGCTTTCCACTAGGCAAAGGAACCAACTCCCACACATATGATTTTTTTGTAAAGAGTCAAACTCTGACTACAATGGCCATCTCCCAAGAGTGACTATCACCACAGTGCATGGCCTCATCATAAGTAAGAGTCTCACCTACATCTTTCGCCATCATATAATCAATTGAGGGCTCAAACCATTCACGAGGACATTTGGCTCTAGCAGAGTGTCTCAAGATGGCTGAGAAGCTTGCACATTCTGTCTAACATCATGGTCATGGGCCATTGGTGCATCAATTGCTACTAAAGCTATCTAGCTGGCTATACAGGAGTAGAAGGATCCTCCATAAATATAACCCTATGTATTTCGACTATTCGCTTATGTTGCTTATGCATCTCTTCCTCATGGAAAACTATATCATGGCTGCGGATGGCTTTCCGAGCCTGTGGATCCCATAGGTGATACCCCATCTCACTTGCATCCCCATAACAAAGAAAGATGCATTTCAGGACTTAGGCGATGATAGCTAGCCAATGATAGCATAAAACTCACTCAAATGCTGAGAAACATTGGTACCTTCCTTCATATGAAGGTCCATAAGCTACTTTAGGCAATACATCTAAGAAGTAGGGCTCCACTTATCTTAGAGATTACAAATTTTCTCCCAAAGATCCCATGCAGACTACCCATCTATGAAACATTATAATAAACCTGCTTGTTGAGGGACATGATAATCGTGGACCCTGCAAAGCTCATCTAAGTCATCCCATACATCATGATCTTGACCTTCAAGCTTAATGCTCTTGCATTTGATCAGCCTAATATGAGATTTTTCCACTAAAACCAGCCAATTTTGTGTCTTTCAAAAGCCATAATTACTACCATCTAACTTTTTAATGTTGAAGATGGCACTATCATTTGAATGACTAGCCATATTCTAGGAAAGAGAGGCACTGTATAGACCAAACATGCTATTGTAATACCCACAAACACCCCCAAAGCCACTGCCAAAACATGCTAAAAACAAGAGGTACAAACCAAATAATGAGTTGTCCATAAACTACGACCAAATTAGCATCAAATGGAGGGGACTTCTCTCATAACTAATGCAACAACGTGCAATTACAAGATGTTGAAAATGAGGTATAGCACTAAGAAACCAATGCCAAACAGGGGTAATCACTAAAACAAAACAAGAGAGCAGAAGTTGGAGTAGCTCAAGCTCAATTGCAAATAAAATCCAAAGCTCAATGTAACATCCAAGTGTCAAGTAAGCAACTCCCATTGGAAAAAAAAAGAGAGACGCTAAATGAGCAAACAAAGCTCAAATCCTCATGTGAGTGGCATCCCAGTATCTAAGATACATCAAGTACATAGTCAAGAGCATAAGACCCAATAAAAGCTTCAAGCCCATAAGGTCATAGGCCTTTGAAGCATCCAATGAAGTAATTGACAACCAATGTCAAATTTCCTAAGCTCAAATCAAAGCTCAAATGCATTCAATAGCATAACCAAGCATAGAGCTTCAATGTCATGCAGCAATACATCTGATACAATGCCCGAATAGTATGAAAGAGCATTAGGCATAGACTGCCCTTATTAAAAGCTTGATGTCCATTGTATGTACAATAGTAAAATGATAGTTAAGTCTGAGCAAAAGTGAGCTCAATCAAAGCCCAAAAGCATTTTGAGAGCATGGCCAAGCATGTGGTATCAACCATAGATATCAATGTGTCATTCCAAGTAGCCAAGAAGCATCAGCAAGCAATACGTGTATGCTTTCATTGATAAAATAGCCTTGATCCTTGCTCATTACAGAAATAAAAGTGATAGTAAAACTAAGCAAAATATGGACTTCTTTATGCAACTACTATTGAAGAAGCCTATGCCCTCTCCATCTAGGGTCTCGAGCTATACATTGCTAGTTCGGTTGATAGTGCGGGCTCGAAAAGGCCCTAATATCCTAAATTTCATCTTCTATTTATGTCCTCTTATTAAGTACAAAAACACTAAGTCACCCTACTCGAATTCTTGCTGCTTGACATGCTTATCAAACCAACTCTTGCGGCATGCCTTTTTGCAAATCAACGCATGGGTGGCTAGAAGTTGAGTCTATGATAAGAGTTCTAGCTCGATTAGGTGCTTTGCCCATGCCTCCTTTCCATTCCATTTCTCTTGGTTGGCTACTCTCAAGCTTGTGAAAAGAACTCTACAGGTAGAATGACTTTAGTCCCGTAGGTTAACTTGAAGGGAGTCTATCCTACCATTGTTTTATAGGTTGTTTGGTAGGCCCATAAGGTTGCCATCAGTTTGTTGTCCTAGTCACTGTGCGGCAAGGCAGAGATTACTTTGGTCAAGACATTCACTAAGATCTCATTAGTAGACTTAGTCTAGCCATTCACTTGAGGGTAATAGGGTGAGGATTTTTTATGGATGATCAGAAAGGTCGATAGGAGGTGAGCGATCACTTCATTAATGAAGTGTGTGCCTTGATCACTAACTAGTTCAATGGGGTAGTTGAATCATGAGATCACCTACTCCCAAAGGAACTTGGCAATGGTTCTAGCATTGTTTTTCCTCGTGGCTCGTGCTTTTTCCCACTTTATGAGACAGTCTGTATCAATGATGATGTACTTGGCTTGTGAGTACTGTGCCAAAGGGATAATCAGCCCAATGAAGTCAATTCCCCATTTCTTGAATTGTTGTCTTCTTGCAATGATTGGACTTAGCTCCATTTTGTCCTTGCCAACGGGTGCCTTGGTATGTTGGCACTCGTCACAGTGCTTTACAAATCGTGTTGCATCTCAAAAAAGAGTAGGCCACCATAGTTAAGACAACATTAGCTTGCGATCCATTGTGTCTCTACTGAAGTGCCTCTTGCGATTTTGCTATGTACTTTTGCAAGCATGTCATGCATCTCATGTTCGCACACACATTTATGCAGCAAGCCATCTTACCCTAACATATAGAGTTGTCCTACTATCAACTGATATGGTTGTATTTTAAGGATGAACCACCTAAGTTGGGGCCTTCTCGATGGGTCTTTCAGGTAGTCCATGCTCAAGCATTTGGACTATGTTGGTATCAAGTCAACTCTAAACAAGTCCCTTTCACTAGACATGTTGAATAGATGCACGTGAGGCAAGTTGTTTGTGATGCCCTGTCGAGCTGCTTCTCCTGTGGTGGATATGCTCAGATATATAGTCAGCCATGTAGTGATGCTTCCCTTTGCGTACAACCACAGAGAAGTCAAACTCTAGAAATAGAAGTAACCATCAAGCAATGCGTCCCATAGCATAAGGTTTGTTAACAAGATAAAGTAAGGCTTGATGGTCAACAAAGAAGACAAAAGGTGTAGCCAAAAGATAATGCTGAAATTTCCTTACAGCAAACACCATGGCTAACCCTTCCCTCTCTGTAGTGGAGTAGTTCATTTTAGTATCCGTGAGTTGTATGCTAGCAAAGCTCACTGAATAGTCTAAATTGTATTCACTAGGCTGGCACAACACAACTCCCATGGCAAACTTCGAGGTGTCAATGTAAATGTGAAAGGTTATGGTCCACAGTCTGGGACTCTTAAGATTGGTGTTGTGGTTAGAGCCTTCTTCAACTCTTCATATGCATATTGGCATTCCTCCGTCCATTCAAATATTATCAGCAATTTGTATAGAGGTCTAGCAATTAATGCATAGTTCAACACAAATCGTCAATAGTACCCTGTATGGCCTAGAAAACACTAAACTCCCTTGTAATTGGTTGGTGGTGGAAGATCGATAATAACCTTAACGTTCAAGAAGTCGGTGGCAACACCATTCTTTGATATGGTGCCCTAGGATGCATCCATGCTTTACCAAGAATTGGCACTTTAAGGGGTTCAATGAGAGACGATATAGTCTACATATTTCAAAGACTGCTTGGATATTGTCTAGGTGTTCCTTCCAATTAGAGTGAACACATAAATCCTCAATGAATACCTCTAACTCTTGCCTAAGCATGTCTTTGAAAATGGCACACATGAGCCTCTAGAATGTGGCTAGTGCGTTCATCAACTTGAAGGACATGACTATGTAGGCAAAGGTGCCCCACTTAGTAGTGAATGTGGTATTGTGCCTATCATCAAGATGCACTTGCACTTGATTGTATCCAGAGAAGCCATCCAAGAAACTGTAGGCCTCTTTACCAGCTACCCTCTCGAGCATATGCTCATTGTACGGCAGCGGATAATTGTCTCTCTTCGTGAAATGTTGACTTTCTTGTTATTGACACACACTTTGATCTTTCCATTCTTCTTCATTACAATCACTATGGGTGACACCCAGTCCGTGTGCTCAATTTCATAAATGAATCATGATCTTAACAGCTTATCAATTTCCTCTTTGACAGTGTGAGCATGTTTGGGATTCATCAAATATGGTTGCTACTTGACCGTCATTGCATCAGGTGTCATTGGGATGTTATGAGTCACTACACTCGGATCTACCCCTTTCAGCTCATCAAGGGACCAAGAAAATACATCTATGTACTCTCACAAGAGAGCAATAAGAGTTTCCTCCTCTTCCTTGGTCAAGTTGTCGGCCATGAAAATAGATCGGGGCATTTCCCCTTTCTTAGCTAGATTGATCTCCTTGACTTTGGTGGGTCCTTCTATAGGCTCACTCGCTTGCCCTTGTCTTTTGGCTCCTAGCAAGATCACTACCCTATTTCCTTTCTTAAATCTTCTGTATCATTTCAACAGGTATTGTGGCTTTCTTTGCTCCTCAGCTTATGGATCCCTAGGTTGTTTTCTTCTTTCCTCCTTCAACCTTCGGTGCCTTAGGTGGACTAGTAGGTCTCCTTTGGTGCGTTTGGTCTTAGGTGGTTGGGGTATCTCAAGATCACTGCCTCAGCTTACTTTCAACTCACAATTGAACTCTCTCTCTTTGCTAGAAGAGGGAGTCTCTCCTGGATGTCGTAGCACTGATAGTGATTCTATTTTGAGTACTGGTGTGGCACTTGGTTGGGCAAGACCCCCTCAGTCATAATCAATCACTCCTATGTGTTCCAACCAAGTGAGATCGCAATCCATTCGCATGACTCCTTTCTCGATTCTCAAGATGCTCTTCTTCTACGGTTTGGAGTCTACCCAATCACATGCCCCTTAGTGTTGTACTCTATCATGTCGATCTCTTCTTTGCTCTTGTTATCACTGGAAGAACAATAATCTTCGTACTCATCCTCTGAATTTTCTTCATCAAACTGCTTGTCATCTCCTAGGTCTTGATAGTACATTTTCTTGTCATTGGTGTGACTAAGGCCCAATTGTATATCAAGTTGAGATTTTGCACCTTGGTCCATCGCCACTTGGGTTCATCCAAGAGATGCTTGAGTGGTTTTAGATTTGCAGCTAGGTTACCAACTAATTTGTCCAGTCATCAAGTGCTCTAAGATCTTGTGGAGGTCTCGTTTGTTATTCATGACATGGAATGTGACAGAGGTGGATCACCCATGCGAGCTTCTAGCCATCATGCAGACTGGTTATACTCAGGGCATGTCTTTAGGATTATCCATTGCCTTAGTAGCTTGCTCGTATTCCTCGTTATCTGAGAATGGCAGATCTATTTTGGCTAGCACATGCATCCAATCTCGCTCATCCTTAGGGCAAGGGATATACTTGGTCAGTGGCCCATATGATTTTCTAATCTGAGCATCACCCTTTAGCATAGATAAGATGGTATCTAGGTCGATTGATATAGTCTTCCAAGTATCCATCTCCACTCTTATCTCTTCGATCCGATTGCCGAAGAAGATTAGACCATTCCTCGAGTTTTCTCTGACTCATGCATTGCGCATCCAGGGTCATCCTAACAAGATATTGTAGTCCACTCGTTTCATGACTATGAAGTCCACAGAGAACCAGACTCCTGTGATCTTCAATGGGAAAATTTTTAGCACTCCGGATGACTTTACTTTCATTTCATTAGCTAGTGTGACGTTGAACCTAGCATCCTTGACAGAAGGGTTACCCCAAGCCTAGAGTACTGCGTGGCTAAGCACACTAACTCCTACCCCTGTGTCTACAATCCCCTTCCTCGTGGTATCACCTAGAGCTAGGACTAGCAAGACTGTGTGCATCTTTGTGCCTTCCCAGAAAGCATTAATGTGCAAGGACTTGGGCACTAAGTGCAGAGTCAAGCTCAATATTTGCATTACTATGTCATGGTCTTGCAAGTCAACTCTCGTTCGGTCTAGCGATCCTTCCACCCATTGCTTTAGCTCCTGCCATAGCGTCGGATGCTGCCTAAAAAGATCTCCTAGGCTCAGGGTTACAAAGTGGTCACTAGTGTTGTGAGGAGATTGCTAGCCGCTTGCTTCACTTCTAATTATGTGCTCCTTAACCAATAGCTTGGATTAGTTTGCTGGCCCCTGGTGTTCAAGCTCTGTCTAGGCGGCACAATTTGAGGTGCAGATGTATCTCTTAGCTATCGTGTGGGAGATATTGGCATGCTTATGCTAGAGAGATCATCGATCTTGTCCTCCAATATGGGCTTTGCGTCTTTTAGGTGTTCTTAGGATCCTTTCACCCATTCCTTGACCTTTTCTATGGCTTCGATCTGGCACTTGGTTTAGGATACTTCCCAACCTTAGCACTCCTACTTTTCTTCTTTCTTCACCTATGACTTTTCTTTTTGATTGAGGTTGTGTCTAGGTTACTAGGCCTGATATGCCTACCCGCTTCATCTACGTGCAGGTCATAACATGCAATGGGATGGGCGTGGCCTCCCTGTCAAGTGTTTCGACACCGAATACTCCTAATGGAATCGATGGTACAATTGCCAAACTAGAGGATGGTTTTTGCCTAAGGCAATCAGCAAAAAGGTGGGTGATTCCACACTTAGCGCATCTGAGATCAATCTTATCTTGATTGGCTTGCTCCCTCTCAGGGAAAAATGTGAAGAGATGTGTCCTAGGTGACTGTAATTCCAACAAGAAATCGTCTCTTGGGTCTACCCTCCTAAGCCGTTGCCTCTCCCTCTTCCTAACACCATCATCAACATTGGTTGATAGTCCATGAGAATTGGATTGCCCTCCTCGTCGTACAAGATGTAAGGGTTCGCATAAGACTCCTCATTGTTTGGCTCCTCCACGTAGTAGTGGACTGAAGTGTCACTCGGTGGATGGTTTACGTAAGGTCCAGGTGGCCTAGGTATGCTTATGGGACTAATTTCCATCCTAGGGATGACTAGCTTTTCATCATTAGGTGCCAAAAGGACCAATGGGGCTCCTCTCCCAAAGAAATTTGGAGGCCTATTCCCTAGGTAAGGTTGGTTGTAAGGTTGTGAGTATGGAAGCCTCCTTGGTAGTCTCTGCAGTGCATGGCATCATGGCTGAACCTACCACAATCGGCATAAGGTTGGGACCTGGGATCCTAACACTCAGCTAGAAGGTGGTTTCCGCCACAATACACACATTGGATGTGTGGGTGCATAGGTCTTCTCATCATCTCTTGTAGTATGGCTAGCTCCATTTTCATCTTTGCTAGCACCTAGCTTGGGTCAGCGCCCCTCCCTTTGTCTTGGTTGCTTAGACTTGATCATTCACTAGATGTTGTTGCCTAGTCTGAGCTTCTAAAATTGGCTTCGTCTCGATTTGAGCTCCTTGAGCTTCTCTCCTTGAGCTAGTCATCCACTCATATGGCCTCTTCAAAGACCCTTGCTAGTGTGTCTCTTTGCAAGCTTGAGTTACCTGCCCTACCAAGACCTTATAGAGTTCCTCATTGCGTATTCGATTGATAAACACGATGGACACCGCTCTCTTAATGGGTCATTCATTAGTTGGGATTCTCTTATAGAGACTCCACACATGAGTAGGGTAGTCCCTGATGTCCTCTTTGTCCCTCTGCTTGACATTCATTAGCTACACTATAAGATTATGTGAGTACCCAGCCTCTAAGAATCTCTTAATGAAAAGAATCTTGAGGTTATTGAAATTGTTGTGCTCCGCAACGCCTAAGCTTGTGTACCACATTCTACCCTTATTGCCCAAGCATAGGCTGAAAGCTTACGAGTGCTGAGCAAGATCAGTGAGGCCATTAGCCTCGCAGACCTACTTGAACTGCTCTACGAAACTATACATATCGTTACTCAACTAGTATTTGTCTAACTATTTTGCAACTATGTGGATTTTCGATGGGCTCTTGGAGCCCTAGATAACACCTAATCCTGCAAGCAATGATGTTGCTAGTGCTGTTGCGCTTTGTTCTGCCGATGTGTTGTCTGTTAGTCACTTCATGAGAAGCTCACTTAGCATTAAATATGCCTCTAGTGCTCCTTCCCTCTCCGCAGTTGGTCCTATTTAGTTTCTATTTGCTAGGGCTAGCATAACTTCTCGCATTTCTATGTCCTGCTGCAATCTCCTATGTTGAGATATTTGCAATCACACCTACTTCATTCCCTTTGTGAGGAGCAGTGAGGGCTTAGGACCAGAATCCCATATGCACAGTAGGAGAAAGTACCACCACTCAATTCCTATAAAGCATTGTACTTGCACTCTTTTTCTAATGCAATGATAGTACTCTTTTCTTTCTAGTAAAGTGTCAATGTCACTGTCCATACACAAGATTGTGTTTATGAGTCCAAGTCTCAATCTTGGAACCTAATTCACTTGTGTGACAATTTGTCTTTGTGAAGGTCAATGTATTCATGAGTTTCTTCTTCCTCTTTCAACCTCCATAGTTTCCGCATCTTCCATGCTCTAGATCCCGCACATTTCTATCATCCTAGTTTATTGCTACTGGTTGTATGCCGTTATGCTTTGCAAAGCTTTTTGGGCTAGATTTCTTTCCTCCTTGAAGTCTGCCATGACGTCTTCTGATGGTCTAGCACTGTGGTCCAGGCTAGTTTTTGCGCGTCATATTTATTCACCATCTGCTAGATTTCGATTGGGAAATCCCCCAAGTCAAGCTCTTCGTTTCCATGGTTTTGTAAGGTGTGCGTCCATTGGCTGTCTAGGCATGCTTTTAGTGGTCTATTGAGAAACGAATCTAAGTGTCGTTGCCCGGCACTCCCATGGAATGTTTCGAGTTTTGTAGCTTAGGGTTTCCCAAATCCTCCTCTCAACGGAATGTTCACGGCCGAACCCACTAGGATCGACTTGAAATTTGGGCTCCTCGTAGCCAAGGTCTCCTATCAATATTCTAATGTCGAATCCTAGGTATCCTACTTGACACAGAGATACCCAAGCCGAAGCAGACCCATGCTGTACTTGGTTCAAAGAGAATGGGAAACGAGAGGGATGCACTGCTCAACCTCTCTCTCTCGCGCTCTCTCTCTCTCTCAAGCTTTCTTTCACAATCTCTTAGAGGGGTATCCTTCTCTCTACCTCTCTCTCATAGCCTTGCAGGGTCTCCGTATGCTTTCTTGTGCCTCCCCATGCCTCATATTTATAGTGAATTTGAGAAGAGTCTTGTGGGTGAGAAGGGAGCTCTTTGTGGAGGGGGATTTTGGAAAAATCAGTGATCTGATGCTTAGATAATAATGTGATGGTTCCATTGGCTCTGAAAGGGGGGTAAAACTCCAAGACACTTGTTTAGAAAGCTCTTAGTTCACTCCTTCTTTTCTCTATTTAAAGTGTTGTTTTCTATTTGTAGACTATGATCGCGGCGCACACGATTTTACAAATCACTATCTTTATTTTTTTCTTTTTGTAAAATCTCCAAAACTAACTAAAATATCACTTGTCTTTTCTTTTAAATGACATCTAGTTCTAGAAATCTCCATATCTTTTTAAGATAATATCTAAAATACTTAAAATATACTAGTTTATCCCAAAATCTAATATTTTTGGACCATCCAAACTATACACCTTAATATTAGTGATTAATGTAGCTCGTAAGCCTCGTTCATGTTGTAACTTACGTGAGGGGTGGCTACGGTCCTTGTCAATTTGAGAAAAATATCAGATTTACGACTCTCAACTTTTCTAAATAAAATAATTTTAATTAAATAAAAAATCATTAATTAGTAACATTAGTTAGTTAGTTTTTTTAAAAAAGTTAGTCTTTAGTTAGTAAGATTACTAACTTATTAATTGACTAACTAACTTTCAAACTAACCAACTAACTTTTATTGTGTGGAAATATTACATCCTTCTCCCCTTAAAGAAATTGAGATGGCCTCATCTCAAGAGAAATTGGGGGTATCATTTTGGAACCTGTGGGTTATTGGCCCACCATGCTTTTGCTATGCTACTCTGATCACTCACAGGCATGCGGTCTTTTGAAACAACAACCTATTGTATTTGATATATCCGAGTCTTGATTACAAGAGAAAATTTATTGTAGTTACATCTCATGAATATCTTCTAGGTTTCTCCTAAGTATATAATAATTTCCTAGTAAGTTCTAGATCACTTGAGCTTGTACAACTTCATTCCTCGTAAGCTCGTTCTCTTCGAGTTTTGTTGGGACAATTAATGTAGTTATGTTCAATGTTGTGACACTGGAAGCATTGGTGTTTAGGGTGCTTTGAAGATTCCCTTTTGAAATGACCTAACTCTCTGCAATAGAAACATCGTTGAACTTTATCACTTGTGGTCACGAGATTCTTGGTTGTCATTGGTAGGATTTTCTTCTTTAGATCAAATTGTCCTAGGATCCTTTTAGCATATTGGAGTGATCCTTTATCTCGGAAACTATGTTCCCAGATTGTCCTCTTCTTAGTTCGAGATGGAGCTCCATGGACAATTGGCTTTGCTTGTAATACTAAAGAATACTTCCAAGTTTTGACATTCTGGTAAGACCCAATCTATATTAGTTGAGAAGAAATGACTTAAGAGAAATTCATTGTACATTATAACTGTCATTCCTTGCCAGAGTATCTCTAATCATTTGCAAGCTCTAGGCTCAAAATAGATGCAACTCATATTACTCAAGTTAAATATAGTTTCAAGAGTAAAGTTTATTACAATACAATTTGTATTTCATGTCGATAAAATTTCTAGGATTTCTAGTCATCATGAAGAGGTATTGTCGGTTCTAGGTCTTTGTCTTCATCTGATTCCTCTATATATCCATAGACTGCACCTATGTAGCTTCATTTTCTTAGAGGCTTAATGTCTTCTAGACTTAGATCAGAGCAATCTGCTTGGATGTGTCCTAGCTCATTACAGTGAAAACATCGACGGTAGAGGCATCTCCTACAAATGTGCACTATCTCTCCACACGTATGGCATCTCTTACCCAGATCTCGGGAGTCATCTTTGCTACAATTTCCCGATTTAAGTTCTTGCACGATTGGATTCACTCAAAGTAATTCATCTTGCAAGTCTGTTGAACGCATTGCTTCAAGACAGTGGTTCAGGGAAGTGTTCAGGCCATGGCAAAACTTGGATACTTGCTGTGCAATATCCACAGGTGGTGCATATTTGAGTAGGGTTACAAATTTTGAGTAGTAAGCTTTCAAGGTTAATTCCAGCTACTTGAGCTTGAAAAATTCATTCATCCTCAAAGTCTGGTAGGTTGGCGGAAGGTATCGTCCGTGTACAACATCTTTCAACTGAGCCCAAGTGAAAGTGGCTTCAGAAACACCTTGATCTTCACCCTTGCTTCCACCATAACCGAGCCTGGCCAACTAACTTCAATTTTCCAATCATAGCTTGATTCATGGAGGCAGTTCCTAAAGCAAAAAAATAATCATCCATCGATGCAATCCATATCTGTGCCTCTACTGCAACGTCTATTCCTTCACCATCAAACTCGGGTGTCTTATGCAGGATGTCCCTAGCGCTAGAACATACCATTTAGGTTATTCTATTTATGATATGTCTATGAACCATGCATTAATTAATCACACATCATTAGGAAGTTTCTCTTTGATACCAATTGTAAGGTGCCTGCCCATTGGCTATCCAGGCATGCTTTTAGTGGTCTATCGAGAAACGAATCTAAGCATCGTTGTCGGTACTCCCATGGAATGTTCCTAGTTTTGTCGGCTAGGGTTTTCCAAATCTGCCTCGCAACGGAACGTTCACGGCCCGAACCCACTAGGATCGACTTGAAATTTGGGCTTCTAGTGGCCAAGGTCTCCTAGCAGCATTATAACCTCGAATCTTGGACATCCTACTTTATGCAAAGATACCCAAGCCGAAGTAGACCCATGCCGTACTTGGTTCAAAGAGAATGGAAAACAAGAGGAATGCGCCACTCAAGCTCTTTGCCCATAGGGCATAGTCCCATTTCGGTCCTCTAAAACTTCAAGAATCGGGTTCTAACCTAACAATAACTAAAGGTCGAATGACGGTAAAAATCTTGTGAGAAGCCTCCCAGTTCTCTGGGACCACCCTGCCATAGGAGGGACCCGTCGGGGATTCCACCCACCTACTTCCCTCAGTAGCTTTAGTTTTCTAATTAGGTCCTACCACATTTATGTGTGACATTTAAAGTCGGCTTCATTAATTAAGCCTTTTAGGGAACATGGTTTGTTCGCATAACTTATCACACAGACACTAAAACAGAGCAAAGCAATCTATTGACAAACAAGTTCAAAAAATTTCCCTAACTTATCTTCAAGTTAATCTTTGTCTCCCGTCCATACAAGAGAATTTATGTATCCCTTCTGTCCAACAAAAGTATCCCTTCTGCCCTGCAAAAGTAACTAGTCCAAATCACATGGCACCACAAATTCAATCCTTTATCTAGAATAGGATCTCCCAACATGCCCAGACATTGGGAGCCACAGAGGTCTTCAACTCCATTCTAGACCTAGCAACGGGTGTCCAAAGCTCCACCTGACCTGCAAGCTATCTAGGAGCAAAACATCATTCCCGTGGTTGGCCTTTTCACCACTTGACCTTCAGCCCATGAATTGAGCAGTGCCCTCTTTGGGTTACGATCATGGAGGTGATCCACCCGTGCAATATATCCTTCCTTGATTAAATCCTTTAGAAATCCAGCATAACAAGGCATGCAGCCCTAATATCATTTTCTAGGAAAACATTCCTTTATCTCCATGGCAATTTGTCATTAGAGACCCTTGCCATGCATTTAGTATAAATCACAAGCACTTGGAACAATCATCCAAACAACAAACTAACAACCAATTGAATGTAAAAGCATTTAGGATGTTGTTAGATCAACTAATAAAAAAAACCAATTGTATTCTTACCAAACAATGCAAGAATAGTCACGATAACATTACCATCGCATATAGGTTCATCCCCTTGGGATCAAAGAGCATCTCTATGTAAAATTTTCTTAACTCTTGTATGCACAATTTTTAATGTCATGATTATGCCATCCATAACCCCTAACCAATTCTTCCTTGTAATTGCTCTATTAACGAACAAGCCATATGCAACTAGGTGCAATTAACTTTCCTTAATACATGCACTTTGCAAGCTCGATATTTTGAATACATGAGATAAAATTTATCCCTTCCAATGACCTATACTCATGCATCATGATATGGGGCCTAACGTATCTCATACGAGAATCAAACAAGCATCTAGAAATTTGGAAATACATTACTTACGACCGGAACCACAGTTGGATTGACAGTGATGCCTTTGCCTGAAGCTTCGTCTCTGGTTGTGGGATTGACATCCGCATGCAACATTCTTCACTTGGAGGCCATCATCTGCAAGTAGACTCAAGAGATTAAGAATGTGGAATAGATTCGAGATGGGAGAGTGTAAGAGAAGATGGTTAAGTCAAGGATCGAGATAGAGGGAATTGAGCTAACTCTTTCCCTTGTAGCCTCTCGTGGTAACTACTCTCTCTCTCTCTCTCTCTCTCTCTCTCTCTCTCTCTCTCTCTCTCTCTCTCTCTCTCTCTCTCTCTCCACAATCTCTTGGAGGGGTATCCTTCTCTCTACCTCTCTCTCGCAAACCTCTCGGGGTCTCCTTATGCTTTCTTGTGCCTCCCCATGCCTCATATTTATAGTGAATTTGAGAAGAGGCTTGTGGCTGAAAAGAGGAGCTCTTCGTGGAGGGGAATCTTGGAAAAATCGGTGATCTGATGCTTAGATCATAAATATGATGGTTCCATTGGCTCCAAAAGACACTTGACTAGAAAGCTCTTAGTTCACACCTTCTTTTCTCTGTTCGAAGTGTTGTTTTCTGTTTGTAGACTGCGATCGCGACACACGCGATTTCACAAATCCCTCTCTTTATTTTTTCATTTTTTAGTTAGTCTTTAGTTAGTAATCTTTCCAACTTATTAATTGACTAACTAACTTTCAAACTAACCAACTAACTTTGATTCTATGGAAATATTATAGGTTTGTACTACTTTTTCCCATATCTATGGCCTCTTGCTCCACCAAGTTGTCGATGGGGTGTCCCGCTCGCAATGCGGTCAATCCTTCTATGTGTCTAGCTTTCCATGGTGCGTCTCTCACTTGGTCCTACCAATTGGAATTCTCGATCATCTGTCTAGGTTTGAGGGTCATCTTCTATTGATGGGTTCGTTATGTTTATTAAGTATGAGTGCATTCCTTCTTATTCACAGACAATCCTCAATTTATGTTCACTCAGTGTGCGCGTGGTGCTCTTTTTTGTGCATTGTGTGAAATTAAACTTTCAGTTTTTTCAAGTACACTTCAAGCATTAAAAACAATGTGGGTGCAAACATGAGATGATAAATGCACCTTGCGCACTTTAGTCTAAGTTCTCGTCCGAATAGGGCTTTATGCTCAGTCATTGGCCACTCTCAGTGGTGTCTATGGTTTGTGCTATGTTATTCATCTTGGTCAAGGTCAATGGAGTAGTCTATAGGTCAGTTTACGACTCTAAGAGGGGCTAAAAGCTAACCATGACTATTAGTGGTCATGTCTAGCCGTCCGACTCTGATTTCTAATGTCAATTGTGCCTGTAAGGCTTTCGAAGTCTTCCCCTATTGCGGGAGGCGTTGTGCTTTGTCCGAGATGTGCTAAATTTGCTAGTTTTTCTTCTGTCTGATTTTGAGTCTGATTTTGCAATGTCTGATTGTGCAGTGTCCGATCCCTAGAATAATCAAACGTCCAATTTTTAACCGTCTAATTTTTGCGCATCCGATTGAGACTTGTCCAATTATCGTTTGTTCGAGTGGTTGATGGGGGCCGAGCATCTGAATCTAATTTTGGAGGTTTCCAATTGTTCAAATCTGTAGGCCGTTCGATCGTTTGAATCGGATAGGGCAAATGTCTGAATGGATAGGCAAAAGGTGAGGCAAAGGGTGGTATGATTGTTCGGTTTGATTTTTCAGAATCGAACACATAGTGTCTGATTGGTCAGGCCGAGGTAGTTCAAGCGTTCAATTGCCCATAATTGGACGTCCGATTGTCAGATTCTAGGAATCGGACCATGTGAGCTCTGTTCGATTTTGGCGGCACAAAAGTAGCGACGACGAAAAATCAAATCAAAGCGACGATTTTGGCCATGCAAGCATGCAATGAGCTCCAAAATACAAGAATGGACACAAAGAAAGGTTTCTATATACCTGGTGTGTGCAAAAAATGCCTATGGAAGACTATCGATCTGCCCAAAGCTCAAGGTCTCCCTCCCTCCCTCCCTCCCTCCCTCCCTCCCTCCCTCCCTCCCTCTCTCTCTCTCTCTCTCTCTCTCTCTCTCTCTCTCTCTCTCTCTCTCTCTCTCTCTCTCTCTCTCAATCTCTCTCTCTCATTGTTGAAAGTGAAAATGATCTTCTCCCTTGCTCTCTGGGGTCTTAAACCCTTGTTCTGCTCAACCTTGACCTCTCTAATCACTCCCCTTGTGGCATTAACACATTAAAGCACTCTTTTTTCTCCATTTTTCCCTTGTTTATGCCCTATTTAGGCCCGTTTTACAATAGAAACCCTAAAGCATTTTGGTTCGATCTCTCGATCATCCTATCCTACTCTAAATGCAACAAAAATCAAGACTCAAATATTGAAATGATTTATCCTACTTGCCTACTCATCAAAAATTCAAAATATTTACTTGTTTTGAAGATTAAAAATCTCAAATCTCCTACCTACATCAAGCACTGATTCAGGGATGAAACTCTACTTCGATTCTCGATTTGAGGCACGCAAGTGCTCAAGCTTAAATTCGTTGGTCCCAACAACAGAACCAAAATGAAGTGAGAGCTCTCGCTCATCCGCCAAGACCCACTGGTTGCTTATTGCTTCAAGTGTTTCAAGTGAGCACAAATGGCTATCTCCCACCTAGCCGATGCGCCTTCGATCCTACGGAGATATAGTGAGCTTACCTTGATACTCAAATGAGTAGCCTCCTCCCTCAAGCAAATTGATAGCTCCACAATTCGATATGCAAGCTCAAGCAACCTCAAGCCTCCACCTCCAAGCTCCATCCCCCATAGCCATGTGCGAGGTAAGAGAAGAGAAGAGAAGAGAAGAGGAGAAGAACAAAAAGAGAGGAGATGATGGAGAGCTTCTTCTCCAAGATCCCTTGCCCTCACACACTCACTCCCTCACACTCTCACACTCCCTCTCTCAAGCACACACAAGCAACAAGCAAGAAGGAGAGAAGAAGAGACCACTTTTGCTACACACCAAAGAATGAACTTCTCATTCACTTTTTGAGTTTATATACAAACCCTAAATCCCTTGGATACCCATCCCCTTTTTTACATGACCAGGCATCCTTCCAAGGTCCTCTTTCCCTATTCCCTTCTAATTGCCTTATCCCTTCACCAGTGCCTATTTTGACTTTACAATTTGCATAGGAGGGAGCCTAGTGCTCTTTTACAACATTTTAGTAGTGCCCTTGCATTTTAAGATGTGCATGTGTCTTCGACTTGGCCTTTGAGGTCGCCCTTGCGCTTTTGGCCTTTCTTCTCTTATTCCTTTGCATGGCTGCCTTTTTTTGCATTATTCCGTATTTTTGAGTTTTCTTATTCCCACCTTACATCGGGGTTAACAATGAATTAAGATTTTTCAAATGAGGAGGAATCTTCAATTTGAATGCATTATAATTGATCTTATGTATAATATCAAATGTTCCATAATTTATTGAAGCCAATAGAATTTAAGCTCCTCTTTTTAATATAAAGCCAAATTTTATCATTTTCCTTGAATTTTATAGCTTTCCATTTCTCATTCTCTTGAGTTGCATATCTTATTTGAGATTGCTTGATTTTTTTATTCACTTCATCTACATTTTTCATATGGTCACTAGCTAAAACATTGGTTGGCTAGAATATTCTTTACTACATTAGTCATAGGACTTTAAATTGTCATCTACCATTGCTAAATTCATAGTATTTAAATTATAAGTGAATTGTAGGATTGTGTGGTTTCCAATTTTTTGGTTGGGTAATTGTGTAGCATCTAAGAAAGTCAAGGATAGTATGATTGGTTTCTTCAATTTAGCTATTGCTTTCAGGGTGGAAAACTAAAGTAAAATCCACCTTGGAACCTAGATTCAAAGCAATACTACCTAGAAATGGTTAGAAGTTCTTTATCACGATAAAAACTATTACTTTTGGAAATCCGCAATGAGAGAACCTAGTTTTACAAAAGTGAAGTCCATCTTAGAATCTAGATTTAAACAATGTTGCCTAAAAATGGTTGTAAGATGTATGCCACAATTTAAAAAATAATAATTTTGCAAATCCATGATGAGGAAAAGTGGCCTTAACAATTACCAATTTGAGGCACAATGATAGTCTTTTTTAGGAACTAAACTATACTTGTTTACTTTATCTCTTGACAATTCTCTAGATCATGTCATTATGAGTGGACGTTGTAGGTAGATTGATGATAAAGTCCATATGAATTCCATCCATAAGATTTACTATAATGGCATGATCCAATAAAGCATATTCAAAGGTATGAGCAATCCATAAGATTTACCATAATGAGACTTACTTCATTGATGAATAATGCACTTAGAAACAAATTTTGGAATATCATGATTCATGTCAAGCCAATAAAATATTTTACATGTAGTTATGGTTGATTGAACATCTCTATGTCCCATATATACAAGTGCATTTCTTATTTACAATGTTTGTAAATGATGCAATTATACCTAATTTTCTTTGAAAATAAAAGAATCCATTTGCATATCTATAATGATAAAAAATATTAGTGTTAGTATTTTGAAATATTCTCAATGCATTAAAAATATCAGCATCTAATGCATATGTGGGTATGTGGCATCACAAGTTTAACTTTCAAAGTAAAAATATGATTTACCTATATATGTTTAATTTTATCAAGAACACGACAATGATGAGAAGAAACATTCTCATTTCATCTATGATTTAATGCATCTATAATCTCGTCTATGATTCGATGCATGTGTAATCACATTAACACGCCTAAGTTGGTATTGGATCAAGGGGTGAATATTTTAAATAAAGAATGCCCAATTAATGTGATAGTTAGAAATGAGTTACTAGCTCAATAAGCGATAGATGGCTTATTGGTAAGTTTGGAAAGAACTTTTCACTCCACAAGCTAATTTTTCCAAGTATCTAATGCATGGACTATGGTAGCTATAGTTTTGTTCTAAGGGTTTAAGTATCCTACTCTTATAGATAATAGGGTGATCCTTTTACATTAGGACAATAGCTATGCAAAACTTATGGCATTTGTAATTCCTAAAAAGATGGGTCTAGAGTAGGGACTGAATATTAATCTAATTACTCAAAATCTTTTGTAAATGAGATGCATGATTATTGTGTTGACATGTTTATATTGATAATTGTTTACTCTTGAGCGAGTCATAGGTGATGTAATAATCAACTAAAAGAATATTTGGTCTACAATCAAAACCTAGACGAGTCCCATATATATAAACATGAGGCCCAGGGGCCCATTGGGCTCTCATTCATTCTCTTCTCTCTTCTCTCTTCTCTCTTCTCTCTCCCTCTCCCTCTCCCTCTCCCTCTCCCTCTCCCTCTCCCTCTCCCTCTCCCTCTCTCCCTCTCCCTCTCCCTCTCCCTCTCCCTCTCCCTCTCCCTCTCCCTCTCCCTCTCCCTCTCCCTCTCCCTCCCTCTCCCTCTCCCTCTCTCTCTCTCTCTCTCTCTCTCTCTCTCTCTCTCTCTCTCTCTCTCTCTCTCTCTCTCTCTCTCTCTCTCTCTCATGTGTGCCATGTGTGGCATGAGAGGGCTATCAATTGGCATGCAAGATGAATTTTGTATATGTATAACATGAGACAGTCATTTCCTTCCACTTAACATGTGTGCATACATGTTTATGCATGATAAGAGGCCATCTAAGTGGCATGCATTCTAAACCTAGCATATGCATATCATGAGGATTGATGAGGTGATACTCACTCACTGCATATATGTGTACATAGTTGACATGCATGTGCATGGCAAGGAGGAGTCTATTGATTAGCATTCACTATGCATGTCATGTGGCAGTGGTTTTCCCTTATCATTTATTATTTGTGTATTGGAGTTTTTGTGTGTGTGTGTGTGTGTTTATGTTGTGGGACATGTGGATTGGCATATATTGTATATTTGATATATACATGTCATGATAACTCTATCTTTTGATGGAGACATGTGTGTGTTGGGCCACAATGTGCTTATCAAATAGGCACTCAGTTTGTGAATTCAATAAGTTGGTATCTTTTAGCAAGTATGTTAGAATCGAGTGAACACTATGTCATGAACTCAACATAGAGATGTCATTTGGGTTGTGACACCCTTCCTTTCTTACTAGGTATGGATGGGTACTTGGTCATGAATTTAGCCAGATAGTGTCTTGATGGGCTACATTACGATAGTTGAGTGGTGAGATTTTGGTCATATATTTGGCTAGACAATGTCATGATATGCCAATTATCTTGTATTGTTTGATGTGCTTGGTATTTAGGCTGTCTAGAAAATGTCCTCACCTATTTGTGGTTTTAATAAAAACTTATCATATTCTTTCATATTTTAACTTACTAACAAACTACTTAATCTAAATTATGTTATAATTACCAATAACTTTTATGTCATATAGTCACATTTTTAAACCAAAGATAAAATGCAAGATTTATTTAAGTTAAAATAGATATTGTGCAGTTGCATTTTTAAATTGAATAGAGAATACAACAACAATTTAACTTAGAGTTGATGTCATGCAATTGCATTTTCAAACTAGAGATAGAATGCAACACAAAAATTTTCATGAAAACAATGAATTCCAAGATCAAACAACTCATAAAAATGTCATTTGGAAGGAATGATTGATGTATGTAAAGTAGACCGACACAAGAGGTACATATGGATTATGCTCAAGCACACTACATCGATACATTGCGGGATGTTACATTCCACATAAGGGGTCCCCCTTCTATGCACGACATGAAGTGGATTCACAAGAACCTTTTGAAAATTTGAGTATGGATGCATGCACATACATGCAACAAAGGACATGTGATGGTCTTAGGTGATTTAAATGCGTGTATTGGACGTATGCAATTTCAGCCCATAGCGCATAATGAGATAGACAAGAAAGAGGTTGTGGATGTAGATGCATGTTGGAGTAGATAGTCTGAGGATATAGACATTAACACTCATGGATGTGCTTTGATGGATATGGTTAATGGTTTGCACATGTTGATATTGAATGGTATAAATTGTTTCCCTGATATTGAAGGATACATGTGCTACTCAGCTAGTGGAGGTTCCAATGTGGTAGACTATGCAATGGTACATATGAATGATTTATGCATGATTAGAGAGTTTTGGTTAGGTGAAAAACATCTAGAATCGGATCATATAGATTTGGGCTTAACAATTGATATTTACCACCATGTAGGACATGCAGAGGACACAGTAGGTACTAGTGCGTTCCGTATTGATGTAGACAAGAAACAAGCATAGGTCACCGGGATAGTCTTATGAGCAATCTTACTAGGAGCACATGGGCTAATCTAAGAGATGCAATGGTAAATACAACTATAGAGGTTTTTGGGAAACCAAAGAGTAGTCACAAAAATGTCAAAGGATTGCCATGTAAGAAATGGTTTGATGATGAATGTAAGGTTGTATGTAGAAAGCTGAAAGTCCTCCCTAAGGGACAAGAACGAAGTGAGGCAGGAAAACAATTTAATGCTCTCATGCGTAAAAAGCGATGATGATATGTAGTGGCCAAAGGAAGTGAAGATGCTAGGGAGTTTGAGAAATGTCCAAGGCAAGCATGGAGAAAGTTGCAAACCAAACAGTCAAGTGTTATGGGGGATTTTACAGATGCTGACATGCTATCGTATATTATATATTACAAAACTTTACATGCATAAAGGGGTACAAGCCATCAAATGTGATGTACATATGCAACCATTTAGTGTTCTATGCCAAGAATCGCGTGGTGGGGGGACTTGCTCAAGATGCTGTGTCGAACACACACAAAATGCACAAGGAGAAGCTCACTCAAGAGACAAGAAGAGAGGTGGAGGCCAAAACGTTTTCTTGCTAGTTTCTTCTTCTTCTTCCACACACTTTACAATGTACACAAAGTATAGATAAGATACAACATAAAGGAAAGTGGCCTACTAAGTCAAATAATGCATAACCGACTACACTAGTCGACTGGCGCTATAATTATGCTAGTTGTAAATAGGTGTAACAACCTGAATATAATAAGTAATGAGTCAGTGGCCATGTGATAGTCATAATGACCACTGACGTGCTAAGTGTAGATGTGTGGACCCATCTAACCAGGCGGTCCATCATTAATTTCCGCATGTGTTGAGCTTGTCATCTCAACACTCCCCCTCAAGCTCAACTGCATCTCTACAACTCCAAGTAAGCTTAAAATTTTTTGAAGCTTCTCTGTACCCAATGTCTTTGTGAAGATGTCAGCTATCTGATCCTGTGTGCTGACATACACCAAGTCAATCTCACCTGCTAGTACCCTTGCTCTCACAAAGTGGTAGTGTATCTCAATACGTTTTGTCGTGGCATGGAACACAAGGTTTCTAGCCAACTATATACTGCTCATGTTGTCACAATAAATGACAACTCGACCTTCCACCTGCACATCTAAATCAGCCAATAACTTTTGCAGCCATACTACGTCACATGTTGCAACAACAGCACCTCTATACTCAGCCTCTGTACTCGACAAAGCAATTGTAGATTGCTTTTTGCTGCTCCAAGTAACTGCTGCACTACTAAGAGAGAACATGTATCCGCTGGCAGATCTTCTATCAGACATACTACCAGCCCAACCTGCATCTGTGTATCCAAACACCTGTACATCTATACCTGCCTCATAGAAAAGTCCATAATGTAATGTGGACTTCACATATCTCAATATGCATCTGACTGCATCCAAATGTGGCTTTCTAGGTACTTGCATAAACTGACTCACAAGACCAACAACGTAGCTCAAGTCTGGCCTTGTAATGGTCATGTAGATCAAACTCCCCACTATCCTCCTAAACATAGTAGGGTCTTCTATCTCATCCCCAACATCAGCACTCAAATTTACATTCTGCTCCAATGGGACTGAAAGTGGTTTGCATGCTGTCATACCATACTTGGACAATATATCCAAGCCATACTGTCTTTGGGACAGCCATATACCATCATCACATCTGATCACCTCAATGCCAAGGAAGTACCTTAGCTCACCTGAATCCTTCATCTCAAAATTCTTATTCAAAAATTCCTTGACTTCAGCAATCCCACTATCACTATCACCTGTAATAATCAAGTCATCCACATAGATGACTATGATGACCAAACCTACATCTCCCTTTCTCACATGAGTGATCAACATCAGAAACATAAAAGCCAATATTGACAAGATACTCTTTGATCTTGTCAGACCATGCTCTAGGTGCTTGCTTGAGCCCATAGAGTGCCTTCTTCAACCTGCACACATACGTGGGATGCTCTAAATCTTCATAACCTACTGGCTGATCCATATACACTTCTTCTTTCAAATCACCATGCAAGAAAGCATTCTTCATATCCATTTGCTGCAACCTCCAACCTTTGGCTACTGCCAAAGCAATCACACATCTGATAGTTGCCATTATAGCAACTGGACTGAAGGTGTCATCATAATATATGCCATATGTCTGGGCATAGCCTTTTGCAACTAGCCTAGCTTTGTTCCTACTAATAGAACCATCTACATTGTGCTTAATCTTATAAACCCACTTACATCCAATAGCTTTCTTGCCCTTTGGCAATGATACTAGATCCCAAGCCTTATTGGCCTCTAATGCAACCATCTCCTCATCCATTGCTGCATCCCAATGAGTATGACCAAGAGCATCCTCAAAACAAGTGGTTCACTCATTTCAAAGATTTTTTAAGGGTGGAATGTGGCATTGACCCTACAAAGGCGTAATGACCTCTTGTAGAGCTTGGTGGCTCAATCCTAGCCCACCTCTTATAACCAGCCTCAATTCTTTGTAAAACAACTTTAGTAACTTTCATGATTTCTATGAATGTAATGATGACTTATAAGGAGTCCCAATTTTTTGTCAAACAATATGTTGTGGAAATAAAACTTAGAAACTTTTAGTGTCTCTATGACTCATGAGTCCAATGGCGAGTACTTAGATAGTGCATTTGGCATAATTAAATAGTGAATTTGGTGACTTTAGTGGGTAAGTTGTATCTCTATGAATTTGTAATCAACTTTGAGACTTTCCTTATCATGCATTTAATTAGTTTGAATTGGATCAAAGAAGTTATTAAGGAGCTTTGGGGCTCTATCGAATGAGACAAGCTATGTCATATGTGCTACCTCATGCATTTAATTTTTTTATAAATTGGTTCAAATCTTGTGTTGTTAGACATATTGTGCAAGTAACTCTAGCTATTTTTCTCTCACGGTTTCCCTATAAGATGTGCTAACTTGTCTTTCATCATGTTGTGGATGGAATTACCTAGCCAAACAATCTTCATATCTCATTTGCAAACAATGAACACCTTTGTCTCTCAACAACGAAACATGGCCAAGGTCTTGAGCCATTGACGAGTGAGGAAATAAGGTGAGAACAATGAAGAGAGGCATACAAAGATCATGCTTGAAAGGCACACAAGCACCTAAAAGATTTGGCAGTGACATTACATGGAAGAGAGGCCCAATACACCTCCCAATGGCTCCTACAATGGGCGAATACATCCCATATGCAATTGAACAATATGAGTTAGTCCGTGACCACCAATATGGTGAAGAAAGTGATGCTTAGATGTAGAAATAACAAAGGGACATTAGAACACAAAAAAGTGCCTCCATCAAGGTACTAGGGAGAATGCTAAGCACATAGCTCTTACTGACATTAATAGGTAATAAAATCCTCTAGACTTAGTTTCAAACTTTTGGATTGCAAGATTTTATTATTCATTAATGCCAGTAGAAGTGACACTATGAAGTAGGCATTAATTAATTAACTAATTCCTACTTAGAGACTAATAAATGCTTAGGAATATGTGGATGAGAGATTGGTGTAGCCAGTTTAATTGTTGGCTAGTAAATTTTTTTCTAAGAAATATGACCCTTGGTCAATCTCTATCTCACTATCAACCACAACGATCAAAGCATCCACATATATAGTAATGACCACAATACCTACATTAGTCTCACATACATAGAGTGAGTGATCAACTTGTGCTCTACGAAATCCAATGCTGAGAATGTATTTTGCAATCCTATCATGCCATACCCTAGGTGCTTGCTTCAGCCCACATACAATACCTACATTAGTCTCACATACATAGAGTGAGTGATCAACTTGTGCTCTACGAAATCCAATGCTGAGAATGTATTTTGCAATCCTATCATGCCATACCCTAGGTGCTTGCTTCAGCCCACATACAAGGCCTTATGAGGTTTGCATACATAATCTAAAAGTCTCCCATCCATATAACTAGGTGGCTACTCCACATAAACTTCCTCTTGCAACTCCTCATGATGTAAGAAGACATTCTTAACATCCATTTGATGCATGATCCAACCTTTTGATGCAGCCAGTGCTATGACAACCCTTACATTGGCCATTTTAGCCACTCAAGAAAAAGTCTCCTCATAATCACTACCATGAATCAAAACATACATTTTGGCAACCAACCATGCCTTATAGTGCTCAATATATCCATCTAATTTATGCTTTGCTTGTAAACCCATTTGCAGCAAATAGCTTTCTTGCCTTCAGGTAAATGCATCAACTCCCATATGTTATTCTCCTTATGTGTAGCCATTTTTTCATCCATAGCATGATCCCAATACTCATTACCCATTGCATCCTCAAAACAAGTGGGTTCCACATCATGCACAACCTTAGCTTTATATGCATAGTGATGAGCTATGTAATAATCATATGTCAATCATTGCATTGGCTCTCTTACTCTACTTGACTTGTGTGGATCTAGATCACTACCATGTGCTTTAGCATCCTCTTCTGCCTTCTGCATACCAAGTGTTTTGATAAACATAATTTCAAACTCCTCATCCAAGCTTTGATTAGAGCCATTTGAATCACTTGATGATATATCTATCATAATAGGTAACTCTTGAACTTTCTCTTTACTTTTTCTTCACATCTATGATGTACTTGGTGGAGAAACTTGTGATCTCAATCTATCACTCCAAGGTCTATCAATAGAATCATGATTAGGAGACTCTTGTAGTGTTAATGTCTGTGATTGCTGACCTATTTTTTGCACAGCCACACTCTCATACTCATAAATTCCAAGTGCATTTTTCACATTACTATACTAGCTACTCATTTCATAAAAAACATCCCTACTAACTCTCAATTCACATGTACTAGGGTTATAATATCTACATCCCTTTTGCTTAAGAGAATATCCCACAATATTTTTCTACTTTGAAATCTAGTTTATTGAGAAATTCATAAAGAATATGCATATAATGAATACATCCAAGTACTTTCAAATGGGACATATTTGGCTTTCTACCTGTAAACTTCTCTTCAAGTGTCATACCATGGACATCAACAATGGATGTCCTATTCATAATGTATATATAGCAATTGCTTTAGTCCAATAATAATGAGAAAACTTAATTTTTGATATCAATGTATGAGCCACTTATGCAATATGCTTGTTTTTTTCCCACAAGAACTCCATTTTGTTGCGAAGTATATCTACATGCATCCTACATATGTATACGATTTTTGTGTAATAAATAAAAAAACTCATGGAATAGATATTCTCTCCCTCCATCCTATCTTAGGCATTTAATATGTAGCCATGTCTCCTTGTTAACCAAAGCCTCAAAGCTTTTAAAGTAAGTGAATACCTCACTTTTTCTCATGCATAAAGTAAATCCATACTTTGTGAGTACGATCATTAATAAAAGAAATATAATATTTGCAACCACTAAAGTTGTAGTCTTTATAGGACCCCACACATTAGAATGTATCAAATCAAGTGACTTCTTGTATACATGCTTTTCACATGGAAACACATGCATTGCTTGCTTTTCAAATTGACATGCTTCACATACTTTATGCATCCCATCAACTCTAAACTTGGGCAAACCATCTACAACCTGTTTCGACTACATGTATTTCAAGTGATGCATATTCATATGACAAATTCTCTTATGCCAAACTTCAATATAAACTACAATACTTGAACCTTGTGCAAATATGGCAATATCCATTTTAGGTAGACTTCCATCAAGAGTAGATAATCTGCCAACATGTTTCCCTTCTGCATTCAACCTACAATCATTTTTAAAATCTTCTATATATAACAACCATCAAATGTGAGCTAAACATGCAATCCTTGTTCTACCATTTGACCAACAGAAACCAAAATTTTTGTAATATTTGGTGCATGTAGCACATCAGCCAAGTACTTAGCTTTACCATCTTGCATACTTAAAGGAACATTTCAAACATGAGTAATGGGGTGAGGGTATCATCCCTTGTCTCCACATAGCCTGGAGACTCTAGACTACATAGCTATTTAAACCACTATTTGTGAGAAGTCATGTTGTTAGAGATGCCTCAATCTGCTTACCATACATCATTCTTTGACAAACCATTAGCAGTCATAGTATTCATAAAGTGCTACATAATAAAAAAATGTTCACTTCAATCATCACTATTTCTACCTAGATACAAAATTATCTTACTGCTTTTTCCCAAGTCTAATTTCAGCCTTCTTTTTGAAATAGTTTATAGAAATGTGGCCATACTAATGACAATACCAATACTCTCTACTATCACCAAAATTCTATTTTCTATTAGATTTTGAAACTTGGCCTCTTTGACTTTCCCTTTCTCGGGACTGTCCTCCTCTATTTTGTTGTGCATCAGAACTTTGACCATGACAGCCACCTTGACCTCTACCATGACCTCTATCTTTTCTAGTAGAGTAAAAAAAATGTTTAGACTTGTTCTTTCTTAGAGAATAAGAGGAATTCAAGCCAAGGTTTTTATTCTCAAGTATCAACATAGAAATCAAGTCTACAAAATCAAGGATATCATCCCTCATATTCATAGATGATATAAAGCTCTTGTATTCATCTCCAAGTCTATCTAAGCATGTACACACGACATCATCATCAAGTACCACGCTAATAGATCGAAGAGCTTTTATGATACTCTTGATCTTCCAGGCATAATCATTAATAGACAGGTTCTCTCTTTTCACTTGGTTCAACTTTGACTTGTGAACTGTAGCTTTCTAGCCTTTGGGTTTACTTCAAACAATCTTGCTAGATTCTTCCATACAAAAGTGCGGGTATCAAATTCCTACAAATAGCCCATCATCCTATCAATAATATTAACAGACAACCAATACGTGACTTTAGTCTATGTTTTCTCCCAATCTTTCTTAGCCTTTTCTTGTTCTACAATAGCATTTAACATAGAAATTTCAGATGCCATTGCCATGTCTCCTTCAATGCAATTGCAAACACCTTTTCCCTTGAAGAAATCAGTTGTCCTAAACTTCCATATAGAACAATTATTCTTATCAACCTTCTTACTAACAATCTGGTTGAAGTTGTTAGACATTTTGACAAAACTAAAAACTTACAAAAACTGTAATTCGCAAGCAAGTTGATACCCAATGCACCACAACTAAACACAGTCTTTTTCAGTAATTATACAATAATAACTACAATTTACAATCTATATACAAATTCCTTCTATGTCTACAAATGAGCAAACATAAAAAACCCTTACAAAATCAAGATTTTTAACTTGCACACTTGTCAATGACTGACATAGCCAAAAAAAGATAGCAAGATAGCCATAAAGGACTTATTTGTAGTATATACAAAGCTTTTCTTGATCATCAAATTTTACTACAATCAAAGACTGCAACCCCATGAGCCATAAGAGCCTCCAGCGTCTATAATCCAAGGTAAATCGAGCAAGGTGGACAAGCTTCCTATCCATTGCTTGATTTTTTGCTTTATGCTCCAATTCCTTCACCTTGGCCTTCAATCGAGCTCCATATAGTTATGTGACAACTTTGATACCATGAAAATAGACAAGAGGGAAGAGAGATGAATAAGCCAAGAACACACACACAAAACAATAGAAACTTGAGCACATAGAGAGATAAAGATGAAATCTTCTTCTTCTTCTTCTTCTTCCACACAAAAGAACTATTTACAACATGATAAAAGACTAATATGAAAGTATAAGAACATATGTATACATGGTCAATGAGTGTGAGCTTGCTAAGAAAGAAAGAGGTGGCATAATGAATGTGCCATAACCAAGGATGGACTACGTGGGTGTATCACTAGTGTCTCCTTATGTCAATTACCTAACATGCCAGTGAGTAATATCTTACCATATTACCAAGGCATATAGTGGATGTTGGATCATGTAGAGCTTGAATTATTAAGAGAAAAAGGTAGTTAATGGGAGAGAACACTCAAGCATATTGATGTGAGTTGATGAGAATATTGGTTTGCAAGGGATTAAGTTAGAGTCTACTAATGAATTTGTTGATGTTGAGGGCTGAAATGATGAACGGGTTGCCTCTTACCCATCCAACCTCCAATCCTCACTAAGAGAACTAAAGAGGGGCACCACCTAGCCAAAGGGAGGATGGGCTAGGACATCCCTTTTCTCAAAGAGAATCAAGAGAACCAAGACACAAATTTACAAGAGAGAATATATGTACCAGACACCATATTGGAATATAAGAGAGAGAGATGAGAGGAGAGGGAAACAAGAGGAGAAGAGGTAGAAGAAGCTTGCCATTATGCTACATGGAATGAGAAGATGAGAGGAGAGGGAGATAATAGGAGAAGAGGTAGAGGAAGCTTGCCATTATGCTACATAATAAAAGAACTCACTCATAGCTTACCTCAAAGAGATGAGGATATTCTAGAGTGCTCTCATGGACTTGTCATTGTCCTTCCTCCCCCTCTTTTCTCAAAGAGAATCAAGAGAACCAAGACACAAATTTACAAGAGAGAATATATGTACTAGACACCATATTGGAATATAAGAGAGAGAGAGATGAGAGGAGAGGGAGATAAGAGGAGAAGAGGTAGAAGAAGCTTACCATTATGCTACATGGAATGAGAAGATGACAAGAGAGGAAGATAATAGAAGAAGAGGTAGAAGAAGCTTGCCATTATGCTACATAATAAAAGAAATCACTCATAGCTCACCTCAAAGAGATGAGGGTATTCTAGAGTGCTCTCATGGGCTTGTCATTGTTCTTTCTCTCTCTCTCTCTTTCTTCATTCTCCATGGGCTCTTTATATAGCCTCCATGAGGGATTAGATTAAGCTAACCTTCTTGATTAACATAATCCTAGATTATGTATGGCATCTTTGAAAATATGGAGCATAGTGGATGGGACAAGTCCCCACCTTGGTCATCATGCAAGAAGCCAAGGGTGGTGGTAGACAACATAGAGAAATGGAGCTAGATTACAAGAGGTGGGTGCCCAAAGCATATTATTATAATATATTTACAAGAAGGACAGAGTGGAAAGTTGGTGTGGTGAAAGAGAGAAGAAAATTGCATGTAGCCAGCAGTCTGCGCCTTCGTAACTCCAAATCTGTGAGGAATTTGAAAAAAGTTTCTTCTCCAACTTTGTAGACCAGGTCGAAACCGATCGGGCTGCGGGGGAATTTTTTTAAAATTCGCTTTTTCTTGGGAGTTATTGAGATGATAAAAAATGGCTTCTAAAAGTTGCTTTAACTTTAGTCCCCCATATGTATATAAATACATATAAGCATGTGACAAAAGGGGTCCATGCTTGTAAGCTTTTGTGCAAGATCCAAATGACACCATGATATGGATATTGACTTGTGTGCTAGGGTGAGGTGTCCTCTAATGATGGTGATAGATTCCAAATCTTAGTGATGCAGACGGAGCCCATGTGTAGTTGGAGGCTAGTCCTTTGAAAAATCTATGCATTCACTCAACTCCTAGGTGTAATCCATTTTCATCTTCACTAAGATAACCATCCCTTTTACCCTTTACATTGACATGCCTTCTAAGAACTTGCTCCCCCCATTTGCTAGAGTTATCATAATCGAGAAGCAATGTAGCATACCTAGTGCTTGAAGAGTAAACCCAAAGTGATATGGTAAGCTCTTGATAGGGGCTTTGGCCAAATTTTGTGGTAATAATCCAGGTTGTAAAAAACCTGGATCATTAGCCCTCCCCTTAGACTAGAGGTATTCATGACTTAGCTTGATAATGATGGTCCAATAGAGCAAGGAGGACTGCACCCCCTCATTGGTGGCTCTTCATTGAATGAGTGCTTCAAAGTGTTCATATTTCTTTGAAAATAAGGCTTCAATCGCCATCCATTTACCCTTGTCTTGTGAACCTTCCCATCCATGTCACCTAGCTTATAGCTGCCATTTGGATATCTCCTTATGACCATGAATGGCCCTTCCCACTTGAACACAAGTTTAGCATCCTTTCTATTATCATAGCGTAGCACAAGTGATCCTTCCCTTATGTGTTTGCTAGCCAACTTCTTATTAAATGTCTTCCTTCTCTCTTCAGCTTCCATGGAATAGTGTTGGACTGCTGCTTCTCTGTCTAACTCCAGCCTCTCTAGATCCAAGATCCTTTCCTCTAACTTCTTATCTTGATTCTTCTCTCGACTGGCTACTAAAACACGCAAACTGGCCAGTTCCACCTCTATAGGAAGCAAAGCTTCTTTGCCATAGACGAGGTGAAATGGAGTATAGCCAAGTGAGGTTCTAAATGAAGTCCTGTAGGCCCAAAGAGCTACATTCAATTTTTTATCCCAGTGCTTGGGGTGCATGTGTACTTGCTTGGTAATTATCTTACAAATTAGCCCATTTACTTTTTTGACCAAACCATTACACTATGGATAGTAGGGAGTAGAATGCATGTGCTTGATTTTTAGCCTTTCCATTAGCTCCCCTACTAGGTTCGCCCTAAAACCAGGACCCCGATCAGAGATAATTTCCAAAGGTGTGCCAAACCTGCAACAAATATTTTCAAACACAAATTTTCCCACTTCTTAGGCTGTGATCCTACTAGTTGCTGAAGCCTCTCTCCACCTCATCATGTAGTCCACACCCATTATGATGTATTCCTTGCCAGATTGAGTTCGTGGGAGTGGCCCTATTGCATCAATCCTCCATTTCTCAAATGGGACATATGTAGTTATGAGATTTTGTTCCTCATGCACTAGCTTTCTTGGTCCGGCCTTTTGGCAATTGTCACAAGTGCGGCACCAATGTTGCACATCTCGATGTAGACTAGGCCACACAAAACCGGCTTGGAGAATCTTCCTACTGGTTATTTCTTGAGAAAAATGTCTGCCACAAACCCCTTCATGGCAGCTCTTAATCACATCTATAATCTCCTTTGCTGTTGGCACCCTTCTAAGCACTGCATCCTTTCCTTTGCAATACAACACATCATTTATCAAGCGGTAGTTAGTGGCCTTAGTAGCTAGCCACCTTTTCTCACTTTTACTCATATGTGTAGGTGCCTCATCTTGCTCGAGAAAATAAAGCACATCTTGTAGTTGAAACTTACCCTGAAACAAGGGAACCTTTACTGTAATGATGCCCACCATTACCTCTTTCAATTTTTCAGCTGTGCTAGAGCATCTGCGTCGCTATTTGTGCGCCTTGGCACAAAATAGATTTGAGCTTTCTATATCTTTCTCATGAGAGTTTTAGCTTCCCTCATTTTTACTGCTAAGTTATCATTTTTACAAGCCTAGATTCCTTTTATTTGCTTAACAATGAGCATAGAATCCCCAAAAACATTAAGTCGAGTGACACCATGTGAAAGACACCACCTCAAACCTAAAAGCAAGGCTTGATATTCTGCCTCATTGTTAGAGTGGACGTCCTCCAAGCTGATACCTTCTCCATAAAGTTTGTCACCTTCGGGACTAAACACCACTATTCCTGCTGCCGCTCTGTCTTTAATACGCTTGTAGGCCCCATCGAAGTAGAGGGCATGGGCATTCTCCACCCGTGGCGGCTCCTCAAGAGGAGGTGTCTCCTCTTTTACCTTTCCCTTCTCCTTTTCCTTCTTTTGATGGCATCTATGGGTCAACAAATCAGCTAGGCCAGCTCGAGTAGAATCCTCCACCTTGAAGGTGTAGTCGAACTCTTGGAGTTGTATCACCCACTTAGCTATTCTAGCTGAAACATCCATGTGATGTAAGGCATAGGGAAAATTCTCTTGTGTCGTGATCACTGTGAATGGCCTAGGGAGAAGATAAGGACGAAGCTTTCTTATAGCAAACATTAGAGACAAAACCATCAGCTCGGCCATCTTGTACCCTCGTTCTGATGTTGTCATTACTCTACTAGAAAAGTAAACCGGTCTCATTAGGCCAGTTTTAGCATCCTTTTGTATTAGTCCTGCCCCTAGAGCATCTTCCCCAAAACTTGGATTGACAAAAAACTCCTGATCCCAACACGGCTGTAAAATTATAGGAAGGGTGCTAAGAGCCTTCTTCACCTCGTGAAAGCACCTTTCGCTGTCGTCACTCCACAGGAGCTCCTCAGAGTGGGTTAACTGCTGCAGTGGAAATATTAATTGGGAGAGGAGATGAATGAACCACCCCATATATCGCACATTCTCAATGAAAGAGGTTAGTTGCTTCACAGAAGATGGTGATGGCACCGCCAATAGGGCCTCAACTTTGTTTGGATCTGCTTCAATGTCCCTCTCACTTACGACATGCCCTAACAAAGTTACACTGCTTTCGCCAATGCCACACTTCTCATGGTTTAATTGCCCCTCCATTTGTGCGAGTCGGTTGAAAGCTTCATCCACCTTCCCTAGATGTAGATCCTTAGAACTATAAATACAAAAATCATCAATAAAGACCCTGATGGATTTCCCAAAATATGGTTGGAAGACATAATTCATGCATCGCTGGAAGGTAGCTGGGGCATTTGTTAATCCAAATGGCATTACTTTGTAAGAAAAACAACCCCAAGGTGTAATGAAGGTGGTCTTCTGTTGATCCTCCTCAGCTATTCGGATCTGGAAATAACCTGAATACCCATCACAAACAGTGTATCTCTCATGCCCGGCCACCTTTTTAAGTATTTCATCCTAAAAGGGAAGAGGAAAGTGATCTCTCTTAGTTGCAGCATTTAGTGGCTTGTAATCCACACAAATCCTCCATTTTCCATTCTTCTTGGGTATCACCACCACAGATGAAACCCACTCTGAGTCCCCTATTGGATAGATGAAGCCTGCCTTTAAAAGTCGTTGCACCTCAGTGAGTAGAGCGTTTTGTTGAACTACTCCCAATCGTCGTAGTCGCTGCACCACTGGCCGTGCTTCCTCTTTTAGATTAATGTGATGTTGTACTACTGTCACACCTGTGATGTGTTCATAATCAGAAATAAAAAGTGCAGAGTGTTTTATCACCACTTCCATGTAGGCTGCCTTCTCCTCAACTGATAGATCCTTAGTCAACATTTTTTCTAACCCCTCCTTCTCAACCTTTGGAAGCTGCTGTGGAATTTCACTACTAGAAGGACCTTTTAATGTAATCCCCATCACTTCTAGAGAGCTTTCTTCCTCCTCATTAGAAGACTCTCCCTCTGTCATAGATGACCAACCCTCGCTGGAACTCTATTCATCAGCGGTGGTCTCTAACACAAGATCCTCCTGTCGGCCCTCCTTCATGTTGTAGATAGTGCTCTTCCATTTTTTATGCAGCCCCTTTTGTGGCCTTAGCTCTAAAGCCCTTGTCTCCCAATCTTGTCTGGCTTTCATTCCCATTAGCCATGGTCGCCCAAGAATGAGCGGATAGCCATCCCCCTTCACTGGCATCATATACATGTCAAGCTCCAATTGCACTCCACACACATTTACCTTGACTTTCTTTATAACTCCCAAACAATTTACTACTACATTGTTAGCCATTTTGGCCCCAAATTTAGTAGTTTCATTTACCTCTAATCCCAAACGATGCATCAACTTTTCTGTCATGACACAAATCTCAGCACCTCCATCCACATATGTCTTTGGCACTCTCTGCCCATTGATTTCAGCTTCCACTAGAGGCACAATATCTTTCATCTTTCTAACCTGGATTGCATTCACATGTCTATTCTTCATGGGTCTAATGCTTACCATCTTTGACCATTGTCGCTGCACTATTGGAGATAGATGTAGTAATTGGGGCCATGAAATTTTTGGCCCTTGATTCCTCACATTAGCAAGCAAATCATAAGCTCTAGTACCTTTACCCAAGGAAAAATCATCTGGCTCAATGTATCGGCGTGAGCGAGCCCTCCTCTTTTTACTGTTGCATGTCTTTGCAACCATTGATGACTCTGCCTCCTCTTCCATATTTTCAACCTCCTTTGGTGGTGTAGGCTCCATTCTCTCAATTCTCCGGGCTTTCTTCACCGGCGTTGCTTCAACCTCTACTACTTTGGCCCTCCCTTTGACATCACTCTCATCTAAACTAATTATCCTAACATCATGATTCTCTGGCAGTTGGACAGGCAAGGGCGGCACCTCTGCAAGTGGTCGAGGATGCTGGAGAACTTGAACCGATGGTGGAAGCCCTGGATTCGGTGGAACAAACCTTTCCCTAGGTGGTGTCACTTGTTGTCCCCTCCTTCTTGGTTAGAACCCATTTCTTGGAAAACACCTAGGATGAGGGCAAAAGTACATACCATGGCCAGTCTCCCCACAATTATAGCAAACATACTCTCTTTCTTACCTCCTTGGACCTCGATTGCCTTCATTTATGAGGGGAGGGGCCCGCACTCCTTGTACCAAATTTAATGAAAGGCTTTCAAGTTGATTAGTAATGTGTTGTAGGAGCTCTTGCTGTGGTATCTCTGGTTCAGGTGGGGCCTCTACTATTTCTCTAGGCCTTGGCATGGTTGGTAAAACCTGCATGGGCTCAACTCCCCCCTTCAACTGGGCTTGATACTTCAATTTTCTATCTTTCTCCCTCGCATAAGTGACTGATTCTTCATAGGATGTGGGTGTCAAGATTGTGGGAGAGAAGGAAGGAGTCTCACTTGTAGCTTTCTTGCTTGCACAATGGGGGAATACACACAAGGGTGGAGGCTGAAAATAGTTTTCCTCTTAGTTGTGTAAGCCAAAAGAACTCTCATACAAAGAAATAGAAGAACCCTATATATGGGTCTCAAACCAAACTCAACTAACTAAGGTGGCATACTAACTGAGCCATGAACTAGAGTAGATAAGGATAGCTGTCATGTAGCTATTATTCATGGGTGGTGTACCAACCGCGTCTGCAACTGACAAGTCGGTGACATAAATACACAATAGTCACCCTGGCGTATCACGAGTGGAGCTCAATATCTCAACACTCCCCCTCGAGCTCAATCCCAATTCCTACACACCAAGCAGGTCTCTGAACTTGCGCAGCTTCTCTGTGCCCAATGCCTTCGTGAATATGTCAGCTACCTGATCCTCTGTGCTGACATAAACTAGATCAATAAGACCTAGTAAAACCCTCTCTCGCACATAGTGATAATGCACCTCAATGTACTTTGTTCTAGCATGATAGACTGGGTTATTTGCCAAGTGTATACTACTCATGTTGTCACAATAAATGACAACTGGCCCATCTGTAGACTGATGCATATCATAAAGTAGCTTATGCAACCAAGCTACCTCACATGCAGCCATTGCTACACCCCTGTACTCAGCCTCTGTGCTCGACAAGGCAGCTGTAGGCTGTTTCTTACTGCTCCAAGTGACTGCAGCACTCCCAAAAAGAACACATATCCACTGGTAGATCGTCTATCAGAAATACTACAAGCCCAATCAGCATCAGTGTATCCATGCAACTGTATCTGAACCCCAGTCTCATAAAATAGTCCATACTGCAATGTGGACTTCACATACGTAAGTATGCGTCTAGCCACATCCAAATCTGGTTTCCTTGGAGCCTACATAAACTGACTTACCAATCCAACAGCATAGCTCAAATCTGGCCTGGTAATAGTCATGTAAATCAAACTTTCTACTATGCGTCTGTATATAGTAGGGTCTTCTAGAAGCCCACCTGCATCTGTGCTCAGCTTCACATTCTGCTCCAAAGGAACTGAAATAGGCTTACAGCCTGTCATCCCATATTTGGACAGCATGTCCAATCCATACTGCCTCTACAAGAGTTGTATCTCACTTGGTGATCTAATCACCTCAATGCCCAAGAAATAACGCAGCTCTCCCAAATTCTTCATCTCAAACTTCTGCTTCAATAGCATTTTCACATGAAGGATATCTTCATCACTGTCACTTGTCATAATCAAATCATCAACATAAATGACAAGTAGCATAATACCTTTCTCTGTTTTTCTCACATAAAGTGAGAAATCTGCCTTGGAAATCTGAAAGCCAATAGTGACAAGATACTGTCCTATCTTGTCAGACCATGCTCTAGGTGCTTGCTTCAAGCCATACAAGGCTTTCTTCAACCTGCAAACAAACTCAGGATAAACAGCATGCACATAACCTGGTGGCTGCTCCATATAGACCTCTTCTTGCAAATCACCATGCAAGAAGGCATTCTTTACATCCATCTGATGTAAAGACCATCCCTTTGATGCAGCCATAGCAATGACTGCTCTTACGGTTGCCATCCTTGCAACCGGACTGAATGTTTCTTCATAGTCAATGCCATATGTTTGTGCATACCCCTTGACTACTAATCTTGCCTTGTATCTGTTCACAGAACCATCTGCATTGTGCTTCACCTTATAAACCCACTTAAAGCCAATTGCATTTTTACCTTTAGGCAAAGGTACCAATTCCCATGTAGCATTTGCTTCCAAGGCATCCATTTCTTCATCCATGGCTTTCTCCCATTTTTCTTTTCCCATGGCTTGCTCAAAAGAAGTGGGTTCTGGTTCCTGTATCACTTTGACCATATATGCATAGTGAATGGCTGTAAATCCATCATATTTCAGCCTATCCACAAGATACCTAGCTCTCGTAGACCTGCGCAAAGTAGGTTCACTCCCAGGTGCTCTCAAAACATCCTTGGTCTTCCTTACTCTAGGTGTAACAATAGAAGGAATACCCAATTCATCATCAATGCTCTGTTCCGAGCCACTGGATTCACCATCCACATAAGAGTGACCTGCATTCACATCAAAAATGGGCTGATCAACCTTCTCTTTTTCTTTTCGTGATACATGCATACCACTATCTGCATTACTTTGAGAAGATTCGCCTGATCTCAATCTGCCTGTCCATGGCGAAGAATGTGAACCACTGTTAGAGGACGCTCCAGGTCCACTAATATTTTGTGACTGCTGTTGTGAATTCTGTGTAGCATTACCATTTTGTGCATCTACATCATCAATCACATTTACTGGTTTATACCAGCTACTCATCTCATCAAAAACAACATCTCTGCTCACTGTAAACTTACGAGTAGAAGGGTTATAGCATCTATACCATTTTTATTGTAGAGAGTAACCAATAAAGATGCACTTCTCAGTTTTTGGATCCAACTTGGATCTCAACTCATCTGGCACATGTACATAGGCAATGCAACCAAAAATTTTCAAATGAGAAATATCTGGTTTCCTACCAGTATACCTCTCCTCTGAAGTCATTCCATGTATTGCTGCAGTGGGAGTCCTGTTCATTATGTAGACTGCTGTAGCAACTGCTTCAGTCCAATAAAAATCTGGCAAGTCTTTTTCATTGAGCATGGCACGAGATACCTCTCCAATATGCATGTTTTTCCTTTCTGCAATTCCATTTTGTTGTGGGGTATGACTGCATGAATATTGCCGCTTTATGCCATGCTCCTGCAGGAACCTTGCAAACTCATTTGAGAGGTACTCTCCCCCTCCATCTGACCTTAGGCATTTTATCTGCATGCCTGTTTCTTTTTCAACCATAGCTTTAAGAGTTTTGAAGTGCCCAAAAACTTCACTTTTCTTTTTCATAAAATACACCCAAACTTTTCTGCTATAGTCATCAATAAAAGTGACAAAATAATGACAACCTCCAAGAGATGCAGCTTTAGTAGTCCACACATCAGAGTGGATTAATTCCAATGGCTTCTCACTCTCTTGAACATGTCTAGAAAATGGTTTCCTTGCCTGTTTTCCAAACTGACAGGCTTCACATACCTTATGCATTTCTGCAACCTTGAATTTGGGCAATCCTGCAACAATATTTTGGGCCTGCATTGATTTAAGTCGCTGTACATTAACATGACCAATGCGTTTATGCCAGATATCAATATCTGCAACTACACCAGTCCCATGTGCAAACATTGCTGCACTCAATTTAGGCATGTCTGCATCCAATGTAAACATTCTGCCCTTCTTCTTTCCTTTTGCTATCAAGCGACCTTTATTTTTCATATCCTCAACAAAGCATCCATGAGGATTAAATCTGACCTACAAGCCCTGCTCAACCATTTGACCAACAGAAACCAGATTCTTGGTGATATTTGGGACATGAAATACATCGGACAGGTATTTCTTTTTCCCATCCTGCATAGACAAAGGAATTTTTCCAATCTGCACAATAGGATGTGCAGTATCATCACCAGTCTCCACAAATCTTGGTTTTTCCATTTTCCTTGCATCCTCCATCCATTATGCATGACCTGTCATGTGGTTTGATGTACCTGAGTCAACATACCATACATCATTACTTTCTTTTGCACTTGTCACAGAATTGTTCATGTGCTGCACCATAAACAAATGCTCATTTATATCATCACCCTGTCTACTAGAAGATGCATAATTCCCTTGTTGCAGTTTTCCATTCATGATGTCATTCTGCTTTTTATAGCAGTCTTTAGCCATATGACCCATTTTACCACAGTAATAGCATTCAACATTACTGTTTGCATTTTGGCCTCTTTGCCATCCACCATGACCTCTTTGGCTCCCCCTGCCTCTAGAGTTACCACGTCCTCCTCCATAGGACTGGTTTTCTTGAGTTTGCTGCATATTCTGATTTCTACCACGGCCTCCATATCGGCCTCCTCTACCTCTGCCTCTACCTCTTCCAGCATTTGAGTAGAAGACAGCTTCTTTTGAAGTTCCTCCTGAAGAAGATGCACCACCATTTCTCTGCTCCTCAGAAATTAGAAGAGCAATCAACTCCTCAAAATCAGGAAATCTTTCACGGACGGAAATGGATGTTCGGAACTGTGCATAATCCTTTCCTAGACCATTCAAGGTCACAGAAACTAAATCATCATCTTCCACTGGCGACCCAATGGAAGCAAGTGCATCTGCAATCTTCTTCACCTTCATGTGGTAGTCATTGATGCTCATATTTTCTCTCTGCACATTATGCAACTCTTGCTTGAGCTGCATTTTCATGGCTTGCGTATTTGTGCTATACATTTTTGACAAAGTATCCCATGCCTCCTTTGGCGTACTTGCATCTTGAATATGCACAATCATAGAGTCTGAAATGCTGATAGACAGCCAGTACATAACTTTCCTGGCTCTCTCATGCCATGCTTTAAATGCCTGCATTTGCTGTTGATTGGGAACATCAGGAAGAACTGGTTCTTCTTCATTTCCTGCAACAAATTCCCAACATCCTTTTCCCATAAGGAAATTCGTCATTCTAAACTTCCATGCTTGGAAGTTGTTCTTGTCAAGCTTTTCAGTGACAATCTGTGAAAGAGAATCAGATGCCATTACAGAACACTGCAAAAAATTCTGTCACTGCAAAAAACACAGCTTCACCCTCACAAGGGAAAATCTGCAAAACTGGCGAAAGTGGTATTTGACCACACAGTCACTTCCTAGTGACAATTTTGCATCAACAAGCAACAGGGATGATTCTGTAACTCCCAATGTCTCTGTGCACAAGCATATGATGCAATTTCTACAGTAACTTTTCACCAACCTGTAGAACAGTGGCTGCACAGCATAAAACTGGGCCTTTTTCTGAGTGCATGCAGAAAACTTCCGCCTCCAAAACAGGCCCTGAAATGGCCTCAAATAAAAAAAACAAGGTCGCGAAGGGCGTCTCAACCTGAGACAATGCACTCCTGCACTTTCCGGTTGTGCTACTTGCAGAGATCTGCTCCCAAAACAAAAAATGAAAGCAACACTGCTCCTCTTACCAGAACACCGCGAGCTTGGCTTGCTTTCTTGAGCTCCTTACCACGAACAAGGCTCTGATACCATGTCAAGATTGTGGGAGAGAAGGAAGGAGTCTCACTTGTAGCTTTCTTACTTGCACAATGGGGGAATACACACAAGGGTGGAGGCTGAAAATAGTTTTCCTCTTCTTAGTTGTGTAAGCCAAAAGAACTCTCATACAAAGAAATAGAAGAACCCTATATATGGGTCTCAAACCAAACTCAACTAACTAAGGTGGCATACTAACTGAGCCATGAACTAGAGTAGATAAGGATAGCTGTCATGTAGCTATTATTCATGGGCGGTGTACCAACCGCGTCTGCAACTGACAAGTCAGTGACATAAATACACAACGGTCACCCTCGCGTATCACGAGTGGAGCTCGATATATCAACAGTGGGAAACTTTCCTTTGACCTTCTCCCTTAGTAGAGGATGGATTCCGGCTAGAAAACAATCTTTCTTAAGGCAATCAGGTACTCTTTCTCCCTCGGCTAAAGAGGCTGTCTATTTATCCCACAATTTTATAAACATGCCTTCATATGCTTAGTACTCCCCTGGTAAGGTTTGGCGAAGATCTAAGAGTTGTCTCCAAATATCTTTAGGTGGCTCTGTATCTTGGTACTTGTGCATGAATGCGGTCTTGAGATTCTCCCAATTACCCTTTGTAGCCTCCGGGAGAGCTTGATACCACACTCGAGCATCACCTTTTAGAACTAAAGAGAAGGCCCGTACTTTGGTTGCTTCATCATTCCGGCCTATGACTAGGAAGGCCATTTCTAAGTCATCCAAAAAGTCTAGAGCTTTCTCCCCTTTGTGCCCAAAAAAACTTGGAAATGCCATGCTGCCTTAGTAGAGTATGAAGATAAAAACGTCTGGACTTAAGTTGTATTTTATAAGGGGAAGGATGAATGGGTTCACAGATGCATTGATTTCAGCAAGACGTCTAGGCCCTAGTATGCTTCTAATAATGCCTTGGAATCTAAGCTTTGTGCTAGCTACAATATGCACAATTTGCATAGCAAGTGGACGGATAAATCCATACAACTCGTTCTGATTCATGAGAAACTATTATAATAGGATAAAGACATGTACATTGAAGGATGCATTGTAGTCTAGCATTGGGAAGATTATAGGTTCTGGTGATACAAGAATCTCCCTTAATCTTTCAGCCCCAAAGTACATGACAAGACGCTGTTGGAAGAAAATCTTCCTACTGATGCATACATTAACTCGGATGTTTTGTACAGAGTGGAAGGTGTAGAAATTCAGGCCATTATTATTATTCATGAGTGGAGACTACTTAAGGGAGTAGAGGGAATACACTTTCTTGAATTATGAAGGATTTTTCCCAGAGTGTTTCTTTTTGGAACCCACCAACTTTGCTATACGGAGAGTTTGCTCACTAGTGATTGTTCTTGCCTTGGTGTGTCCATCCTCGGCGACATATATTTCATAAGGTGTGATGGCCACCTTTTCAACCACACCCAACCTTCGAGCTAACAACAGTTGAAGGTAGTCTCCATACTTTGCACTTCTACAAAACTCAACACCGTTCATGCATAGTTGTCCTCCTTTGATATGGATTAGGCTAGAGAGAGAGAGGGATTTGATGATTTGGAGACGAGGACCTCTCGGAAGGGCCTTCACTTTGTTTACAAAACACTCACCACAATTATGAGAACCTAGCAATTGATGGCAACATAATTTTTTCCGTTGTGAGATAATGGAATTTCTAAAGTGAACACCTTTTACCCGCATGTGTGCCGTCGTCCGATAGGCATACTTTCTTTCTTGAGCTTCTTTAGGAGACAATTTTGGGAGTCGTGGACTTCGACCAGCTTCAAAAATAGTTGGTAAAGGCGTTGAGAAAGAGCCACTTAGGGAACTTGTTGTAGAGGATGCACCACCATGTGTTGTATCATTCCACATAAGGAGGTAGAGAATTGTGGTTGAGAATGTCCTTAGTGGGGGCACCAAAAATGAGGGCTGAAATGATGAACGGGTTGCCTCTTACCCATCCAACCTCCAATCCTCACTAAGAGAACTAAAGAGGGGCACCACCTAGCCAAAGGGAGGATGGGCTAGGACATCCCTTTTCTCAAAGAGAATCAAGAGAACCAAGACACAAATTTACAAGAGAGAATATATGTACCAGACACCATATTGGAATATAAGAGAGAGAGATGAGAGGAGAGGGAAACAAGAGGAGAAGAGGTAGAAGAAGCTTGCCATTATGCTACATGGAATGAGAAGATGAGAGGAGAGGGAGATAATAGGAGAAGAGGTAGAGGAAGCTTGCCATTATGCTACATAATAAAAGAACTCACTCATAGCTTACCTCAAAGAGATGAGGATATGCTAGAGTGCTCTCATGGACTTGTCATTGTCCTTCCTCCCCCTCTTTTCTCAAAGAGAATCAAGAGAACCAAGACACAAATTTACAAGAGAGAATATATGTACTAGACACCATATTGGAATATAAGAGAGAGAGAGAGATGAGAGGAGAGGGAGATAAGAGGAGAAGAGGTAGAAGAAGCTTGCCATTATGCTACATGGAATGAGAAGATGACAAGAGAGGAAGATAATAGAAGAAGAGGTAGAAGAAGCTTGCCATTATGCTACATAATAAAAGAAATCACTCATAGCTCACCTCAAAGAGATGAGGGTATTCTAGAGTGCTCTCATGGGCTTGTCATTGTTCTTTCTCCCTCTCTCTTTCTTCATTCTCCATGGGCTCTTTATATAGCCTCCATGAGGGATTATATTAAGCTAACCTTCTTGATTAACATAATCCTAGATTATGTATGGCATCTTTGAAAATATGGAGCATAGTGGATGGGACAAGTCCCCACCTTGGTCATCATGCAAGAAGACAAGGGTGGTGGTAGACAACATAGAGAAATTGAGCTAGATTACAAGAGGTGGGTGCCCAAAGCACATTATTATAATATATTTACAAGAAAGACAGAGTGAAAAGTTGGTGTGGTGAAAGAGAGAAGAAAATTGCATGTAGCCAGCAGTCTGCGCCTTCGTAACTCCAAATCCGTGAGGAATTTGAAAAAAGTTTCTTCTCCAACTTTGTAGACCAAATCGAAACAGATCGGGTTACATGGGAATTTTCTTGAAATTCGCTTTTTCTTGGGAGTTATTGAGATTATAAAAAACGGCTTCTAAAAGTTGCTTTGACTTTAGTCCCCCATATGTATATAAATACATATAAACATGTGACAAAAGGGATCCATGCTTGTAAGCTTTTGTGCAAGATCCAAATGACACCATGATGTGGATATTGACTTGTGTGCTAGGGTGAGGTGTCCTCTAATGATGGTGATAGATTCCAAATCTTAGTGATGTAGACGGAGCCCATGTGTAGTTGGAGGCTAGTCCTTTGAAAAATCTATGCATTCACTCAACTCCTAGGTATAATCCATTTTCATCTTCACTAAGATAACCATCCCTTTTACCCTTTACATTGACATGCCTTCTAAGAACTTGCTCCCCCCATTTGCTAGAGCTATCATAATCGAGAAGCAATGTAGCATACCTAGTGCTTGAAGAGTAAACCCAAAGTGATATGGTAAGCTCTTGATAGGGGCTTTGGCCAAATTTTGTGGTAATAATCCAGGTTGTAAAAAACCCGGATCAATGTTTTAAAGTAGGCGTAAGCTAAAATGGGCTGCTTGAGGATGGAAAGGTCATTGTGCTGGCTAAAAATGTTGTTGCGAACAACACAATCTCAACATTCTCAGTACTACTTAAAGAAGTGTATGCATGTATAGTATCATGAGGATAAGGAATTCAATTTCATTCTTAGAAGCCATTATTCGTGATACACTAAGCTAGAGCCACTGTAGAGACTATAATGAAGATTGGAGAATGAGAGACTTCATGTATTGCATTGCTTGATCATGTGTATGGGTTGTATGTATTCTTTACTAGATGTTTACAATGTGGTCATTTGACCTAGATGGAGGTTATGGATGCTTGTTACTGTAATTAGCAGTTTAGGTTAGATTTAGTATTTTAATGATTTATTCTTAATTAGAGATGTATTATGGTTGTTGACACTTCTAGAATGGTTTTTATACTTGGGAAAGAGGCCTACCAAGTTTGGTTGTCATCTAAGCTAGCTTGCAAGAGTTACATGTTTTGGAAGGTCAATGTTTGTGACTGAGAATGCATGTACAAAAACAAAGTTGCAAGCTATAGAGGTTTTTTGGGGTAGAATCTTTCAAAGTTTGGTATGGATGTCTTCCAAAGTTGTAAATCAAAAGTGGGCTATAGTTTTGCAAAAGAAATCTTGGCTATTCGAGTTATGGATCAGAAGTTATGAACAAATTTTTGTAGGGTGGTCCTAATTGATAGTTTTCAAAGCAAGATATTAATGAAGGAGAAGATACAAAGCTTGTAAAAGATGATGAGGAACTTGAACTAAAAATTAAACCTATAGATGAAGAAGAGTGAAGGTGGAATATGGTGAAGGATATGTAGGTTTGAGGGGTGGATGTCATGAGAATTTAAGTCCAGGGTATGAAAGCAAAGGAAAAGTCATATCCTAATGTAACGTACCCGGCTTGATATCTTGATGGATAACATTTTAGTAATTGCCTAGAGTTTACACCCCAGCCGTCGCCATCCGTACTCTAACCAGAATGATCAGATTTTGTCTCGGCTAGTTAACCCTAGTTCTATCCTGCAAGGAAAGCATCCTACCATTATCCACGGAGGACCGACCTGAAGGTTCCTAATTGACCTAACAGTCACCTATCAACAATTTGCTCACATCCGCACGTGTCCTTTGAGAGGCTTCTTGTTCAGAAGGAGCGACTGCCATTGCCCTTGGTTCATGAAGTACAACATTTTTTTCCAGTAGCAACTGCCATTACCCTTGGTTCATGGAGTACAATGTTTTTTTCCAGTAGCAGACTAAGGATTTATGAAATCCCTCGTAGTGCTCTAGCACAGCCGCCATACCTTTCCCCTAAGATAATTTACAGTTCGGGCTCTGAGACCAAACCTTAGATAAGTTAGTGAATTGTCCCTTCTTAGAGTTCCTTCCTAGCATTTGTTTTTGGGAAAACCTCTCGGCTAACCGAGATCACCCTACCATAGGACTAGATTTGTCAGGAATCCATCCACTCACTTCCCTCTATTGAAGTTCTTAGTTATCTAATTACCTACCACATTACGTGAAACATATAAAAACAGCTTCATTAATTAAAATCCTTTTATGCACAATTGTTCATTTACGTAATTTACTCATCGACATACAATCAGAATAAAACAATTTCATTGATTATATTCCATAATGTTTGTTCTCCCGCCCATACAAGAGAAAAATTACAATTTCAAGCGAGCAGTTAGTGGACATCCCTACTCTTTGCAATTTTTCTTCTATTAGATATTGTCTTGTCTATGATTTTGGACTGTTTTGCTATCATTTATAGAAACCTATTTGTCTTGGGCTATGCTTTCATTTCTTGCATTATGGCTAGTGGATCAAATGATAGTGCTATCTTCAACATTGACAAACTAGATAGCACTAATCACAACTATTGGAAGGCACAAATATGACAAGTTTTGGTGCGAAAATTACAAATTAAGCCATTGAGACATGAGGATGTAAAGCTTGAATGCTTTGATGAAGAGGATTGGGATGAACTAGATGAGTTATGTAAATCTATGATCATTTTGTCACTCTCTAAGTAGGTTTTCTATAATGTTGTCTCTGAGGGGTAGACTATCTGTCTCACAATTATGGGAGAAGATCCATGATATTTGTGACAAGAAAAGCTTCATGAATGTATTAGTTGAAGCAGCTCATGTATCTTTGTATGAAGGAGGGGACTTCCATGTATGCCCACTTAAATGAGTTTCATTCTATTTTCAACCACTTGTCTTCATAAGGTATTGAATTTAAAGATACTTTTCCTCCCTTGTTCATGTTGTTGATTACATTGTTTGTGATGTCAGGAGGCATATTTCACGGTGGATTCCGTGAGGTTTTACAATGAACTCCATAAACTTTGATTATCGGGGCTCATACACAAAGTGGATTCTTTGTGCGAGAAGTCGATGGGGACGCCTATCCTTTTCGGGTGTTTTGTTAATGTAGTGTGTACATGGGTGATTCCATAGCAGGTGATTCTGCAAAATACATATTAAATTAATAAATGTTTATGAGTTTAGAGTGCGCACTCGTGATAAATTAAGGCTAGGATTGATTTCTAACCAATTGATTTATTTATGTAGCTGAAGACTGCTAGGTATTCACTTTTGTTGGTTTAATTGTATTATTTTACTAACGATTGTGAATGCTTCAGTTAATGTGTAGAGATAGAAGCAGTGGCGGAGGAAATCATTGGAGGATAGTGTATGTTCGAGTTATCATCTATATTTTGATAGCATATACATTAGGCATGGCACCTATATTTTATCGTGCCTATTTATCAAGGTGTTTGATATTTATTTATTATTTTTTATATGCGCATGGGCGCACGATTTAGATATTTGTATTTTGACATTGTATTGGGTATGCCTGACTTCTTGGGCGCCCATTAGCTTTATTTCTATTTGGCACTAAAGCAAACTCAAAAGCCAAAAGCATGCTATTTTGTAATTTGGGCTATTATTTGAGCTTGAAGATGATTAATACATAAAATACATGCTTTGTGGAGCGCTCACACAAGGCATGGGAGGAGATTGCACCCAATTGGTCTCTTGTTCATGTCGTGCAAGTCTTCTACATTGATTTGTGTGCAAAAAGTAGAGCTCTTTTGTTCTTGGGGACCTTCTGACGCTCACTACACGCGCTTACGGCATCTGATCTATGCACCACTGATATCAGAGCAAAACTGAGATCGAGAGCTTCCAATCGCTACCCATCTTGCGCGAAGGCGGAGCTCCTGGAATGATCAAGCTCTACAATGATTTTCATCACAAACGATCAATACGGGTGGATTCCTGGCGATCAAGAACCTCTGTCTGCAGCCTCTGATCGCGAAGGACCGGCCTGAGGAGGCGGAGGACCACGTCAACATCTCCTTCATCAAGTCGTTTTTTCCACAGAGAATACAGTAAGCTTCATCATAATCAAAAGTTCTTAAGCTTTAAAATAAAGCTTAGTAAGCTTTATAAGAAGCTTGAAACATACTAACTGCAATTACTACCATAAAGATTGTTCCTGCGTAGAAGCACTGAACTACAAAATTGCTCCTTGGAAGACTCTGTTCGCACACGCAGACTTGCTGAACCAGTTTCAGCACACGAAGAAGGTCATACGTAGTTTCTACGAAGACTACGAACACCGCAACCGCAAAAGACAAAGACCATAAAAGCTAAACAAAAATATATAAGCCTTGTATACCCGACTTTGAGCTACGCTCATCTCGCTAATCAGATTTTGAGAGTGTGAGGTCTTTTGGATTTTTTACAGGATGACGAAACAAAACATGGATGATTTAATGGCTGAAGGTGATCTTTCCGAACCTACGATGGAACAAAAATTGGATTTAATTATGATACAGCTTGATGAAGAACGAAGAGCCCTACAAGCTTTGCAAGTTCAATTGGCCAATTTGCAACGATCTACCACTGACAAAGACGGACCGCAACCTGAAGATCTTATTCGACGTACCATCGATGAGACGCTCGAAACTCAATCCATCCGCAAAGAAACAAAGATAAGTAAAAGAAATTTCAAATTTTGTATTTTCAATGGATCACGAGATGGAAAGACTGTACTTGCATTTATCAGTCAGTTTGATGACTACTTTCATGAAGAGACATATGCTGAGAAAGACAAAATTAAATGTGTCACTAATCATTTAGTCAATCGAGCATCTCTATGGTGGACTGTGGTTCGCAAGAGCATTGATTGTCCCACTACCTAGGAGAGTTTCAAAAAGAAGTTTTTGTAGAATTTCCTTCCTCCTCAATTCCATGAAAAATCCATAAAGCAATGGGATCTTCTATAGCAAAGAGATCGTGAGCCTATTTCCCAATACACCGAACATTTTTGGAATGCCCTACTGCAACTACACATGCTAGAAGATGTACCTGAACCGACTCACAAACGCAAGTTTATGTCTCGCTTACTTGGGCATTACTATGCTGAAGTCAATATGTTCAAGCCTACAACCCTTGAAGATGCAATTTCTTTGGCTCATGACACTGAAGACAAGATTCGAGGAAGAGACAAGCGTCCACAACAATTTCAAGCAAATGGTAACTATGGTTCCAAGCAATTCAATTCAAATTTTAGAAGATTCAATCAAAGTCATTTTCTTCCATCGTCATTCCGTAAGTCTTGGACAAAACCACCTGCTTTGCCATCAAATACCAATCAAAACCCTAAGCCATCCTCACAACCAAATCCCAATACTCCTAGACTTCCTGCCATTGCCAACAATGTATCTAAAGCCAAACCTATAGTTTGTTACAAATGCCATCAACCTGGACATTTAGCAGCCAATTGCCAATCGAAGAAACCACCTGTCCATATCAATTATCTTGGAGCAATGGATGAAGAAGAACGTGAGGAAATGCCTGACTTTATGGAAGATGAAGACGACATTGGTACTACTTCGAATACTTTGCCAAGTATGCTAACTCCACATTCTTTGTTAACAATGAAATGTTTTGTGCATGGTAAAGAAAAGATTATTTTGCATGATGATGGTAGTACACATGATTTTATTTCTGCAAAGTCAGTGAAAGAATTGAATTTACAAACTGTTTCTACACATTATCATATTAAAGCAGCATTCTTAGGCACAAGATATAATGGAACACAAGAGGTGCATGACTTAGAAATTAAAATTAGTGAATACACTGAACGTAGAAATTTTCTAGTTATACCTTTGCAGTCTAGTGATATTATCATAGGTATGCCTTGGCGTCATCAGCATAATCCTGACATAGATCATTCCACGCATTCAATTAAAATTCATTTCCAAGGAAAACAAATTACATTGCATGCTATGCAAACATCTAATAATTTTCCACTGCTTACTCATACTCAAGCTAAACGTGCATTACGTAAAAGTAGTAAATCTTATTTAATTTGGGTGAATGAACTTCAAGCTAAAGAAAAACATATGCATCCTAGGCATACACAATTTCTTGCTCAATTTAAAGATTGTTTTGCTGATGATTTACCACTTGGACTACTACCTTCATGTCCTGAAGATCACAAAATAGATTTAATTCCTGGTACAAAACCACCATGTAAAGCACCATATAGGCATAATCAAATTGAACAGAAAGAAATTCAAAATCAAGTAGAGGAATTGTTAAACAAAGGATTAATTAGACCTAGTAGTTCTCCATTTGGCGCACCTGTTTTATTAATAAAGAATAATAATAATAATAATTATCGCATGTGCATAGATTATCGTACCCTGAATAAAATTACAGTTAAGAATAGATATCCGATTCCTAGGGTAGATGATCTTATGGATAAACTACAAGGTTCTGCTATATTTAGTAAGATAGATCTTAAATCTGGTTATCATCAAGTGAGATTGGATAAATCTGATATATTCAAAACTGCATTTAGAACACAATTTGGACATTATGAATTTCTAGTGATGCCTTTTGGTTTAACTAATGCACCTGCTACATTTAGTCAAATGATGAATCGCATATTCTTGAAATATCAGCATTGTGTTATAGTATTCTTTGATGATATATTGGTATTCAGTAAAAATGAGAATGAGCATTATGAACATATGTCTTTAGTTTTCAAGTTGTTAAAAGATAATCAATTGTATACTAATCCAGAAAAGAGTGAATTTTTCCAAACAGAAATTGAATATCTAGGTCACATTGTTTCATCAGAAGGTATTAAGGTTGACCCTAAAAAGATAAAAGTAATTTTAAATTGGCCCATACCCAAAAATGTGCATGAGTTACGTTCTTTTCTAGGTCTTGCTAGTTTCTACAGAAAGTTTGTGCGAAATTTTTCATTACTTGCCTTGCCTTTGACTAAACTTTTAAAGAAGGGTATTGTTTATAACTGGACTGATAATCAACAAAAATCTTTTGATTTATTGAAACATGCATTAACCCATGCTCCTGTATTACAACTACTTGATTTCAATAGACCATTCGTTTTAGTAGTTACTGATGCTAGTGGATCTGGAATAGGAGCTGTATTTATGCAAGATAATCATCCCATAGCCTACTCTAGCTGTAAACTGAAACCATCTGAACTTAAATATTCTACATATGATAAAGAATTGCTAGCTATAGTACAAGCCTTACATCAATGGAAACATTACTTAATGGGTTCTGAGTTTATGATTAAGACTGACCAACAAAGCATTAGACATCTCCTTAGTCAACCCCAAATATCTAATCGACATATCAAATGGGCAGCTTTCATTCAGAGTTTTCATCCCCTTATACAATATCAACCCGAAAAAGAGAATGTAGTAGCTGACGCTTTAAGTAGAAGACCAACAATTCATAATATTTCTGTGATATCATTTGATTCCCTTATCCCTATGAAAGATACTTATTATCAGGACATTACTTTTCAAGTTGATTGGAATAAATTAGTTGTAAATAATTGGATTCCTATTGATTCACTGTCTTACAATAATGGATTCATGTTTTATGAGAAGAGATTATGTGTTACAGTTTCATTTAGATCTTTTGTTTTGAACGAGATTCATTGTCCTCCATATCAAGGTCATAGAGGTATTATCTCTACTTTGCGTACATTGACTGAAGATTTTTATTGGCCACATATGGACACTATGTGCCTTTATCTATTCCATCACAATCATGGGAATAGATTTCTATGGATTTTATTACTGGTTTACCTAACACTAAAGCTAACCATGATATGATTTGGACTGTTGTAGACAGGTTTAGCAGACAAGCATATTTCATTCCATGCAAGAAAACTTCAACTGCGTCTCAAGCAGCTCAATTATTTTTTAAAACTGTTTTTACTAATCATGGTTTACCAAAAGTTATTATTTCTAATCGTGATTCAAGATTTTGTAATAATTTTTGGATTACTTTGTTTGCTAACTTAGGAACAAAGATTGATTTTTCATCTGCATTTCATCCTAAAACAAATGGTCAAACAAAAGCTACTAATAGTACTATTTTAGATCTTTTATGTGCTTACACTATTTCTAAACCACATACATGGGATACACATCTACATTCACTTCAGTTTGCCTATAATAATACACCACACACAGCTACAAAGAAAGCACCGTTTGAAGTTATTTATGGTTATAGATTGCCTACACCTATTGCATCTTTATCTAATAAGATTCAGAGTGCTGATGATATTGCTAACATGCACGATACTATTTTTGATGAAGTTAAAGATATGATTGCCAAAGCCCAGCAATCATATACAAAACAAGCCAATAAGAAAAGACAGGCCATGAATTTTAAAGCTGATGACTATGTTTGGTTAAGAATAGAAAAACATAGATTACAAAGTGTAGATAAACACCCAGTTGTGAAATTAGCACCTAGATTCTATGGACCATTCAAGATCATTCACAAAATCAATGACAATGCATTTAAACTAAAACTACCACCACATTGAAAAATTCACAACACCTTTCATATTAGTTTATTACGACCCTTTAGAGGCCAATTACATGTACACCCTGTCTATGAAAACCCACCTTTGTTAGATGAAGAGACTGAAATCCTTGAGCCTGAAGCTATTATAGATACTAACTTTATGACTACTAGAACTGGCCGTAGATATTCTAGATATGTGGTCAAGTTTAAAAACCATCCTGTTGAAGAAGCCCAATGGATGCACGCTAGAGACTTAAATGCTTTCCCCACTATGTTAGCTCCACATTGAGCTAATAGCAATTGAGGGCAATTACTATCCCACCCCGGGGGTATGATGCCAGGAGGCATATTTCACGGTGGATTCCGTGCCACAGTGGATTCCGTGAGGTTTTACGGTGGATTCTATAAACTTGGATTACCGGGGCTCATACACAAAGTGGATTCTTTGTGCAAGAAGTTGATGGGGACGCCTATTCTTTTCGGGCGTTTCGTTAATTTAGTGTGTACATGGGTGATTCCATAGCGGGTGATTCCGTAAAATACATATTAAATTAATAAATATTTATGAGTTTAGAGTGCGCACTCGTGATAAATTAAGGTTAGGATTGATTTCTAACCAATTTATTTATTTATGTAGCTGAAGACTACTAGGTATTCACTTTTGTCGGTTTAATTGTATTATTTTACTAACGATTGTGAATGCTTCAATTAATGTGTAGAGATAGCAGCAGTGGCAGAGGAAAGCATTGGAGAATAGCGTGTATTCGAGTTATCATCTATATTTTGATGGCCACATACCTTAGGCATGGCGCCTATATTTTGTCGCGCCTATTTATCAAGGCGTTTGATATTTATTTATTATTTTTGTATGCGCATGGGTGCACGAATTAGATATTTGTATTTGGACATTGTATTGGGTATGCCTGACTTCTTGGGCACCCATTAGCTTTATTTCTATTTGGCACTAAAGCAAACTCAAAAGCCAAAAGCGTGCTATTTTGTAATTTGGGCTATTATTTGAGCGAAAGATGATTAATACATAAAATACATGCTTTATGGAGCGCTCACACAAGGCATGGGGTGAGATTGCACCCAATTGGTCTCTTGTTCATGTCGTGCAAGTCCTCTACATTGATTTGTGTGCAAAAAGTAGAGTTCTTTTGTTCTTGGGGACTTTCTGACGCTCACTATGCACGCTTACGGCATCCAATCTGTGCACCAGTTTGATTCATGAGACACATTCCATACTAGAGTATGTGTGAAAATATGCATGTTGATGAGCTGAAATTGTAGGATGTAGAGGGTGCACTCTTGAATAAAGAGGTTAATGGAAAGAATGTTGATGCTTCGCATAGTTCTTATACTTTGATAGTTAGAGGCAATAATGGTATGAGCGGTAATGACAACCATTGAAGAGATGCTTAGCAGCCTTGTTCTTAGTCACGTGGATAGTCTCATATTAAGTCTCATGGCCATAAGTCTGCATTGACTTGTCATTACTATGAGAAGCAGGGTCGTATTTGGCCACAATGCCATAAAATGTGTGATAACACAAGCACAAGAAAAAGGGTAAAGTGCAAGAAAAGAATGATGATCATAGCATTGACCCTAGCAAGTCTAGCATCAAGATAGAAAATATAAATGTCATGTAAAATGATTTTGATGATGATATTAGATATTTGCAATTTCTTCTCTTGATGTTTTCTAGTTGACTGATACCTCGTCCACATATGCTCAATGCTGGCTAATTTATTTAGGGGCATCATTTCATGTCACCCCTCATTGAGAGTGGTTCCATTGCTATCACAATATTTCAAGTTCTATCAAAGTAGGTAATGACTTCGCATTCTATATTATTGGTATTGGAGATGTTCAACTGTAGTTTCCTTCAAGCAATATGTTTACTTTGCATGATGTATGCCATGTTCTAACTTTGACTAAAATTCTACTTTCTATTGGACGATTGGATGATGCAAGTTATGTTATCTATTTTGGTGATTCCTTATGGAAGATTACCAATGGAATCTTGTCCTAGCATGAGGTGTCAAGTCTAGCACTCTTTATCACTTGTATTTGGGTGTATCAACCATGTTTTGCCAATAGCAGCAATACCACATGTATCATTATGGCATCATCGCCTTGAGCACATGTTATTAAAGGGAATAAAAATGCTTACATGTTTGCGGTATCTTCTACTCCTTGACTATAAGTATTTTGATTCATGTGATCATTGTCTTTATGATAGGCAAACATGTAGTTTGCATAAGAAGTCTTGCATTATGCACATGGGTGAGCCTTTGTCTCTTGTTCATTTTGATATCTGTGGACTTATGCCCTACAAGTCGTTAGGTGGCACGAAGTATTTTGTTACTTTTATTGATGATTACTCAAATAAAGTCTACGCATATTCCATAAAGTGGAAAATGGAAGTCTTGGCTACATTTCAGTGCTCTTATTGAGAACCAATCTGAGTATAGGCTGAAATGCCTACGATCTAATAATGAGGGTGAGTATGTATCTAAAGCCTTTGAGCAATTTTGTGATTAAGCATAAGTTGACAACAGTCCCATATCTTTCACCCCAAAATGGTATGGCTAAGCTCATGAACAAGACAATCTAGGAGAGTATGTAGTATGCTTAGCCAGGCAAGCTTATTGTGGCACTTTTGAACTGAGACAATTATTACTACTACCGTACATTTGATTAATCAATCCCTAGGCACTGCCCTTTGACGATCAGCTTTGCAAAGGAGGTATGATCTAGAAAACCTTCATTGTATGCTCATTTTCATATATTTGGTTGTGAGCCTTTCTACCATGTTCCCAAGGAAAAGTGCAATAAGCTAGATTTTCCATCAAATGCATCTTTCTTGGTTATGGGAATGCAGGTGAGATAGGCTATCGCCTATGGGATCCACAGGCTTGAAAGGTCATCCATAGCCATGATATTTTTTTCCATTAGGAGAAAATGCATAAGCAACCTGAGTAGGTCGTTGAGGTATACATGGTGATATTTTAAGAGGGGCCTTTTGTTATTGTATAACCTAATAAACAACTTGCAACAACAACTGATGCTCTAGTGGCCCAAGGCCCTAATGTTAGATAGGATATACAAGCCCATAGCTTGTTTGAGGCATTCTACTAGAGATAGATGTCAGCCCGATTGATTTGCACCCTCTATGGATTATGTTATGATGATAGATATTGGTGAGCCTCTTACATAGATTTGGTTTCTTTGCCTAGTGGAAAGCATGCTTTGCTATACAACTGGGTGTACAAGTTGAAGAGTATCCTTAGATGCCCCAAGCCAACCTATAATACTAGATTGGTTACTAAGGGTTTTAAGCAAGAGCATGGTGTTGATTTCGATAAAGTTGTCTCTCCTACAGTCAAAATGACTATCCTGCACTTGATATTGGCTTTGATTGTACAACTAGATCTAGAATTTTGTTAGATAGATGTCAAGACAACTTTCTTACATGGGGACTTGCATGATGAGATTTATATGTAGCAACCTTTGAGGAAAAAGGCAAGGAACACCTAGTGTGCAAGTTTGATGGTTTCATGCATTAACAAGGATATACGTGTAGTGATATCCCTATTATAGATCTGTATTTATATATGAAGAAGGCCCGTCATGGCAACCTTATGATTTTGGTACTCTATGTGGATGATATATTGATTGCTGGAAGTGCTCATGATGAACTAGATACATTGAAAAATTAGCTCAAGCAAAGCTTTGAGATGGACATGGAACAAGACTCATATATTCTTGGATGTACATCACATGTGATCGCTCTAATAAGGGGCTCCTTTACTTGACGCAGAAGGAGTACATCCAAAAGTTCCTTGAGTGATTTCATATGCAAGATGTTAAGCCTATTGGCTATCCTTTACCTTCTCATGTGAAGGTTTGTTAGATCGATTGCCCACAATTTGATGGGTAAAAGGTTGAGATGGCCAAGATCCCTTATGCATCCATAGTCAAAAGTTTAATGTATGCTATGATAGCCACTCATCATGACGTAGCATTTGCAATGGTAGTTGTGGCATGCTATATGGCTACACTTGGTAGGTGGCATTGGGGTGTTGTGAAGGATATCATGAGGTACCTTAAGGGCACTATAGATATGTGCATATGTTATGGTGGCTAGGATACAGGAGTCATGGGGTACATTGACTTTGATTATGCAAGATATGGAAACAATAGGAAGTCCACCCTTGGGTATTTCTTCACCTTTGCTGGAGGTGCTACCCACTATAGAGGCAGTGTATGTTGCAACCACTAAGGCTTGCCAAGGAGGCTCTTTGGTTAGGCCGACTTGTCATAAACCTTGGTATTACTAATGTGGACTGTACATTACATTTAGATTCTATAAGTGCTATTCAGTTGGCCAAGAATCCAATCTTCCATGTGCAGACAAAGCACATTGAAATGCATTACCACTTTATCAAAGAGGTCATTGAGGACAAGTCCATTGAGCTTGTCAAGATCTCACTAACCAAAATCCTGCAAATGTGCTCACTAAAAGTCTCTCGTTGGAGCATTTTGCTTTTCTTAGAAAGCTAATGGTCCTTGGATGAGATGATGTCTTTTCTCATCATGTTGTACTTTAGATATATTTGTACTTTGCCACTTTTTTCTTGTTCTCTCCTCATCACTAGGGACACATTGGCCTTTAAGTGGAATATTTCTGGAGTAAAGGTGCATGTGCCTACTCCACCCATGTATTACAACACTGACAATATCCACACACTTGTACACTGTAGGTTGCGGCACCCATATTATCACTTCATTCTTTATTCTTTTAGTGACATTTGAATAAGGGAAGACCCATCACACATTGTGACTATTGGAGTTCCCACATCTTGAGTCTCTCTCTTTCTCTCTTAATACATCTACCATAGCTCACTCCTCCATTGCTTTCGCTTGCTTGTGGTCTCACTCAAGCTTCTCCCTTTAAAAATCTCATCAAAAGAATCTCTTCCACTACATATGTGAATGGTGACTCCCCATTTGCTCCTCCATTTCCCTCTCCTTCTTGTTCTTGTATCTCCCCAAAAATATATGTTGATCCTCTTGGAGAGAGGCGATATAGGGTGATGTATAGCATTCAATATTGTGAGATCTCTGCCCTCATTCACATGTACGAGTGCTAGGATTACATGCCATGATGCATATCTTGTCCTATAGCTCTTGTGCAATCAATACTGCCATTCCTCTTGACCCACTTGTGATACCATGATGTCTCATGCTACCTCTATAGGTGGACTCCCAAACATATTCCTACACTATCTAGCCCCCTCTTAGGGCTTCAGTGTGTCTTGATAATTGTGATTAAATATTGGTTCTTCTTTAACATCCTCCATCATATGTGAATGTGTCTAGAGTGAACCATTGTAGTTCCACACTAGCATTCATATCTCTAAAGTATCAATATCATCGACCATTATTCCCTAGTTGGCCACCTTGTCATCAATGGTGATCACTCAATTGTCCCTATACACTATCTTCTTGCCTTCTTTCCTAGCTTTGATTATTCTAGACATATTAGTGCATCAATGCTCTACTTGCATTATAGTGAGGTTATTATCTATGTAGATAGGATCTCTTGGGAGTCCTCGTAGTATAGCCTTCTTTCTCATGAAGGCCATTCTCTCCATGTTATCTCAAAAACTTGGTATGAGCATGCACTTTTGTGCATCTTTCCCTCCTCTACTACCAACTTTGGTGAAACGGAGTGGATCATCCTCATTGTATGCAAGGTGCACACATAAAGCCTTGCCATTCCTTTTGAGTGAAGAACCCTTTGTTGGGTAATGATGTTGAGTCTTACTTTGAGGTATCTCACCTATCTCATCCTCTCTTCCTCAATAGTGGTGTTGACAATGTGAACTCTCTCTTGTTGATCAATGTTCTACATTTTCAAACTTTTGTTTCCATTTTTTGTCTCATTGCTTGCAATTAGGATAAGGCACTATTTGCCATTTTTATGTTAGATGACTAAGTAGGATTGGAGCAACAGAGAGTGAGCAATCAGCTTATCCCTTTCCTTTCATTATTCTCACTCGTAACTAGTAGAGGTTGAATAATTATAACTAGGTCATCTAGTCAATGTACTAACTATGGTTAAGTTAGAGACCACCGACTTATTTAATGTCCCACACTTGATGTGTACACCTGGACATACAGTTAGACTATTGGTCACACACATAGACATATATCAAGTCTTAACACTCCCCCTCAAGCTCAAGATAACACATGTACACCAAGTAGCTGTCGGAATCGACTAAACTTATCTTTACCTAAAGACTTGGCAAAGATATCTGCTACATGCTCATCTGTCTTCACATGCATAAGATCCACTATGCCTGCAAGAACCATCTCACGGATGAAATGGTAGTGTACCTCAATATGCTTCGTTTTGGCATGATAAACTGGGTTTGTGCCAGAAGTGCACTACTAATATTGTCACAAAATAAAGTCACTAGAGCATCAACCTGCATATCCAAATCAGCCACCATCAACTTAAGCAACCATGCAATTTCACAGGCTGCCAAAGCAACACCTCTGTACTTTGCCTTGGTACTAGACAATGCAACAATTGGTTGTTTCTTACTACTCTAGCTAATCATCCCACTTCCAAAGCTGAAGGCATAACCACTCAGAGACCTACATTCATATGAGCATCTTGTCCAATCCGCATCAATGTAACCAATGAGTTTCAGGGCCTTATCCTTCTCATAGAATAGCCCATAATCTACATTGTACTTCACATACTGCATAATCCATCTAATAGCATCCAAGTGTGGCTTTTTGGGCTTCTACATGAGTTGACTTATGAGCCCAACAACATAACTCAAATTAGGTCTTGTGATGGTCAAGTAGAGCAAGCTTCCAACCATCTGCCTGTACATAGTGATATCATCAATTTTAGCTCCAATGTTTATGTCTAACTTAACATTCTAATCCAGAGGTATATCAACCAGTTTACATGCAGCCATGCCATATTTTTTCAGCATTTCCATGGCATAGTGTTTTTGCATCAACCATAAACCATTATCTACCTTTATTGCCTCAATACCCAAGAAGAATTTCAGCTCTCCTAAATCATTCATATCAAATTCAGATTTCAGCATACTCGTGACATTCTATATTCCAAAGTCATCATCACCTGTGATTATCATATCATCCACATAAATAACCAGCCCTACCAATCCTCTGTCTGTCTTTTTTGTGAATAGACTATGATCAGCCCTACCAACCATGAAACTCAAACTCTGCAAGTAACTATTGATCCTTGCATGCCATGCTCTAGGAGCATGTTTCAGCCCATACAAAGCTTTCTTTAGCTTACAGACATAGTGCGGAAACTTAGGGTGTGCATATCCTTCAGACTGATTCATGTAAACATCCTCTTCCAAGTCACCATTGAGAAAAGCATTCTTAACATCCATTCGTTGCAATTTCCAACCTTTTGCAGTAGCCAATGCAATCATTGTTCGTATGGTTGCCATCTTGGCAATAGGGCTGAAAGTTTCATCGTAGTTTAGTCCATACTGCTGAGCATATCCCTTAGCGACCATCTTTGCTTTGTACCTCTCCACACTACCATCCAACTTGCACTTGATCTTAAAAATCCATTTGCAGCCAATGGTCTTTTTCCCATCTGGTAGTGGAACAATATCCCAAGTACTATTTTCAGCCAATGCATCTATTTCCTCATCCATGGTTGTGCACCAATTCTTATCCATCACTACTTTAGCATAAGTGGCAGGTTCTTTAACCTTCGTCATACAAGCATAATGCTCCGCAGAGTAACCATTGTAAGTCAATCTATCCACAGGATACCTAACCCTCTGTGAGTGTCTGAGTTGTGGTGCACTACTAGGTTCCCCTCTCTCATAAGGTGGAATGTACATGGTCTGCCTAGTACCAGGCATTATACATAGTAGAAATACGAAGTTCACTATCAAGACTATCAATCGAGTCATAGCCTGAAGTCATCATGCCAAGTGTATCATCATAAACTTTCTATTTCCCTTTAATGTCCATCATGTCATATCTCCCCCTCAGTGATATTGTGGTGACAGTGGAAAATGAGTCAAAACTCTGCAATCTCTATGTCCATGGAGATACAGGGGATGATACATTCGTAACACTAGGACCTGTCAATGCAGTACTCTGCTGCGAACCAACTGTAGAAGCATGTGCAAAAGGCATGTCAAACGGTACTGTTGTAGGTGATGCATACCAAGTAGCCATCTCATCAAATATAACATCCTTGCTCACAAGTGTCTCTCGAGTAGAGGGATCAAAACATTTATATGCCTTCTTTTCTTGCACATAATCAATAAAGGCACACTTATGTGCTTTCGGATCCAACTTCCTTCTCTTTTCATCAAGAATATGCACATAAGCAATACAACCAAATACTTTCATGTGACTAACATCAGGTTTGTAGACATACAACTTCTGAAAGGGTATCACATCATGAATGCATACAATGGGAGTCTTGTTCAAAATGTACATGGTTGTCATAAGAGCCTCAATCCAATAGTAAAGTGGCATATTCTTCTCATTCATCATAGCACGAGCAACTTCCATCAATACCCTATTCTTCCATTCAGCTAGCCCATTTTGTTGTGGAGTGTAGTTGCATGTAAGCTACCTACGAATACCATTTTAAGCCAAAATTTTGTCAAAACTCATGTGATACATACTCCCCACCGCTGTCGAATCTCAAACAAGAGATGTAGCAATCAAATTCTTTCTCAACCTGCTTCTTGAACTGCTTAAAAACAACAAACACCTCATCCTTTGCCTTTAGTATATAAACTCGAGTATAGCGGCTAAAGCCATCTATGAAGGTCACATAGTATTTAGAGCCTCCCATAGATGCATTATGGGCTGGCCCCCACACATCAGAATGTACCAATTGCAAAGGTCTCGTGTTATTTCGTATATCTTGACAAAAGGCAATCGTGACTATTTACCAAATTGACAAGCATCACATACATAACCAAGATCAGTGTAAGTAAACTTTGGTAAGCCAGTAACAAGCTGTCTCTTCTGCATCAATTGCAGCCCCGCTATTATTAAATATTTACACACCCCACTCTTATGACATATTTCTAGGTCTTTGGATGTGCTTGAACCATGAGCAAACATTGCTTATTTCAGCTATGGTAAAGTGGCATCTAATGTGAACATTCTGCTATGTCTATGACCATGAGCAATCAATTTGTAGCCATTACCAAACTCTTCAATGAAGTAACCATGCTTATTAAAACGGACCTGCAAATTCTACTTAATCATCTGACCCACAAATAGCAAATTCTTCGTAACGGATTGGACATGCAACACATCATGCAAGTTCTTCTTCTTGCCATCATGAATCACCAAAGGTACTATGCCTTTATTCTCAATGCTATGCTGTATATCGTCGCCTATATATACATAGCCATTCTTGTCAAGCACCATATCTATGAACTGGTCACCATGAGGTGTCATATGATTCGATGCTCCTGAATCAATATACCAAACATCATCTGCATTCGACTTCTTAGCAACCCTGTTCTGCATGTAAGTCATGGCAAACAACCGATCTATGAAATTGTCCTCTATACGGCTAGATGATGCATAATGTCCATGTTGCTTGCCCTTCTGATTGCCCTACTTCTTCTAGCAATCCTTGGCAATATGTCCGTACTTGCCACAGTAATGACAATCCTTATCCTTGTAAGGATTATCACAGACACATTGTGGCTGCCAGGAGCCTCTGCCCCTAGGGCTAGATCTCCCCTTGGCTCTAAAATTGCCACCTCCTCATGCATTTGAACTCTATTGGGTATTATTACCATGAGACAGTTTGTGGTGCTCCTCTGCCACAAGCAAATCCCCTACCACGACTGCCATGGCCGCATTGATTCGAGTAAAAAAACAAGATCCTTACTCTTAGAGCTACTAGAACCAATAGCCAATACCAATTTAACTTCCTCATGAATGAGCAATGCCACAAGCTCATTAAAATATGGCATTTCAACCCACACAGATATGGAAGTATCAAAAGATTTATACTCAGGCCCCAAGCCATTTAATGCAACTGCAACCATATCTTTATCCTCCACCTGTATGCCAATGGACGCCAACTGGTCCGCAATGGTCTTGATTTCAGTGACATAGTCCTGAATAGACCTACCCTTTCTCTCCATATTATTGAATTTCTGCTTCAGTTGTATCTTCCTGGCACTTATGGTAGTGCCATAATACTTGATCAAGGTATTCCATGTATCCTTTGAAGAGCTGCAGTTCATAATTTGCATTACCATAGCATCAGAAATACATAATGACAGCTAATGTAGAACCCTATGTGCTCTTTCCGTCCAAGCTCTATGAGCTCTCATATGATCTAGAGTGGGATTCCTATCAGTAGGGAAAATTAGGTTCAACCTCTGCTCCTGTTACCAAATCCCAATATCATTTTCCTATCATAAAGTTCTCCATGCGAAACTTCCAGATGGCATAGTTGTTACTGTCAAGTTTCTCACCCACTATCTAGGTTATGTTATTTGTTTTGTCTGCATTTGCCATGTTGTAAACACTACCTGACTTCCTGTAAACCAAGGTTTCTTAATTGATCAATTTTAGCCTTCTAATTCAATGACAATTTTTAGCAGCAAACCTCTGTTTAAATCAGTGTATTTTAGTCCATAAACATGTCAACCATATACCAAGTCAAGTGGCAATACATCTAGGTATAACAACCTATTTGTATGGACTGCATTTACTACATACTCTGTATGTAAACACACTAACTCGTGGCAGTGAATAGACAAGCAGTCTATGAACAGCAACTTGTGTGTAATTGGAAGTCTTTTCTCAGCCAAGGCAAGAATATTTATGCCTCAATATAGCCCACAGCATCTCATAAAATTTCCACTACATACAAGTATCCATATATGTCCATCTAGACACATTGTAGTGCATGTACAAAAGTAAATATTCTTCCAGCTAATAAAAATAGTTAATACCGTGCTATAACCAGCAGTAAATCAATCCAAATTTGAGCATTTAATACTCACAATATCCCACAAAAATACCTACAGCATCAATGGCATGACTCAAGCCTACAAGTACCAAATGGATGTCAGTATGTTTCCACCTTCGAGTGATAACTATCATACATTCAAATTACAGATTTCAACCTATAATTTTCAGATCTGTAAATGCATTCCAAAACTGAATTTTTAATCCCTTTTAATCATGCCCAAGTGTACATGAGTATTGCACAGACATTTATCAAGCATTATTGATAGTCATATCCATCATTCCAAAGCATTGGTGGATCAAATGGTGCCCTGTATTAGTGCTGGAAATTCCAGGACAGATTTCAACCTGTCATTATCTTCAAACACTGAGCATTTGACACTCCCAATCCAAGATCAAAAACATGAGAGGACACATAGGCTTTGTCAAGCATCCACCAAGTATAAGCTCTTCAATGATCACTGTCTACTGAGACTTCAGTGTGGCCTATGAGTTACTTTACACAAGTGTATTCAGCCTGCATTACACAGGTCTGCTGGTCACATTCAAACTGCTTTACATCAGTTTGCTACAGCATACATAATGCTCCATGGCCTCATGCCAATGCTCAACCATTTAGCAAGTAATATGTCACATTGGTTGGATGCACATACATTATACATCAAGGCTGCCTTCAGATCTGTCCAGGTATAGCTGTAGGAACAGCAGGCGCAACATCTACAGGTCACATTTTCTGCCCTGCTCTGCCGGTCAATGAGTTGTTGGTCACTTGCAAGCTAATGCTTCTTCACTGGAGGCTCTGATGTATGCCTCAAATGCCCCATATGATTGCTCAAGCAAGTGGACGATTAATAGTGTCCAGATCTGCTCCCGTTTTTTCAAGCGCAAATTTGCTGCATCACATCTACTTACAGCACAAAGGGACCATTGATAAACATCTCTAGGGCGAGCAACACATAGTCAAGACTTGCATATAGTCCCATCAATAGATCCATATTTTACTTTTTATCCCTATTTTGAGGGTTTAGAATTTTTCATACATTGGCTTTTCAATGCCTTCATGATAAATTGTGTAGAGAGCCATAAGGTTTTAATAATCAAGCTGAAGACATGTAAGCCATTCACTATTTAGAGTTTGTGCTCTCTTTTTTTAATATGGTTTAACAGTCCATGACATCTACAAAGGGGGTGCCTCTCTTGCAAATATTAGGGGAAAACCAGGCATAGATAGGATAGCTTACAAGCCGAATGTTCTTGTGTCATGGTCAAAGAGTAGTTATTGCTCATGATAATTATAAGCCTTTCATTAATTTGTTATGCAGCGTCATAGGTTGTGACAATCAACATGAAGACTGATTGTTAAGACTACAAAATCAAGTGAATACCCTGTACTACTAAGACTACAAAATCAAATGAATACCCTAGTACAGCTGTATCAAAATTTCATCACAAGAAGGCTCTTTGGTTGAGCTAGGTATTATTTCTAATTGCAATTCCCTCTTTGACACTTTATAACTCGCAACCGAAAATGTAACCAAACAGGAATAATCTGGAGTGTAACCAGATTTGGAATAAGTAGGCTAAAACTGTTTCCATTACTTTTCCATTCATTGCATAGTCGTTTGCAAATGGGTAAGCCATTAGCTGTTAGAAAAAAGACCACCCACCAGATCTGGAACAATTCCATTCTCACTGTTTATGAAAGGGAACGATCCTCAGAACATGTTACAATGAGAAGTTAATGATAATGTTATGATAACACTATGTACAACACCGATTACAAGCTTGAGATCCACCTCAAATGAATGTACAATTGCATTGCCAGGCTTTCAGAGGCAACACTGAATAAATTTTTTTGGAAACAAACGAAAGGTGCAATGATCAATTGTTCAAACAATTTGGTTGAGCGTAACAGATCATTGTGCTTTGCCAGGGATTTTTTCAATCAGCTCTGGGATGATTTCAAACAAATCCCCTGCCATGCCATAATCAGCAATCTGCATGTGGATAGATGTTTAGTCAAGTTAATGTACATATTAGAGACAGAGAAAAGCACTGCTAACCTTTGATGCAACTGTTCACATAACACATAGGAGACCAAAACACAAACAATGTTTATGATGGTACCTGGAAAATAGGAGCATCAGCATCTTTATTGATGGCAACAATAACCTTGGAGTCTTTCATGCCAGCAATATGTTGAATAGCGCCAGAGATGCCAACAGCAATGTAAAGGTCTGGAGCCACAATTTTACCAGTTTGACCAACCTAGACAAAGCCAAGTTGGTTACTATAGCAAGAAACATTTACCACAGCCATGAACTACAAGCCAAACAAAATTGTGCACACCTGCATATCATTGGGAACATAACCTGCATCTACCGCAGCTCTTGTGGCACCAACTGCAAATGAAAACACATCAGAAATGTCTCCTGAGTCCTGATCGTGTGATAATGACTAGAATTTTGATATTAATGTTAGACAATACCTGCTCCTCCCAGTTTGTCTGCAAGCTTCTCCATCAATTTGAAATTTTCTGCACTTTTAAGAGCTCTCCCTCCCGATACCACCACTTTGGCACTACCTAGATCTGGCCTCTCACTTTCTTGGGATGTTTGGCTTATCCAAGTAGAGCTTCCGATAATATCTAAAACCATCAAATCCTAAGTTAGTCCATCTACTCACAGGGTCAAGTATTTTACTACCACAAACATGTGTGCAAACTTCAAGCAAAAGCAAAGTACCTGAGCTCAAGCTTGATATGTCCAAAGAATTCAAAGGAGCTGCGGCTTGTCCTGAACTAGCGTCAGTGCCCATTGAAACTGAAAAAGCTGTTGGTCGCACTGTTAATAGACAAGGGTCTACTCCCTTATAGCGTACTGTACAGAGTGCATTTCCAGCATAAATTGGCCTGAACAAACCATGTAGTGAAACAATATTAAGGTCAGATGTATTTGGTGGACCAATAGAATGAATCCAAGATGCTAACTTCAAACTGTTGCACACATCAAATTCTTTAAAGGATGAATAACATGTTTACCTGACAAAAGTGTGTTCATCCACAATCTTTGTGACATCTGATATCGGTGATACATTCAGCAAGGCTGCCACCCTGGGAAGAACATTCTTTCCAAAAGATGTTGAGGCTGCTACAATGTGTGAAAATTTGTTTTTCTGCTGTGCCAAACGAATGACCTCTGCCCATGGTTCTGCTAATGGATGCTTTAACTTGTCAGACTCCACAATGAGTACCTGTCATGATTGCAACATCCTTACCTTCCAAAAAGAAGACACAGATGCTCACTTAAAAGTGTACTGACAGTTCAATCATGTTCAGGAAGTGACAGGAAGAATAATAGCAGTGTACAGTCCTTTAATTCTTTACTATACCTACCACTCCAGGTATTACTATCCCATTTAGCTGAACAACTCAAATGCTCTAGCTATCAAAAGAAGTCCTAGACCCAGCAACTTTCTAGAACTGATGCACTGCTTGAAATGGATACAAATAAAAGCAAGAAAGAATACGTGACCTTTCAAGGGGGTTGCTCAGCAAAGCACAGATCTTCACCATGCATAGCAAGTAATAAGGAGTATAAAGCATCCGTGATGCTTAGGATGCACTTAACAGACCCTGTAAATAACAGTATGAATGATTTGTCATGTGTGTGAAAAATTACCTCAGAAATTGAGGAATGAACTGAAGAAGCATGCTTTGCGGCTGATTCTACAGCTGGTCCAGATCCTGCTATTAGCAAAGAAACCTTGTTGCCTGCACTTATTAAGCCTGCTGCCACTATTGCATTCAATGAAGCACCCTTCAGTGCACCACCTTCATGTTCAGCAACAACTAATGTACTTGCCTGGACAAGAATGCATCATTAGTTACTTGTAAAGAAACATACAAAATCAGTACCATCCAAAGTTCCAAATTCAGTTAAAAAGTCAATGCATAGTCTATCATCATTCATGGTATGCAAATAGGCGCCTGTCTGTGTGTGTGTGTGTGTGTGTGAACAAAAACAAGCAGGCTGGTGAAGGAAAAGAAGTATAGGTTACTGAATATTTTTGAAATTGTTTTTAGCTCCAAAAATGCAATTCCACAGGTCCAGGAATACATGTTAAAATCCTTCACTTCAATTAGATGCATAATAACAATAACTTCGCTGTGTGTAGTGACTAGTTATTCTTTGACCACTGAGACAGGACATGTCTGAGACTTTTCTGACTGCCATGTGTAAGGGCTGCCTGCTGCTGTCATCAACTTGGTTGCTGGATTGCTTGACAGGAGATGTTTCTACACATAGATATGATAATTTTTCTCGACCTCACTTGCAACTTGAAAGCATTATCTACATGTTCCAACTTCAAACTTTACGAATGCTGCAGACTTGTGTAGCAACTATACACATAAATGAGACAAACTTCCTACTCAACAAAGGATTCTGTGTCCAGAACATGCATCCAACAGCAGAATCACCATCATCAGGATGCAAACACACTGCACACTGGTAGCATATAATGGCAATGATTTCAAACCCTGGTGCAACTCAAAAGCACATCCCACATTAACGGCTGTCCAGCACAAGCCTACTTACACAATCTAGTAGCATACTGAGCATCTTGCCCCATAGCCAAAGGTTGTGGAAAGAATTGATTTTCTACACAAGGATAAAGCAAAGCTCATCCTCGCTTTTTTGACACTTGAATATTATTGCAGACCTTCGGCAAGCCAGCGTAGCCTGATTTGCTGATGACTTATGACACCAATGCAGCCATGATTGACCAACTTATGACCAGCCTTGATGACATTGCTGCTAAAGTGCACAATGTCATTTACTAGTTTTGTCATATATGTAAGTAAAATAGGTGCCAATAGCGACTTGATGTGGTCAACAGGCAATCTTAAGAGTTTAACACTAACGAAAATAACAATCACCATGCAGAAGAAGTTTCAGACATTTTCCCATGTGAGAAAAGGAACTCTTTTCTCTTGATTTTCACTATAGTATTCAACATCGTGAGCTTCTGCTCAGGAAGCGCCCCATACCTAGCTAGGTGTGGTGTTGTTTGGGGCAGGGGGCTGCTGGCCCCTACCATAGGCCCGCAACCCCCTGCCCCCAACTGCAGCTAGCTAGGTATGTAGTCCCTCCCTCGCAGAAGTACATGAAGTTGTCATGATTCATAATACGGGAATTATAGTGGGAATTGGTCTAAAACTTCTTGTGATATGTCTGGCCAGACAGGGACGATTAAAAACAATCGCTTAGACCCAGAAAGCAAAGGGAAACCTTACATGGCATCTGGCAAAGTGATTGTAATACGGGCGTGATGCAAGCGTCTGCAATCGCTTCAGTCCAGAACGAAAAATCGAAGTCCTCCCCATCCTTGCTTCCTTCCTCTGGTTAGGCTATGGCAGACTGCAGTGCGCCTGTTTCGGGTGAGATGAGGACAGGAACACACACATATATATAAAGCTTATCGACCCAACACTTGTCGGTTGGCTGGGTACGAAATTTCTATCAGACTGAGGCCGACTCCAATGATGGTCAAAGAATTTTCAGACCGAGGCCGACCCCGATCGTCCGTTGATGGTAAACTCTGTATACAAATTAACATACTGTTGTGTGATCTCTCTCCCTCCCTCTCTCTCATGCGCCTATATACAATGTTATGTCATGCGCGTATACGTTAGCGGATCACAAAAATATAAGCGCCTAGTTGTTTCTTTCCGTAGATATGCAAACAATGTTAGAGCCACGCCCCGCCTAAGTCACATTGTCATACTAGGGGAGCCCAGCTCAAGTATATTCGATTATAGGTGAGGAGAGAGAGCAGTCTTGTCTAATTCTAAGGGAAAGAGAAATTGATGCCTAGTTAGCTCCTCCCAATCGCCATGTCGTTTGCACTTCAAGAAGTTGGTGTAGTCCCTCCATTTTTAGGACTACATCGACTCTCCAGTGTTGCGAGATATGCACTCGTCAATGGGCCCAGAGGCTAAAGGAAGTCAAGTTTTGCTTCAATGCCTTCATTTTTTGGTGCCTCATTGACTTACCCAAGTCTTTTGACCTAGGCATGGCTTGTACCTTGAATCGCAATAATAGCTTCACTCCCGTAGTAAGGGAGATGTGAACCTTTCTCTTTTTATTCCAAGGAAAAGAGAATGGCATGGTATCTTTGGGTGAGGATAGGTCTTACAATTTTGGCTAAATGGCCTAGAGTAGTTGCCTTTATTGATAGTTTGAATAACATGGGGTAGTCTTGGGAAACTTCGGTAGAAGTGCTTGTACCCAATAGACTGATTTAACCAATAACAAGAGTTTGTGCCATGTTGAAAGGATGAGCTTGGGAGCCTTGTGTAAATGTGGTCTATCCTCCTCATGTGTACTACCTTTGCCTCATTAGGAGTCATTTGTCAGCAACTCTTTGGACATGCTTGTTATGCTATCATAGGACTCTTTGTCCATGTCATTTATTAACGTGATGAACTCCTCCTACCTAAAGCAAACTACATCAACCCTTGCATATAGAGAGTCGTGCTTCTTTCCATGTTTGTGCACACACCTAAAGGCCATTAACTATAATATATACCTTAAGATCTTCAAACCCTAGCCACCTTTGCCACATCACAACGTAGTCTTCATGCCTAAACAAGGTTGGCAAGCTTTTCACCTTGCCATGCTCAATATAGTGCCCTAGACATCCCTCCCTTATGCATCACATGCATGCAAAAGCATTGCATTCCGCTCCTTACTTATCTCTCCCCCTCATGTCGTTGACCATTACCCCAAGAGTGCTTATTACAATCGATTTTCTTCCATGACATTGAGCCTTAACTTAAATCATCATGCAAGGCTTGAGCCAAAGCTTTCTTGTGCTCATAAGCTCCCCAATAACCCAATAGTTCTTAGTGTGTTGAGCTCCATATGCCTCTACTTGTTCGACAATAGACAATGAGTTTGGAGTTAAGCTCATGTGGCTTAGAGTATAGCTTTTGTCATTGGCTA